>NC_065506.1:28313753-28457526 GCF_006386435.1 Epinephelus moara
TAATTAATATTAATATTAATAATTAATATTACCTACAGGCTATTAAACATTATTCCACTCACATGACATGCAGGACAATTAATGATGGGCAAATGTGTTTGTATGTTTGTGTGTGTGTGTATGTGTGTGTGTGTGTGTGCGCATGCCTGCGTGCGTGGTGTTATATCAACACGTGTGGTTCTGGACATGAGCAGCTGCACATTTAACAGCCACACATCACCGACAGTCCGCTGAACAACGCAACAGGTTGTGAATGAAATAAACTTAATTACAACATGACAGTCTTGCACGAAATATCATTAACGTTACTCTTTATAGTCACGTAGGCATGTGAATTACAGCGTTTCATTGCAAAGAATGCATGTAACGGGTACACTTGCGCTGTTCCTCCGCCATCTCGTTCAAATGAGCCAGACGTAGGGGGCGGGTATTTATAGGTCAGGGCCTCAAGCTGAAAAAGACTTCCTGTTAGGAACCTCTCGTGTTACCTTACTCATCACACCTAACAGATCCCTCCTAATGCCTAACGCTAACTCCTTACTGGCAGGAATAAGAGACATGAGACGGCCTTAAAGATGGCGGACCCCGAACGACTTCCGGTTCAAGTAAGGAGTTAGGAGTTAGCAGTATAAAATTAAGAGACTTTGGACGTACCCCTTGTGTTTAGAGTGAAGAGAAGTTGCTGTACCCCTAAGTTGGGATGTGTTGGTACTGTCTTGTCGTGTTGGTAAAAATGAAACAAAGAGGAAGAACCAAATGTTGTAGCCCACAGCCCAAACTGGGGAACACCAACAATCAGAGGGTAACAAAGAAAAGAGGGTTACAATTACGCAAAATTTGTTTCAGTTATCACCTGACACGCCTAGGCCTCCATAGCCAATATGGGGAACGTTTCATACTCAGTTTCTGTATCCCTACGTTTACCTTTGGAGATACTCCACCTGTAAGGGGAAGTCTCCTGCCTTATCTCTCCCCTTTTGCTGTTGTACTCCATGGAGAGGTAAGCAACATCACTCTTGTAGTAATATCTGTGTTTTAGTGCCCTTAAGCTGTTTATAAGTTAGTTTTTCATCTTAAACTTATTGTATAATATGCTAACATATTCTGGTGTCACTTAATTTGTGTATAGTGGATCGAATTATGTGGTCGTAATTGAAGGAGGATTTTGTATTTGTCTCTTGCTGTCAGTCAGATAAAGACGGAGATCACCTCCAGAGACATCCATGGTCTGGATCTCTTCATATCAACACAACACAGACAACACTAGAGTCCACCAGTTACACAGAGTAAGGCATCCTATTTGGTTTATTCTGTTTGAAGTCTAACAAGCTTATCGATCTAAATAATCAATTTCAAGTTAAAATTTAAATAGATATGTCGATAATATATAAATAGATTAGTTAGATGCCTGAATGGATAAATGTATTGGACTGTTATACCTCCTTTTTATAAAGATCAATCATGAATTTAAAGAAGACCATTTATTCCTGATGAGGGAAGCCTTCAACCGAATTAAAGCGCTGAGGGCTGTTCTCTTGTCAGAAGCGCTGTACATTAACTAACTGCTCCTTTACATGCAAGCATTAATCATACTAATCATTTCAATGAATATGTATGAAGTGACGTTTAAGTGAGTCTTTGCTTTCAGAGCTCATGGCCTGCCAGCATCGCCACCACAGCAGAAACTGATTGCTCCCTCGCAGCAACAGAGAGCCAAAATATACAGAGGGAGACGTCAGAGAGGGAGCTTCTCCACCTTTGCATCTGATGTTGGAGCTACAGTAGACGACAAGGTCACCCGCTATAATGGCTCCAAACATTTCCATGAGGACAAATGGGCTGCAGATTCAGGGACAATGTCAAATCAAAAACACATTCAAAAATCTGAAACAACAATGGAGACATGCTGCACATGAAAAAAAACGTGCTGCCAAAGCCAAAACAAAATACAAAAATACAGAGGCGATGCATTCAATTCAAGAACACATACATTCTGAAAATAAATGCAACAGAAAAACACTGCATACGCAGTCAACACCACATTCGTTTTCCAGGCCACCATACAGATCCTATTTGTCAGCAACATTACAAGAGGTGCAACTTCACACCACAGCAGCAGGTCAACCGGTTTTCACCGTTTCCCCAGACGATGGGAGAGTTTTTCTTTTTAACTGCAGAGGAAGGATTGGACTGACAAGCTGGCTGCCTCTCTGAACTCTACCTGACTCTGACTCTGACTCTAAACTTCACCTCAGTGGATCCCGAAGCACACGCAAACATTTCCCTCCTTACCTCATCTGTTCACTGATCTCTCCTCTGTCTGTCCACTATATTCACTCATCATTTATTTGTCACATTAAATCATACAAGTTACAACTCCCAAAACGTAGGCATTAGCTGAGCAGCTATGATTCTGTAAAATAAACTGACAAGTTATTTTATGACCACATTAAAAAGTCAGTGTAAAGTCTGGCATTAGGTGTAGATCATTATTCATATCGTGTTCTCTCAGCCTGTGTTTTTGTGCCTGTCTGGCTTTTAATTTGTTACCTTCAATCACCTTAATCAACCCGGTTGTTTTAATACTACAGAATCTGCATTTAATTGCAGTTCTTTGAGTTCAGTTCCTCAGGAGGCAATTTGCAGAGGCACACAGAGCAGTGCAGTAACGCAGCTTTGGGGAAATTTGTCCATTATCTTTAATCTTAATACTTATGGAAAAACGTTGCAGGAGTTTAGTATTATCAGGCAGTACGTTTTAAAGCAGAGTTTGCTCCCTGCACTGCAGCTATTTGGCTGTTTACACCCATCCCTAGGATTCATTATTGTGACCCCCACTGTGTGCTGTAATTGGCTAGTGCTAATCACATTGACATGTTGAGGTCAGCAGCTGTCAGGATTAGGGCAAAGAGGTCATTGTTAGAGGTAGTGCTAGCCAGTCTGGGGGTATTCTCTGAGATTAAGTTGCAAGTTTTATTCACAAATAATGCATTTAATCATTTACACAATAAAAGCTAAGGTACAACCTCTATTGAACCTGCGAGATGCTGAGAAGCTTGTCCATGCTTTGTTTCCAGTCGTCTTGACAACTGCAACACCCTACATACCAACCAACTCAAAACTGCCATTGCAAAACTACAGACCATTCAGTATGCTGCTGCTAGGGTTTTAACAAAAACTAAAAAGAGAGACTGGCTCCCAGTATCTTTTAGAATTGATTTTAAAACCCTTCTATTGGTTCTTAAAGGGATAGAGCACCCAAAAATGCCATTATCAGCCATTATTTACTCACCCTCATGCCGAGGGAGACTTAGGTGAAGTTTTAGAGTCCTCACATCACTTCCGGAGATCCAAGGGGAGAGGGGTAGCAACACAACTCCACCTAATGGAGGCTTATGGCTCTCCAGATTCAAACGTCCAAAAACACATAATTGAAACCACAAAATATCTCCATACTGCTCGTCCGTAGTGATCCAAGTGTCCTGAAGCTCCGACATAGCGAAAGCACGTGAACACACATGAACGCGGTGCCCATGTCTCACGGTCTCGCGCAAGAGCGCACATGTGAGCACGGTGCACAGAGAAGCAGTCAGAGCTGCAGGCTACAATGAGGCTAAAAACAGAGATCAAATGACGTTTTTCCAAACAACTTTTTATGTCGGGGCTTCAGGACACTTGGATCACTACGGACGAGCAGTATGGAGATATTTTGTGGTTTCAATTATGTGATTTTGGACGTTTGAATCTGGGGCGCCGTAAGCCTCCATTAGGTGGAGTTGTGTTGCTACCCCCTCTCCCCTTGGATCTCTGCAAGTGTTGTGAGGACTCTAAAACTTCACCTGAGCATCCCTCTGCATATGGGTGAGTAGATAATGGCTGAATTTTCATTTTTGGGTGCACTATCCCTTTAAGGCTCTTGATGGCATTGCCCCCTCCTATAGAATAGACTCCCTATCACCTTATGTCCCTCTACGAACCCTGATATCCTCCACAGCTGCTCTTTTAACTGTTCCCAATGTCACTACAAAAACCTTTGCTTCTTTTAGCTACTACGCCCCAAAAATATGGAACACCCTGCCTTTAAATATCAGACTTGCTGGCTCAGTGGACAGTTTCAAACGATGACTCAAAACATATCTTTTTAATTAATATAGCCTATAACTAGCAGCTATCTCTGTTAATATGTATGTTTTTCAATTATTTAATTAATTGACTGATTAATGAATTTTTTTCTTTCATTTCTCCTTGAATGTGTGGTATAGTTGTACGGTTTTATTTCGTTGCTGTTTGACTCCGTCACTGAATTGTAAAGCTTTGTGCTGCATTCTGTGCATGAAAGGTGCTATTAAACAAAGTTCATTCATTCATTGATTTATGAGAACAAAAAACACACAATTACACTGCCAGAAAGTCAAGTGGTGTATAAAGAGTGACATAATCCATGGAGGGAGTAAAAGGTGGTGGGTGAATGTTTCAAGCACAGGACATCCACATTCATACATGAGTCGATGTTCACTTATTATTTTCAGATTTTAGGATGTATAAAGTGGATGAATAGCTGAATAGACCCGTTTGTGTTTAAGTCATATTTCCACATTGCTAGGACACCCATGAATATACCTGTATGTAAATAGCCACACTAGCTATTCCACCCTGTGTGCAAACAGCATTGTTGGCTACTGACATCTGGGTGCAGACAGCATCTGCCATTTTAAAATTATGTGATTTTGTTTTGCATTAGTTAAACTTTTCCTGGAGGACATCTGAGGACAGGTGAAAAATAGAGTAAAGGTAAATGCCAAGTCCTGCTTAGGTGCTACTAATGATGGCCAAAGTACATTTCTTACTCAGGAAACATCTGACATTTACAATTAGCTTACCCAACACCTGGATAAAAGACGCACAGAGAGGTATAAGGTGTTGACCTGGTTAGGTTGTTTGAGATTTTTAAATCCATCAAGTCTAATATCACAAAATGCCACACAGGATTTTAACAGTTGGGGCCACAGCTACAAATGATCTCAGGAGGTGTCGCAGCATAGACTAAAGCCTGGAGGCTTTGTTTGGTATCTGTGGTTACTACAGAAACAGGTGGACAGTGACTAAGCTATGAACTGCACAACATAATGACAGCAGTGCTGCAGAGGGATTGTTGAGCTGGAGAGTCTGGAGGTCTGATGAATAAGACATGACAGGCCTCATCACCACAAACAACGACAGGTTGGAAATTGTGTTTTTCATCCAGGTTTGCAAAGGTGAAATAGTCCACAAGCACGCCACAACAACAACAACATGTTGTAGTAGTCTCCTGCCTGTACTGCAGCAGTTACCAGTATCAAGCCTGCTTTTCCAGGCTCATCTCTCTTCATAATGCTGTGTAATAGTTACCTTTGCAATCCAAAGCCTGAATGTTTGCACTAGCACAGGCACAGCATTAGAAAAAAGGTATTGTCTTCAAACTAAGGCTGACACCATGTTACACATTTCTGAGGATGGGAAGGAATCTGAAAAGGTAGAGCCAAAATACTGCACTCTGAATAACAATTATGTGTATGCTCCTTATTCACAGATCATTTTAAAAGGATACTTTGCCAATTTCCACCAGCTTTGTATTATAACAATGTGGCTAGTATGTGTAAATGAGTTGTGGTAAACCTCCCTTCATCTCACCAGCACCCAGATCTCTTTGATCATCTATCAACTCAAATCAGCTGGATGACATTTGCTGGCTCTTCAGGCTGTTGCTTGAACTACAAATTTTATTTCAGCAATTTTGTATGCTCACAGACACAAAGATTATAAAAGTGATTGAAGGAGAGACTTGCCCCTTGCTCTCGCGCTCTCAAACTCAGACCAAACTGTAAAACTAGGCAGTGTTGATGAAATATAAACCAAAGCCCTTTTTAAAACAGGAATTGTGCAAATTTGCAGGAAAGCCCAATCAGTCTTTTTTCAGCCTTGGCAGTATAAAAACAAAATCGGGGAGTGCAGCAAAATGCCGCCTGCCTACTTTTGTTTATACAGAATGCGCCTTTTTCGGGGCAATGGGGAGCGTGAGCAGGTAACAAAACGTGTAGCTCAGCGTGTGACGTAAACAGTGACGTGGGAGGGAAGCCACAGCTGGTCAGTCCTGCGGCAATTCTCTCACAAGTCGGCCCGTTCCTCACCATTCCCATCATCTGACGGTTAATGGCCTCTTCGTTTGCGAGGGCAAGGAGGGCGCGCAATTCCTTGTCTCCCCAGTTGCTCATGTCTGTCAGGTTTGCGTTTCTCTCTTGCTACTAGTACTAGCTGCTCGCTAATTCCTGCTATCAGCTGTATCCTGTTTATCCACCGCCAGTGGCTCGCATGTGCGGCATCATCAACAGCTCCTCCCACAAGTCATCAACAGCCCCTCCCGTGGCAGAAGGCCGCCTCGGTCTTTTTAATCTAAAAGGGTTCCGCCAATATGATTACCCTACGTGGCGGAAAATTGGGCGCCTCGAATCAACTCGCCAATCCGGCTCTGTGTATCTAAACGCTTGCAGCCTGCCGGCAAAACGGCCCAACATTCGCCGAAAATCTGGCAGTGTAAAAGGGGCTCAAGATAATGTGACTGTATTTCCTGATCCTCGCCTAAACCAGTGGTTCCCAACTGGTGGGTCCCAAAAGTGGGTCATGGGTCCATCCTGAACGGGCCGCAAATGACTCGCAAACATGTCGAGTTTGTAAAAACACACTTTATTTTTAAGTACAGTGAATTTCCCGCACAGAGCTTTTATTCTGAAGTGCTGTTTCCTGCTGTAGAGTGAGTGACTCACGGGCAGCTACTTGACAGAGGCAGCAAGCTAGCTCGACATCATGGCCAAATGCAACTATGATGCTGAATGTGTTAAACTGTGTGGACCTTGAACTGATGACTAAGGACAAATCTGGACCCTGTGGCTGGACCAGTTGGGAACTCACTGCCCTAAACTGTTTTCAGAAACATATTTTAGCATACAGTTTAATGTAATCCAGGATTGTTTGTTACCAACTAGCCACCACATTGCTTTGAGTCGAAATAGCCAATCTTTGGATACATCACCCACCATCGGGAGTGTTTATTGGTCCGTGGCGGTGCAGTGCATTCTAGTAACGGTAGATTTTCTACCTCTTGAGCAACAGTCCATTTTCTCTGTTTTCTCTGGTCATGCAGCACCAATGTCAAATGTATTTGCATCTCTCTACTGCATAGACAGCCAAGTATTATGAAAAGACCTTCTTTCCATCGGTGAGATGCCTCTTAAAGACGGTACACAGAGTATGAATGATTCAAGACGTACCAGTGAGAGTCAGACAGTGAAGGGCAGTGGCTCTGTTTATTAAAAATGTCTAGAGGAGAAATCATGTTCTTAGTCAGCGTCTTGTGGATTAGGACTTTTGCTGCAGTGACTGAATAATACCCTGCCTCAGTCGGTAAAACACACACTTAACATTTTTGCTACACAAGTAACACCACCTAAAGATGGTGCTTGTTGTTCCATCTAATACTTTGGTTCGCAGCAAATATCTCTACAAACTCTAATCAGACTGTCATGACAACCACATTCAACTTTCATTCTCTGCTCTGCTTCTGGCTCAGTTTTATTTCATTATTATTTTTTCAACTATTAGAAATGTGGGGGGGGGGGGGGGGGGGGTTCATAATGGCCCTGACAGTCTTCTTGGATGGAGACAGATGAATCTATCTCAAACCATTTATTTGGTTGCAATTTTCACTAAGGTACATGGTTCTTTTATGACTCAACTTTAAAGCCACCCACAATAGCCCCAAACACATGATGGATTCCCACTTCAGGAGCTTGCAGCGATTAGTGTGTATGACTTTGTGTGTAGCTGACTACCAGTGTTACAAATGCACTCGTGGAGGAGGGTCTCTTACAAATCTGGTACTTAGGACTGGTTCGGTTTATAAATAGCAAAATGCATTATTCTGTATATACTGCAAATTAATGCCAGAATCCAGTCAGGTTACAGCTTCTGCAAGGCAATAGAGAGGGGATACACAGATGCAGACTGAATGTCAACAGCTCTTGCTGGTGCCAATTCACACCAGCACCACGAGCTGAACAGACACGAGCACACCTCGGATCTCACCTGAACCACATTCATGCATAGTAGCTATTCAGATACACAGAACAAAACAACAGTCTATGAAATCACTTCACAACCATATTCAAGGCAACTTCTTGCTGCATGTCTAAATTAATTGTTTAATGTTTTATGCTGCGTTCACAAGCAGATGGAGAAAAAAACCTTTTCGGACGGCACAGGAAAAACAAACTACCAGTCCGATGAAATGGCGGGGCGGTAAAACGAAACATGCATGATGATATGTTGCAATGGGGATTTTGAATTGTTTACAAAGAATGGAATACAATATATGAAATTAAATTTTTCTTGTAATGTCCAGAAGTTGTCCAGATTGTGTGTTCACCTTGTGTGTGGAAATACCCTAAAATTCAGATGTTAATTCCATCGTGGATGGTTAAAATATCTTAACTTTGAAAGGCAGTGCCATCTTTTGTTACTATTGCCAGTATTCTCTGCCAGATTTTGCGGTCATGGTCACGTCTCCTAAAATAATATCCAGATTGCCGTCTACTTTCTCCCTAATTTCATGTGAACGCAGCATCATTGTCAGGAGGTAATTCAAGTTAGCGGCACAGATTCCAAATGATCACAGCTGAAATTCTAAGACATTAAGACAGGCTAAGGCCACTGAATAAACAATGCAAAGCCTCCCAACAAACACAGACTGAGACGTCTTTCACACCAAGCCAGCAAAGTCTAGAAACACTGTTTACATGTGAATGCAATGTGCATCCTCACTATAACATGTCAGGTCTTTTTTGAAAGATTTACATCGACAGTAAAATATTGTAACAGTAGGAAAACTGTAAATAACGCACATCAGTCACAGCCCAGTTATTCTGCCGAGTCTGAGCAGGTTAAACCCTACATCCTTCGACAGTGTCTTACATCATTGTTTTCCAAAACCTATGTTTTTTCCTGTCCTTACTAAGAAACTGGCGGCGTCACAATATACCAGTATTGACGATAACTGTGATATTTAAAAATAAAATACTGATATCGTGTTTATGATACACAGATGATTGTAATGTGTCAATAATCCAGTGCCTCTTAAATCTTTTCTTTTCTTTTCTAACGGGCTGCCTTTTTGCTATCCATTAAGTGCAACTGCTGAGTTAAAGATGCATTTGATTTAATGCATTACTTTCCATAGATAATAAAGTGACTGTGAATATTTTTTGCAATCAACATGTGGTGAAAATCTTATAGTATGCCAGGACTATAAACCCCAATCACTGTTATTAGATTTAGCCACTTTGGAGACTGTTTTTGGGGCATGAAAAATGCCAGCTTCGTGTGTAAGGAGGGCTAAATCATGATTTTTATTTATTTATTTATTTTTTTTATATACTTTATTAATGACACAGATACTGTGAGAAAAGATGTTCTCTTGTCTTTATGCTCTGCCTGTCTGGCTTCAATACTAGCCTTGAGCTTTTGTGCAACTAGTGAGGAGATTGACACCTAATCTAATTCGAAGACATATTTATAAACAGAATAAAACACAAGCTCTGGGGTGAAATTAAAATTAAATAAAGAAGGATGAGAAATTAAGGGGAAACTTAGCATGTTTAAGTTCCACTGCTTTCTCTATTTCTATACCTGTTTATCCTGTGCAGTGTTGAACATACAGTGCACACAAGGAAGTTCTGACTAATCCTTGTCTTTGATTTAAGACATGATCACTGTGTACTGAGCTCCGAAGGCTCTGAATTGTATCTTGTCAGCCCACCTTGCCCCTCCATCTCTAGGATGCAGTGTTTACTGAGTGGGTGCCAGGACACAGTGTGATTGTACATCCTGTAGGTCCAAATACGAACAGACTCCACCATGAATTGCAGTGCCTGCAAAAACACATCAGCAAGATATGGTTGTACTCTAAACTGTAGAGGTCTTATGAGTATGACTAAGCTTTTTCACTGATCTGACACTGTGAATTCAAGATACATATAGTCAAACCCACAGCTGCACCTTACCCTCAAACAAATGTCACACCTACACACCTACAGTTTTGATTTCATTATGTTCAACAGATGTTTACCGAGCACAAATACACAATAACTGTGACCAGGGTCATGCGTTCATGCATTCAAACACACAACCTCATTAAGACATGTCAGGTCAATGACACCTCCCTATAGCAACCAGTTTATGAGCTAAGAAAAAAGACGTGACAAAATGGTGTGGTGCGTTTAATCGATGAGCATGGATACAAACACGCACCACATCCCAAGGCAAAAACCATGGCTGCTAAAGGGTGTAGAACATTTTGTGGACCGGAAGTTCAACATGGAGTTTCTTTGCTGCATTACGCTGATGACATCTGTTTGGCAACCCAAGCTACTGACCTGGCCTCTTTGGAGCAGGTGCTCAGTGAGGACCTTGCAAAACTGGACCAGTACTGCAAAGCCTGGCGCCTACAACCAAGCCCAGCAAAAACAGTCTCTAGTGTTTTCCATCTTCGAAACTCAGAAGCTGCCAAACAATTGGACATCAGACAGAGTGGACATCAGCTCAGACAAGCCCCTAATCCAACATAACTGGGAGTGACTCTGGACAGGACACTGTCATTCAAGGAACACCTTAAAGGAACGGCAGTAAAGGTGAAATCCAGAAACAACCTCCTCTGCAAACTTGCAGGTGCAAAATGGGGTGCAGCAGCCCCCACACTGAACACCTCAGCTTTGGCCCTGTCATATTCTGCAGCAGAATACTGTGCCCCTGTCTGGTCCAGATCACCCCACACACACCACATAGACACGCAACTTAACACCACTATGCGAATCATAACTGGGACTATTCGTTCAACACCACTCCCCTGGCTCCCTGTCCTATCTAACATATCCCCCCCAACATCAGACAAACTGAACTCACCTATTGGATGCTCCAAAAGGTCAAAGACTCCCCCTATTTACCAATCCACGCCGACATCTTCAACCCACCACCTGCTCGCCTCCGATCTAGACGTCCAATTTGGAAGGACCCCCCACCCACTGACTTTGATGCCCTGTCTGCCTGGGTGACTGAATGGGAATCTAAAGACATCCCAAACAAACATCTAGTGTCAGACCCGACTCAACCAGTCCCTGGCACCAACCTCCCAAGGAGACAGTGGTCCACCTTGAACAGATTTAGGACTGGTCAAGGTCCCCGCTTGGCCAGCCTTTACAGATGGAGGAGCAGCCTGAGCTGTAACTTGATGTAACTGTCAAGTATCAGCTGAAGCAACTCATTTTGCTGGCAGTCTTTATCAGCTATTGGTAATTCCATGAGTTGGTAAAACGAACAATGAAACATGGCTAATGAACTCACTTTGCTGAGCAGTCAGCACTCATCTTAAATGAGACTACCAGCTCCATCCCCATGGTTTTAGCTAGGGAATGTCACAAGGATGTTTTAAGCTGTTCAGAGCCCAACAAAAATATATATTGTATGGTTGGATTTCTACTCTGAATGTACTCATAAATCATAAGCAAAATTTGTATTATTTATGTTCTTGGTTTTTTTTGTCCATTCCAATGGACAGAGAATCTGAATGCGAGACATCACCTAGTAGTAAAATTGACAATAAATGATCTTAACAAACAATTTTTCCTACAAAAAACATGAGTTAACTTATCTTTCATGAATATTTTAGTTGTATAACTGAATAAAGTGATGCTGTAAAACACATTATATATGTATATATTTTGTATTGCATTTGTCATCACGACCAAAATATCCTCAATCTCTGAAGTATCTGGAGAAAACAGTGTGTTCAAAACCTCCTGAGATGAATGTTCTGTGTGCATAATCAACAGGATGCATAATGAGCTGATTTTATCATGAGAATCAGAATTAGTATTTCCCAGTTTACTCTCAGGTGACATTCAGATCCACCGTCCATTCCAATGGACAGATGTTTTTGAAAAAGCCTTGAGTAAAACCTATAAATCTTTCATAAGATATTTTTCCATGTATAAGTAATATAGCATCTCGTCTTAACTTTAAACAGTTTAAACACAGATTATGTACTTTAATAATGTGATTAATAGATTAAATGTGACTTGCCTTTTCTCCTTTCTCACAGTCCGCCATGCTTGTTAAAGAAGGGAAAGTGGCTCAACTGCAGTCCACTTTAGATGATGTGGAACACTGTGATTGGGTTACAGACATCCAGTCAAATAAGTATGTGCATTTAGGTGGAGTCAGGTGGCAGTAATCATAGATCTAGACATCCTAGAAAAGTTATGTGCATTGGAATGGACGGGGATCTTAACAGGCTAAGCTTGTGCTACTTTGGTACAAATTTTCTCATTTTACAGGTAAACAGTACACTAAAATATGTTTCTGAAAACATTTGAGATGAGAAATAAACTCTTGATTTGAGCGCTGCTTAATTTGACAGTTTGTCCCAGCTGACAAGCAGTGGTTGACATGATTGACAGCTGCGTGACAGACTCCTCAGCTCTGGTCTGTTGTTTTCCGTGACGATCTGCCTCATATTATACTGTGTGTAAGCAGTGACAGCTTTAGCAAATATGACAAGAAGTTATTTTCATAACCAACTGTAGCTTTAAAGGCTCAAAGCAGCCACACAGGTGCTCTTTCTCATTGTGTCTGATGAGCTCTCTGCTCAGGTTGACACTGGGTGAAGCAGTGCTGGAATTACCTGAGGCCCCCAAAGTCATGAACCAATATGAAACATAAAGGTGTGGCCTCTGCTACCCTAACAGGAGATATAACAATAATAGAAGGGACAGATGCCATTTTTTCTGCCCCTTAGAGAATCTGTGCCGCCACTGGAGACGTATCTGCTCTTTGACAAGGTACGACGTATGCAAACCTCCTTTATGTTACAAATGAGCTGCCAAAAAATACAGACAAGAAGAAACAACAACCAGCATCACCTGCACAGATCTCACAAGGAATTGTTATTTTTCATTCAATAAAGCCCCTCTCACACTTGACAAAAACAACACTAACACCCACGAACAGCTAGCTTTTGTCTCTAGTGGGAAAGGTCACAACTGGCATTCGTGCCCAGAACAGATAACTCTGCAGTAGTCACTGGTATTCATCAACACCAGCTCTGATCGACTTCAAACGCCAGTGACAGAAACATGTCAACCGGGTAGACGTGATAATTTTACACCCTTTGTGGGCGTGATGTAATGACTCACAGCCACAAATTTCATCCAACTCTTTCCATGTAGCACTCAAACATTGTTCTATGTTAGTTGGCACTGAATTTAAAAGAGTAACCTGGTCTCATTCTGAAGTCATCGAAATCTGGCCCCTTGGGCAGTGACTTGCGGCGTCAGACATGTCAGACACGGCGTCAGACACTGACGAAAAAAGACGTCCTTTAATGTCAGCATGATACGCAGTTGGTTGCTGTTAAAGTTTAACGGCGCTCGGAAGTGTCAGGGGGAAACACAGCGGGACAAGAATGGCAAATGGACCTGCATTTGTTATCCGACCACTCAAAGCGCTTCTCCACTATGAGTCACATTCACCCATTCACACACACACATTCATACACCGGTGGCTGAGGCTGCCATACAAGGTGCCACCTGCTACTCAGTTTTTAACACACTCACACACCAATGGAAGCATCATCGAGAGCAATTTGGGGGTTCAGTATCTTGCTCAAGGATACTTCCGACACTTCGCCGGGGATCGACACGCTGATCTTCCGATTGGTGGACGAACCGCTCTACCTCTGAGCCACAGAATGACAGGTAAGGCAGCGAAAGTCCAAGTGGAAGGGGTGGTGGATGGGTCCAACAAACATCAACTTTCAGGAAAGCGGTGTTGCATCCCGTAAGGTTATAAAGCCAAACTCTTTTTTCCTGAACCTAACCATGTGCGTTTGTTGCACGTAGTGTGTTTATTTTGATAGAGACTGTATGTAAACGTTAAATTTCCTGTGAAAGAACACAATGCTTGTAAAAGGCATAACTCTGTACCAGAACGCCAACAACCAACGCACCCAGGGTACCTTGCACGTCGCATCTGGATGTTGAAGTTCCATGACCAAACGCCAATATGTGACATGGTCGATGTGAGAATGCATTGAAGAGAGACTGATTAAGTAAGAGATATAATAAAGATGTAACCATGTTACATTTTCGGTGGCCTCCATGCTGGTTCCTACTGTTTATTAACCTGTTGTCTTGCACGTTTGTGATGTTAAATGTTACACACAAGCAAGAAAAAACAGAAATGCATACTCATCTATTGCAGAGTCCTGAACAAGGCTCTAGTCTACTGGCAATGGGAAAGAAGTCTATCACCAATCCTTCATGGGTTTTCGTGCATGTACTCGCTAATTTTGGTGGACAAAGGGTATAAGATAAAGGCGTAAACCAGTGACCTCAATTTGACCCCTGTTGCTAATATCCTGTGCCTGTAAGAAAGTGTTATATTAACATTACAATTTGGTGTTCGTTGGATTGATTTTGGCCTCAAGATGGAGTTAATAATTCATTAAAATAGTCCGCTCTAATTTAATCGCCTCCAGTATGACTATCTCTCTGTGAAAGCTGCTCACCTACATTTGTGAAACACATACTGCAAAGTGAATTAATACCACAAGGTGTTATTGGTTTTCTGGGGGGAAAAATAACATATAATTTTGCTGTGAAAACAAACAACACTTAATGCACAGACTCTGGCATCTCTTACAGACCAAAGCTGCTTACACACAGTAAACATGATTTCAGTGAAATCTTAGGAGGGTAAGATACCACTGGCTCTACCGGCAGTCTCTTGGGATGTCCAAGCACAGATTCAGAATACCAATTATATTGTCCGAGCCAGCATTAACAGGGTTGTTAGGGTAAAACCTGCCCTATTGATGGAGCCTCTGCTGATCAATGATACAGCCACAGTATCTCCACAACCATCCACTGTGTTTCAAAATGTTGGCTGAGGAGGAAATTGGTCAGCTAATCAGGTACTGTATGTTTTGATATGTCTTATCTGGTGAAGTATTCCTACAGATATTTATGCTTTTGGGAGATGCATTTGTGCAGAAATGTGTTTCTTCATATTGGACATTACAGTGTTTCCTCCATGTAAGAGCCATTTTCCCAAGTCATGACTATTCAAACTGACTGACTCATTCACACTTATTTCTGACATTATGTTGATGACATCACACACAAAGTGGACATTTTGTCGTCCTCCTTCGCGATACTTATTTATCAAATGTCTCATAGATCACACCTCGGAAAACAATCCTCCACTTGCCTCTATTTTTAATCCCTTCCAAAAAAAATTGTTAAGAAATCCAGCTACTGTCAAGGACCGCCGTGACTCCATGTTTTTTAATCATCTGAGCTCCCTGTGTTCATACTCCACATGTCTCTTAGAATTTGTCCTAAAATGTGAGGTCTTGATCACAGTCACACTCCCTGCTGAGACGTATCCTGCCAACTTGCTGACTAATGAGTCCAGATCTGTGATTGAAGCACTTTAGCTTGTGTACACAGATATTCTGCCACTGTGCGGATGGGTATTGGACTACTGAGTAAATGAAAATTGTCACTTCTCTAGCACATGTAAGTTTCAGATAGATAGATAGATAGATAGATAGATAGATAGATAGATAGATGGAGTATTATGGAAAAGCAAAAGTACTATGAGAGACTCAGACAAATCTGTTCCTATTAATGTTGTGTTGTGGTGGGCTGTGTTGGATGATGGGAGATTTGTAAATACACCATTGACATACAGACACAGAGGGAAGCCAGCACACACACAGTATGATGCTTACAGGCTACTTACACACTCACATCACATCTCTGTTGTCCAAATCAGCACCTGTCACCAAACTGAGGGGGGAGTTCCCACCAATAAACCAAACGCAATAGACTTAAGATGAAAGCTGGCGTTTCAAACGTAGGCTCCACTTGTTATTATGGGGACAGCTCGCTTACCTGTCATAGCTCCACCTACTGTAAGACATGCTCCTGTTGCTGCTGACTCCCTCCATGTCTCCGGCGAACTGAGCGGACTGGACCGGGTGGTGAGACGGCCGAATGTGAGCGTGAAGCCTCCTCTCTCCGTCCTCACTGAACCCAAGCCAAACACGAACTAGAGGAGCCGAGTGAATGAGCAGCAGAGAGGCTGTGCGGAGACAAACGCTCTCCTATGGGCTATACCACCACAGAGAGGGGCGCGCGAGCTGTCAGCTCAGCTCACGGTGCGCGCGCGGATGCTGATTTATTTCATTCACGCGGACCCACACAACGCTGATTATTTTTTTTACTGGTAATTTCCCCACTGACTGTGTTAAAAGTCTGAGTTGACGCCACATCTCAATGGATTAAACTGTGGTTTGTGTATTTTGATTATTGGCATCTCGTGATTGTTTGATAGCCAATAGCAATTAACCTCCCCACTCATTTGCTGATCAATACAGAAAGGCAGATAGTAGCTGTGCTGTAGCCCACAAGCACTGTTCTGTCTGTTCATTTATTTTTCAAATGCTGAATCAAACTGTGTGTGGATGGGTGCACTCTGAAGAGGTAATTGGCCATGGATGTAATTTCATGTAAATTAGAAAAGGCCCAATTTTTGTATTTTCCACAGGATCAGGCTCACACACAGCTCCTTGCCTTGCTTACTGCATGCAGGTTAAGACTCGTCCTGCTTCTTCAGGATCACTAATTGGATGTCTGCACAACTGTGATTTTGTGCAAACATGGAGACACTTTAAAGTAACCTATCATTAAGTGAACCAATCCAGAGAGGGAAGATGAGAATGAGGGCAAAGGGCGTGCAGGAAATCCAATTGAGCCGCCATTTTAATACTCGATGAGTCCCAGTATCTGCTATTGAGTAGCTCTTAGTTAAGCTAACAAATGAACATAAAGGACACCAGAGCTGTGGAGGTCCTCCAACCCTCCCACACTTACCTTATTTTCTTTTGTCTATATTTAGGGGTCCAAGCAGCGACACCCGCTCAGCACATTATTCTTCTTTTGTGTTATTTCTATCTGCTAAAAGTGTCGATGCTGCAAAAAAGGCAACTCACCAACATTGGCAGGTGGGATGCAAATTCCACCCACTGGTTAGGTACGTGTTTTTCCAATAATTTCGAACAGAGCTTGGCTTTGAGTCAAAATATATTTTACCATTTCAGTCTCTCAGTTCCTCTGCATCTTTGCTTCAATGGTCTTCTGCTCTAAAAATGTCAAATTTTACGACTTTTTCCTCAATTTCCTCTAAATCCTATTTTTGAGAACCAGTCAGAGACCATTCATCCAGTTGCATTGAAACTTTGCCAGTGCAATCATCTACAGACATCACTGATCTAAAGATATCAAGGAAATATCCATTTAACAATCCTTTATACGGTTACGAAATTATCTTTTAAACCTGTCTTAATGTTCAATTTTACATAAATGCTCATAAATCAACATTGGCTTAAGTGATTGTAACCATACCTGGTGCACGTGTTCAGATGCTTCGTCCGAGCTCAAGATATTCTGCCACTTGGGGGCACCACAAAAAGTTTTTAATCCTCTATTCAGCTGCAGCGATTTGTACAAAATTCTGTTTGCACCATCTAAAGTCATCACTCTGTCAGTGCACAAAGTTTGGAAATGATTGCTTGAAGTGGGTGTGGCTTATTACAAGAAATATAATTTTCTAGACATTTCACATTCAAAACTTTAAAAAAAAATCATAATAATTGTTATTTGTTTTGTATGCACATTTTCTTTTTTTTATCTAATATTCAAAGAATTGTCACCAAAATATTTACCAATATACCAGTAGAATGATGTGTAATTTATTTATTTATTTTAAAATGTCTCCACAGATACTTTGACTATTGTAAGCAGTTTAAAATAAAAAAGATAAAAATACCATTTTTGCACATGTGGTACAGCGAGTAAGTTGCCTCCTGTGGCCTTACAGAGGTCCAGGGTTTGAATCCCACAGAAAGTGGCATCCTACAATTTTCACCAAAATCTTTGACGACACCTGAGGAAAGCAGTTTGATGTGTGCTATTTTTCTGGATTATATTCGAGCTGTTAAATTGTTGGGATTTTTTTAAGTTTGTGACCTCCCTCTCCACCTGCATCTGGGGAGTTGCTAACGAGGTGTGTGCACCCTCCTGTTTCTGCCCATCTCTCAAAACCTTCCAGACATGTGCTTATGTATTTTTCGTGCTTGTACAGTGCACATTTTGCAGGATAACTTTTAGTCTCGCCACCAGACAATCAGAGATCTCCGCCTTCTGATAAAGCGTCTAAAGACTGACTTGTGAGTCTAGATAACTTTTGACACTTCTCACGTAGAAGCAGTATTTGTGTATAAATTAATAATTCATTTCAATTCAATTTTATTTATAAAGCCCAATATCACAAATCACAATTTGCCTCACAGGGCTTTACAGCATACGACATCCCTCTGTCCTTATGACCCTCGCAGCAGATAAGGAAAAACTCCCCCAAAAAAACCTTTAACAGGGTAAAAAAAAATGGTAGAAACCTCAGGAAGAGCAAAATATACATAGACATGGAATACATTCCAGGTCTTTAACAAAGTAAAAATTCAGTACACTTATAATCATGTGAAACAACAAAGTAAAAATTCAGTACACTTATAATCATGTGAAACACATCTTCACTGAAGTATATAAGCTATATAAATTATTCTTATTCTATTATTATCATTTTTCAGTTTTAAAGAACACCAAGAGTTCCAAATAGCATCCAAATACTTGCATTCTGCTTTGGCCCTGGCTCAGTGCTGCTTACAACTTTAATATATTGCGTCTTTACCACAGCCAAGACTGGCGGATGTCTTTCTCTTTCTTAGGGGCGACTGTGGCTCAGGAGGTAGAGTGGGTCATTCACTAATCGGAAGATCAGCAGTTTGATCCCTGGCTCCTCCAGCCCGCATGTCAAAGTATTCTCAGGCAAGATACTGAACCCACATTGCTCCTGATGGCTGTTCCATCAGAGTCTGAGGGCATTTAAGCTGAGTAGCAGGTGGCACCTTGTATGGTACCCTCAGCCACCTGTGCATGTGCATGTGCATGTGTGAATGTGACATGTATTGTTAAAGCACTTTGAGTGGTTGGAAGACCAGACAGGTGCTTTACAAGTGCAGGTCCATCTGTTTAACATCTTTCCATGTTGACTTTTTTGAAGGAGCAAAAAGATATCAATTGCTGATAATGATAAGTGCATTTGGAACCGTTACTTGCTTTATACTTACTTATAATCACTAGCATTGTTACATACTAGATGCCAGGTGATATCTTTACACCCACAACACCAAAATTACTAAAACAGGTTACTGGATACCTTTGGTGTTTAATCTTAAAGGTCCAGTGTGGGGGATTAAGGGGCACCTATTGGCAAAAATTAAATACAATATTCATAACTATGGTTTCATCATTGTAAAATCACCTGAAAATAAGAATCACTGTGTTTTCATTACCTTAGCATGAGCTGTTTACTTCTATATACCGAGCAGGACCTCGTCCATGGAGCGGTTTCTACGATAGCCCAGAACGGACAAACCAAACACTGGCCGTAGATAGAGCCATTCATGTTTTTGCATCAGCCACCATAGTTCTCTGTCACACTGGGCACACAGGAGAAGTGTCAGTTCTTCAACCTCACCACTAGATGCCACTAAATCCTACACACTGTACCTCTAAATTCTAATTCTCGCTGTACATGCAAGGACTAGCTGGGATGCTATATACTCTCAGGACATGAGACCAGTTAGCCTGGAAGTTTGCAATTGCACAGTACCATCGCAGGCAATGATTAGATGTATGAAAGTCACAAAGGACATTCTGCCACCAGTAACAAAGGACTGAAAGCAAAGCACAGCTGTGGAGAGGGATGACATGCTCTGTCAGAAAAGAGAGAAGCCTCTTTTTCACAAGGAGAAAAGGGCTGTAAAAATCACACATATTGTCAAGGATAGCAGGGACATTACTCAGAGTGGCGAAGTTCTACGTGATGTGTTTACTGAACCATCGGAGTGCACTTTTAGAGGTTACTATTGATGGTTTGATCAGGGTGAAAATGATGTGAATCTCATGCTACGGACTTCATAGCCATCAGATATGAACATCTTTGGGAAATTTTGGACTGACGGTGATCTCCACCTCATCAAAACACATATTGAGGGAATATATTTTGGAGGAATATTGTTCATCTCTCTAACAGAGTTGTAGAAATATTCCAAGGAGCACTGACGCTGCTCTTGAGTGCCCATCATCATTACGAAAACTATATGTTGCATGTTCTTCTTTTGATTTGCCACCTGTTGAAATTTCTCCATGTTATGTGTTTATCTAGAGTGGTTGAAGCATTTAAGAACATTTCCTTGGTCAAAACAACCCCCTTGTGGTCAAATATGTGTATGCATGCATGCATCAGTGATGTCTGTCATCAGACTGTATACACTGTATACTTTCAGTGTTTACTTTTGCTCTCAAAGGCATTTATTTGGAAGAAGCAAGAGGTCTGTACGATGTTTGAGTGTCTGTGTGTTTAAATATATATACATATATATATAGATAGATAGATAGATAGATAGATATAGATATATTCACTCTGACATGCACAAAACAAATACAACCCAGAGAGAAAAATGCTGTTTGTGTGCAACTTAAACCAAAGTAGATCAATCTGGATCTATACTAACTGATAGTATTGTAAGGAGGTCATACAGAAGGAATTCTCCTTTGGAAATTCATTGTTTTCTGGGATATGAGAGGTCATATTGATTCTCTAACACCAGTCATGCTGTAAATATTATTGATTTCTCTAACACAAGGCTCCATATGGAAGCTTCAGGTCTGTGAAGCTTTTATTTTTTCATCTAAAAGAAAGATTCTCTACCCCATCTGGCTCAATGACAGATTTTATTTTAGCACCAAAAGCTAGACACAGGGCAAAAGACACTGATATGGAAGAAAAAGAAAGAACAGTATGATTTGGATGTACACTATAGGATTTGCAATAAGATGGGAAGTAGGTCTTTCAAATCTCAGTGATTATAATTCATTCATGTGGTTTTAAGCTCCTATGTAAAGACCAGAATCAATTCTAAACACCCTCTCCCACCTGACCTGGCATTTTACGCTCTGAGCGGGAGGTGAGCACCTCAAAGATAAATATATTCTCCACAACTAAGCCACAACAAGATATTACATTCTTGGTCACATCTGGGTGAATAAGCCAATTGTGTAAATTTGGGCCGACAGTCATCTTCAGTTTAAAATAATCAAGAGAATTAAATATTCCTCTTTACATATATACACAGCTATGCTGTGAATGTGTACTCACTTATAAACATATAAAAATACTTGTCAACTAGTTTGATAAGAAAATAATGTATAAAAGTAGAGTAGAAACATTTAATCAAGTCCATTACTTCCATCATCTGATTTTCATGTTGTTTATATTACAAGATGATGATGTGAAAAACAAACTGCAGTACTTCATTTATATGCCCGAACAGAAGTACACAAGTGGAGAGGGAAGGCAGAACAGTATATTGTGTCTGTGGCGATGAGAGCTCCACAGGTGGCAGGTCCGCTGAGTTCATGTCCCATTGGAGAACGGCTGTTTTATGATGTGCATCTCAATGCTTCCACTTATTTTCCAAGTGACAGATCATTTACGGGGGGGAGAAAGTTACGTAACAGAATAACTCAAGGACACAAAACAAAAACATTGCCACTGTGTTATTGGAATGATATAACAGTAATTTGATCTATATCATAGACTGAATGTTTGACAGAAAAGATGCATTACATCGGAATGATCTGAACTGAACTCTGAAAGCTTCTTGATTTGCAACAAGTGGATCTAAAAGTGAAATAGCGAGCGTACAGTGTTCAGTGTTTCGATCTGAAGTTATGTTAGTCGTCAAAGACACAGAATGTGCTACCAATAAATGCATCTACCGCTTCTTAGAAATCTGAGACAATGCATGACGTCCAATTCTGACTGAACCGCCACCTTTCAGTACATTGAGGAGACGGCAGAGGATAAGAATGCTTCAATCTATAAGACTTTTAAAAAAAAAAATCAAATACAGTAGACACTCCATATTTGGCAAATTGAGATGAAAGCAGGAACCACAGACGAAGAAGAAGAATCCACTGCAGAATGCCAGAAAGTTCTATCATTGTAGCTTTAAGGGCTGTCTAGGCTTTATATTTATATACATACTTATATATTCACTTTCATATATGTAAAACCAAACTCAACCTCACACACTGTACTGTGGTGATTTAATAGATCATTAGAAGTACACTTTGAAAATCACAACAAATGTCACATATGTACAGTAGCAGATTAGCACATGGGAGTAAAGGTGGATATGGCACAACATACACAAAGCTTCATAAGATAATCTCTCTGCTCTGGTCAGACACCGGAAAACTAAAGAAACTCATTAACATTCTGGATATATAGTTTTCATTCAATCTCGGTAGCAAGTACAAATGTCACTACAAGGCAAGAGAAGTCCTTCAGAGTACAAAACATTAATTTGTCAGGCTGATTTAGAAGGCAATGTTTAGTGTTGGGGACTCTCTCGTGTGAATTAGATTACGGCTGAAGGTAGAGTGGTGTTAAAATTTGGCATTGTCAGTTGTCCATAGTGATGTCCTGGGGACAGCAGTTCCTGGTCAGAGTATCTCAGAAAAGGCTGTCTGAAGTCATGCACGTGGAGAAGGCAGCGGTCAGTCATCCACTTAGGATGTGATGTCAGGCAGAGTGGGTGGGGTTGTAGAGAGTAGCTGCATGAGTTACAGTGATAAGGCCGACTCAGACGATCACACAATGGCAGCCGCTCTTGTCTTTCTCTTTCCTTGTAGGTTCTGGCGACGGTGGACATTCCTGTTCCTGGAATTTCCTGGGAGTTGGGAGAGAGCAGAACTATCATGACACACTGGACTTTTGCAAACTCTGGTTTTCCTTCCAAAATGCAGCAGCAAGACTCCTCACTGGTATCAGGAAGAGAGACCGTATCACCCTGATACTGGCCTCTTTTCACTGGTTACAAATGAAGAACAGAATTAATTTTAATTTTTTTGTTTGGTTTTGTTTTTTAAAGCGGTGCATGGGCACACTCCTGCTTACATCTCTGAACCGCTCATCCCCTATTCCACCTCCCAACCCCTCAGATCTGGTGACCAATCACTGCTCTCAATTCCACGTACCCAGTTAAAAACCAAAGGTGATCGAGCATTTTCAGTTGTTGGTCCTAAACTATGGAACAGTCTCATGAAACAGGCCTACATAATTGTATAGACAGTGATTGACAGGATGGATCACAAATGTGGGAGACCAGTGGCCCAGTGGTGTCAGCATCAAGTGAAGGAGAGCACTGTGTGCCCCTGACAGCTTTAACGTCTGCTGCCTCGCTGGTTTGACGCAGTTGTGCCTGATTACACATTTCCACCCATGTAGTCATGGATTGAAAACACAACTGCATTTACACTTGTGTTTAAAGCGGTCACAATGCGTCCTTTACCACCTCCGAAGGTGGTTTGGCCGATTGGATCACAATCCATCCTCAATTTTTGGGTGCATTTACTCCTGTACTGTCATGTGGTCAATCACTATCCGATTGCAAATATGATCACCCAAAACACATTTTACTGCCAGGTGTAAAGGGGGTCATAGGATAAAAAAAAATGATGTCATTTGTGGGGTTGTCCAATCTGTTTGAACAACACACTCACAGTCCTGATGACGCAGATCACCTGAGTTTTGTTAAACTTAATACATAATGCCAAAGGATGTTTTTTTTTTAATTCACAACTTGGTATCTGATTGTTGCTTATTTACTCATGATTAGGATCCATGTCTTTATTGGGGAGCTGACAGCAGATAAATGACAGTTAAAAAAATGGAAAGAGAAATACAGAAAAGGTCCCTGACAGGATGTACCCAGGAGCGTTGTGATTCATGGTCATTGATTTAATCCCTCGGCCACCAAGGTGTCACCAGGGCACCCTGAGTCGTGAATATTTCATGTTCCATATGAAAAAAGCCCTCACTGTATCCTGCATTATTTACGGTTTCAACAGAAGTGCATGAATGTTCATCTTTTCAGCCACTGTTACACCTTTGGAAAACAGCAAACCTGAGTCACTAAAAGATCTTCATGATGCCTTTATGAATCACCTACCTGATTACCCTAACCAGCTCGTGGAAAGCCTGGTCTACGTTCATACGGATTTTGGCTGAAGCCTCCATATATGTGACCTTCAATTGTCTAGCCAGCTGCTGGCCCTCTTCCTGGGTTACCTGCGGCAAAAGGAAGACATTTAGGTACAACACATGTAAAGCATCTTCCATAAACCCTAAAAATGAACAGGCATTTATGACACACTGAAACAAACTTCCTGAGGTTTCTGACAATTTTTGCCCCCATTAAAGAGTTTTTCCTTATCCGCTGTGAAGGTCAGAGGACAGAGGATGTTGTGTGCTGTAAAGCCCTCTGAGGCTAATTGTAATTTGTAATATTGGGCTTTATGAATAAAACTGAATTGTCATGACCTTGACATCCCTTTTGCTGCATCTAGTTTGTACTCCTCTAGCTAAGATCAGTTTAAATAAGTTGCTGTACATATTCAACATTGTTCACTGTATTAACTAATAATCCCTGCAGGAGCAAAGACTAATGGACCATTTACTGTAATACTGCTGTAGTACTAAATGCGTGCCACATACTTTAAGTGCATATGACACTGTATGAAGAATTCAGTGTGCACATGTTCAGACTTTCACATCCAAGTGAAAGTGACCCTTAATAACACTGAAAGAAGAACTTTGTTGTTTTCCTTTTCTCACCTATAAATATATCCAAGCAAAGTATTAAATATTTACATTTACGCCGCCACTTCTTATTTCCGACCTAACAAGGCTTCCTCCTGAGCCTTCACATTATCATCTACCATTTGTTCCAACACCACAATCGCTTTGTCCTCCATTACAGAAAAAGATGAAGCAATTTTTTGTATGCATGTCCTTCTTTTTAAAAATTGCATCTCATTTTGTGATTTCTCCAGTGTAAAGTTTATACACACTTAAATTAGTATGAATGCATGTGGGACGGCCTCTTTTTTTAAACAGCTGTGCAGAAAATCTGGACCTGAATAATGCAGAAGTAATTAGATCCAAAGCTCGACTCCCTGATGGCTACAGACCAGTTAACAAAAATGAGAAAATGTGAAGTACAAACCAGATAAAACCAGATTTTTCCACCGTTGATATAAGGAAATATGTACTAATGTGTTTGTCAAATGGCATAAAGTTGAAAAATCTATTTGTGGTAAATATACTATTACTTTAAGTGCTTTTATGTGTTATGTTTTTGGGCATCTGAGCTACCATCAAGCTAATTAGGTCATGTGTTGACAGCATAGATAGAATAAATAATAAGTAAAGAGCCAACACAAGCTAATTTCACATTAAGGCTTGAAATACTAAAGCTGATCTCAGTCAATAAAACCCATTGATAATGATTAGTTACTTGTGCCTGTAAGGCTTCTTCTCACCATGAGGGGGTGGTGTGGTTTCACTACAGGAAGTGACGATCGACTGCATACCAGCAGCATCAAATTCATCATTTCATCACACTCCCTTTTCTCTTCATCCATCCTCCCCTCCTGACACTACCATTTCTACAGCCTCTCTTATTCTTTCAGTCACATCCTGTTGTATCTTGGCAGCTTTGCTGCAGCTGCAGCGGTTGCTTCCACTTTCAAATATGCAAATGCGAGTCCCCCAGACTGCTTGATATCATCTCTTTGTTAGTCAGTGGGTTCAGATCTCTGCAATCTGTTGGACTTACTTGTCTCTGTAGTTCCAGATCTGCTTTGTTTCCTACAAGGATCATAGGGAATTCATCTCTGTCTTTAACTCTGAGAATCTGTCTTTGGAATTTGTAGATTTCTTCAAAGCTGTAAAACACATCACAGTGTTAGGTTGTATTTTCTGCACAAACAGGTTATATAGTGTTTTTACATGCAGATGCATTCATATAAAAAAGCACACGCGCCCGGCATCGCAGTGTTGCTAAATGACCCACCCATGCACACAAACACACCCTTCACCCAGAACTTGGGGTCACCGCCACTGTGGATCAGACTGGAGGGCTGAATGTGTTAGCCAAGAGAAAAAAGAAGGCAGCCACGCTATTACAGAAACATAAAATGTGTTTGTCTGAGGCTGGGCTCCGTGCACTGACCTGACCGTTGTCCCACTATAATATAAAGGCCATGTGCACTTTTTCAACCAAAGAGCAAATAAAAATGTCAATCTGGGGGAGAAAAAAAACAGGCAGAATGCAACCACAAACCCAGGACGGCATTCCAGCCACGGGCCCACAGACAGCTTGGTGAGCACATAGTAAATCTGGAAAGACTTGACTAATATAAATGGAGGAAGGAAAGACTGTTTACAACATAAACATTGGGAGGGGGCTGTGGGTGGGGGCAGGGGAATGCAGCTCACTGCACTACTGGGCAGGGACACAAAGACAGTGAAGATGGGGTGTGACAGACAGACTGCAAGAAGAATACTATACAGTGTAATGTGAAAAATATTTCAAAGGTGACTCAGGCCACATAGAAGGGAAATCAGCCCTTATCATCTAGTGAGATTTTCATACAATCAGAGCCATATTTTGTGATACTGTTTATGGTCAACAATTAATGTATTTACATTCAGTTATTATAGCTCTGTCACTTCAGTCACTTCCTGGTAGACAACTGGCACATGAAACTGGCTAGTATATTCCTGTTGTCATTTTCAGGCATAACTGTAATATTTAAAGACAGGGTGGTCCAACCTATCTGATGTTTCTGCTGTGCTTATTTTATGCACTATGTTGCTTTGCTAGCTTCTTTGATAAGTCAGACCTACCGACACGAAAGCTAAGCAATGTACTGCTACAGATGGGGGGCTGCAGCAAAATATATTTTAGCCACCTAAAAAATCTGTATCAGTTTAAATGTATGCTATATCTGTAATATTTTGCCTGCTTTACCTTACACATAAATTAATCGAGGCAGTGGTCGACTAGCTACTCCCGTGTTCTGCAAAGTAAAACCACTGTTTTATTACTGACAGTAAGGTAAAGTGGTGAAAATATTCTGAACATGGTGTGCACTTAAAGTAATACTGATATTTGTAGGTGGCTAAAAACTAATCAAATGAGGCAGCATTTGCTCAGTGGGGACGCAGGAGTTTCTACCTGAACGTCACAGTAAACTGTGATTTGGTGTATTGGGTAAATTCTGTTTGTAGTGGCGGAGTCCGCCATTCTTGTGGTGGATTCAGATTGCCTATCTTGACCACGAGAGACTGATAAGAAAACAATGCACGCATGTAATGCAGTGCAATTTTTTCTTATTGATAACAGCCTGTTCACTCTTCACTTTATTAAAACAACCTGAGTTGGCTTGGTTGCACTGTAAACTGCTTTTCTATTGGATTTCTGACATGGTAGCAGCTCGAGTTGTGCTGTAGAATTGAATTGCCCCTTCTGTTACCACGGTTACCACAGGTGTTGCCAAATCAACCAGGACTGGAATCCTTTGGGTTATAATCTTTAAAATTTTGGCCTTTAAATTTAGAAAAATCATCTTATTCCACACTGTTTTGACAGTTTGATTTGCCGTATATTCTGTATTGGTTTGTACCACCTCTTGATGAAAGCTAATTCATGTTTACACGGGGTGAAATACATAAAACCCACTGTTTTTACAGTATGATTGCGCCATTACATCAAGTGGAAATATTCTAGATATCTTAAGCAACATCCAACCTGACATATTTGGTGTCTTTGGGAACTTTCAGATCTCCACTGGAGGGTTAGGGTTAAAATAAAGTTTGAACAAAGCTAAGCTGCATGGCATGTGTTTGACTCACCAGTGGGTCAGTGGGATTAAAGAGGTTAAAAAACTGTTAGTGCCAATACATACAGTTCATGTCCAGAAGAGTTCAAAAGTTATGAAGTTCTAGTCTCTCATCTCTACGCTAGCCCGTGTAGTATTGCCTGAACAGCAAACAGGCTTTAAATAGGAAGTTAAGGTACATGAATAAGTGACTTCAAGAAAACAGGATGAGGGAGAAATGTTAAGAACAAAAGAAAATGACAACAAGAACAACAGCGAGGGGGTCCGGAAGTACAGGCGGCAACAAGTGAGAGTATCGCTGCAAGATTTATGGTTATAGTGAAGCGAGAGGCAGAGGAGGGGAGAGAGAGCGAGTGCAATTGTGAACAGTAAACAGAGATGTGCAAACAGAAACAGAGAGAGAGAAGGACAGAGAAGCGAGCTCGTAGCTGTGCGTTTGCACATGACGACAACTGTCACTCACCTTCCTCTGTCAGTGACTGAGAAGACGAGCAGGAAGCCCTCCCCTGTCCTCATGTATTGTTCTCTCATGGCTCCAAACTCTTCCTGTCCAGCCGTGTCGAGGACTAGAGAGAGTGTGCGCACACACACAGCGACGTAAATCACACACAAAGAATAACTTGCAGCAAAATAGACTTTTGCAAAGAAATTCCTCGAGTGCAGTATAATGCAATAGAAACACACAAATAGCCTGGGTGTGTAGACTTTGTGTGTGTGTGTGTGTGTGTGTGTGTGCGTGTATTTACTCTGGTCATGTTTGTTCAGCAAAGTGCACTTACTGTCAAGCCTGGCCGCCCTTTCGTCAATCACACACTGCTTGGTATAAGAGTCTTCAATCGTGGGGTCATAGTCAGTAACAAAGTATGACTGCAGGAGAGAAAGGAGAGACAAAACAGAGACAAACTGTGAATATGTCTGAGGTCTACACACTTCGTCAGGTTGAGACAAGTCCTGTGTCGCAACTCCATAATAACTTCTATATACTGATTTTTGCAGTGTGCATACAAGACCAGCATGCTTTACTGTTATAAACTAACAAGGAACAAAGCAATATATGCACCTTTCAAAGGCATTCACTTTACAGTAACACTGCCAATTACCTTAGAGATATACTGTGCAGGATATTCATAAAAAACAATGTAGAGACTCATATAAAAAATGCTCTTAATCATCACTTATGGCCCACTAGAGGTGTGTGGTGGTATATTTATTTGCAGGGACTCTAGGTGACACCCCTCCAGCGTCAGTTTTGGACACTCAGGGGACTGCTTGTCAATTTTTGCTCATTACATGCATTGTGTTTTCTCAAAATTAACTTTCATTTTCACAGGAAAGGCACATTTTCTGCTCATTAAATGTGTTAGAGCCAAGAAAGTCCTAGTTTCCTATTATTTCTGAGTCACTTTAATGCACCTCCTGACCTGTCATCTTGGGAACCTTTAATTAAAGGCAGGTGTGCTGAAGTGAGTGTGGAGCGTGGAAGATGCCACGGGGTCAGTCTTTAAGCACCGTGTTTTTGGTTAATCTCGGTTTTTATTGTTTGATGAACTCATTTAATGCCCCATTGATTTGAACTTTGTTTTTGTAAAGGCCTGTTTATTTGGGGAATGTTTGTTTTTGGATTTTGCTTTCAGTTTTTGAACGCGACAATCAAGACAATTGGTAGATAGTGTTATCTTGCAAATCTCCATGCATCCTGCAAATCAGTCACCTCTAAAACCAACTGAAGCCTGGATCATCAAATAGTGAGTAAAACTAAACCAAAGACAGTGAGTTCATCATATTTCACGTAAATGGCGTCTGTGGGCGGCTAATTTTGAACTTATTTGGAAGCTGCAATAAAATGCATATTGTCTCAGTTCAAAATAAACCATTTTTTAAGTTTACTTCCTTAGGTTTAGACAACAAAAGCATGTGGTTAAGACAAAAAATACTAATGGACTGGCTTAAAATACGAATGTTACTAATGTAATGTAACATCACGTCACATATGTTACTCGCGTGGTATGCTACACATACTAAAAGCTTATTAAAATAATTTAAGTGACTTTTGGTGTCATTGGAGAAATGAACAGCGGTCTCCTGGGTGAAAGTCCGACGTTTGTTTGACCCACCTGCCTTCTGCGGATTTTGTTGCTCTTTATACTACACCAGTTGTTCGGAGGATCAAAAAATGCTGTTGCCTGGTGCATCGGTATCTGATGCTGAGGGCCTCCAACCAAGCGTCAGTATTTAATGAGATAGGAGTGCAGGTTTGGCAGCGGAAGTCGGGACTTTTTAAAAAGGTGGCAACCACGTACCAGATTGTAAGCAGCATGCATCCAAGTGGGAGCTCCAAAAATTGCAAACACAGTGCAGAAAAATTAGCGAGGGAAACACCAAGTGGATGAAGTTAGGGTTAGCTTTCACTTTCGCTGGCCAGTGGCCGACAATTCCTGCACAGTATACCTTTGAAGAGACAAAAAATTGTTATAAAATAATAATAAGATGTTCCTGGTGCAGTTTCACCACCATGCACAATTATTATTTCATTTCCTTTGTGCATGGTAGGAGGACAGTGTCCACAGCTTTATGACTGTCCTGTGTACACTTTATTTTGTCACCAGCATCAACACACAACCATACACTGAAATCTTGTTTAACGTAAGTATGCACCATGGATTAAAGACACAGACACAGTCTATAAAATCAGCTGGTTTTATAATGAATGGATATGAGAACAAACAGCTACTCTGTCCTTGTGTTTTGGTTACAGCAGCCCAGACAGCCTCAATGACCTCTACCTTTACAACCGTACTGCAGACAGGAGGTAAACACGCTGTCTGCAGACACTTGCGCAAAAACTGTCATGTAAATATTCCCTCACACAACAACAACCCCTGCTTAGGCTCAGACAGCAGGCTGGTTTTTCATGCTAACAACCCATTTTACAAGACGTTTCCTCAATTGCAGCAGTCACACCACTCACTCCTGAAGGCTTTGATTCTTTTATTCCGGGGCCAATATCTGGTCTCCTAGTAACCTAAACTGGAAGGGTGGGGCCAGGGGGCAGGGAGCCGGGAGGAGGAGGAGTCATGCATTTTTTACATTTTTCCCATGTTTTGTAGTTCTCGCTCTCCTCGGGGACTAGTTAAGTGGTGACAGCTGAGGGGAGTGCTCGGGGAATGTCGAACCAACACCCTAAAACACGGTGCAATCACGAAGACAGAACATCCAGACAAGACTCCCTGTCATTGTAACAACAAGCCAAATTAAACTTTTACATTTACATGTCAGGTTGTTTGTGTGTGAATGTGTGTGTCGTTTCACAGGTTGTATACCTTTTGTTTGCTGTTATTGGGCAGCCAGGGACGTGTACTACATGTCATCTGACTCTCTCAGTAACATATAGACAGCTGATAACATAACAAGAAAAAAGAAGCAGCTAAATCACTTCCTTGATTGCGATTAGAGCCCGACTGATGCATCTGCATAACTATTAGCAACCAATTTTAGCTTTACAGAGACATCAGTATGGGGTTATATGTTGGCTGATAGTAGGAAGTAAGTGTAGGGAAGTCCAGAAATGCCTTGAACATTAGTCTAAGGTCAGTGACCAACTGTGGCCAGCTATGTCTGCAAGTGACGATTATTTTCATTGTCAATTAATATGCTGATCATCTTCTTGATTAGTCGCTTTGTCAGAAAACATTTGCTATGATTTTCCCAAACGTTTTCCCAAAGGCGATGGATCCGAATTACTTGCTTTATTTGACCATCAGTCCAAACTCTAGAACTGTTTTTACGGCAAAGTAAAGCATGAAATCCTAATCTTCAAGAAGGTAGAATTTTGGTTTGAAAAGTGACTAAAACAATTATCATTCTCACAATATTTTCTGATTAATTTTCTGTTAATTGACTTATCTACTAATTGCTGCAGCTTTATCACCATCATTGTCTTACAGCTCTAGAATACCAACATCAGTAATCGCCTCAAGCTCTAATTTTGTTATGTGGATGTTTGTGATTCCAACTTATCGTCCCTTGTATGCATATTCTTTCTTCTCACCTGCAGCGCTCAGTTGTTGCAGGAGATGCAGGTAATCTCTCCCTTTCACTCTCCTGTCGCTCTGCAGCATGCAAGTACGCTGGCCTGTGTCACATCCACTCACCACTGTTCAATAATTCATCAGTATTACTGTGTATCCTAAGAACATGCTTCACTGCACTGCACTGCCAGTGTGCCTTCAGACGACCAGACAGAGACAGAAAGAGAGAGAGAGAGTAGGAGAAAAAAAAAAAAAAGCTGCTTGTGTTTCTTGTCCCTCCCACCACCAGTACCACCACTCTCCCAGCCGTAGCTTCAGCACGTGACCTCGGCTTCCCGTCAACCTCTTATTCCTATTCTGTCAACCTCGGGCAGCCGCATTGAGCGCCGCACTCCTCTGGCTATTCCTCCCCTCCCTCCACACGCACGGGTAGTGTAGCTGCCTCGCGCTCTGTTCTGGCTGAGCTGATTCTCTCAGAGCCGTTTCCCGTGATAGATGAGGCTGTTTTGCAGTGCCAGCAGCACCAGAGCCAGCACTAACAGGGCCGGAGCTCGGCCTGGCCAGGCGATGGTCTGGGTGAGGGAGTGCAACATGACTCAGGAGGACTACCAATAACTGTGTGATATAAGCCAGCCTGAGTCATGTCCAGTAATATGACCTATAAATCCTATATTGGTGCATGACTTCATCAGATGTACCAGGCTCCTCAAACAGAATGAATCAGGTTGTATGAGTCAACTAGAGCTGCCCCAAGGTTTTTGGGGGCAACAGCACCCACAAGTTACTTCTACATCCACCACCTACAATTACGGCTAGGTATCTAACCTCAGTACTGTCTGAAAACATACCAAGTAGCAAAAACTGTCCTGAAAGATAGCATTAAGTGCTGCGTTAGGTTTTTGTTTAATTTTTTACACATTCTTTGATAGAATGTTTCCTAATTGAAGTCGTAACTTTGTCCATTTTATACAATTTCATTGTGGCAAAGTTCTTGAAAAGTTTTGTTAAGACAACATCAGGGTTGAGTTGCATAATCACATGAAAGGATTATCCAGTATGGTACTTTATGTGAGTATGAGTATCCAAGTAAAATGTGTCAATATCCATACTTGTGATGAAGAAAAATCCTCAGTTGGGTAGCAGTGTTCAATCTCTTACTGTTGTAAGAGATCATAAATATAGCAACTTCTGATAAACCCATATCAATTTCAGGCTTAAAATAACAACTTCTGGTTATATCCCACTCATTTCTAGTCTAAACCAGGCCCAGTCTGAATACAGACACAGATACGGACAATTTTGTGGCTGAAAAGATACAAATAAAGATAAAAGTGTACTAGCTCATCCACTGACAACATTAAGCACTGCTGTTACATGTACCAAAAAGGGTTTAGGGAATGTTTATATTAACTAATCATATTTACATCATCGATTCATCTGCCTTTTTTGTATTTTTACAATTTTTACTTTAGTCAAAGAAAACTTTATTTCCATTTGCAGTGTTATATTTGGCTATATGGCTCTGTTCTGGGGCCTCTCTGCTCTTCCATGCACCTACGTGAAAAGCCTTAGGCAGAGAGAGCACACCCCTCTGCCCTTCCATGTGCAAACGAGGAAAGACTGAGGCAAAAAGAGCAAACCTCCCTGCCCTTCCATGCGTCTACAGGGAAAGCCTAAGGCAGAGAGAGCAGCAGCAAAGACCCCCCGAGAACAGAACAGAGCAGCATCAATGACAAACAGAATTACATTGATAAGTCAGACACAGAATGAAAAGGAGGAGCTGGGGTGGAGGTGGGTTGCAAAGCAGCTTGCAGAGGAAGCAGCAACAGTAGGCAGGCCAGAGCAGTTTAAATAGGGCGCCCTGAATGAGATTCGCCAATTGGTTGCATAGAAAGGAATCATAAAACACAAACATCTATCAGCTGACTCCCTTCCATCAATCAGCTGATCTATCAGTTGATTGGACTATTTGAGATCAGATGATGTAGCTGGGATGTGAGCTGAGCTTGACATCATGTCCTGCCTGAAATATATGCTCAATTTAATTGATTGTTTGGTCTGAAAAAGGTCCAAAAACACCCATCACAGTTTCTCAGAACCCAAGGTGTCGTCTTTAACTGTCTTGCTTTGTTCGACCAAAAGTCCAAAACCAAAAGATGTGTCATGTTTACAAAAATGAAATCAGAAAATCCTCACATTTGAGAAGCTGAAGGCGGAGTTTTAATATTTTTGACCGAAAAATTACTGAAACTATTAATAAACAAGTATGGATCAATACTTTTTGTCAGCTGACTAAAAATCTTTTGTAATTCTATTAACAGTTGGTACCGATACTGTAATTCCGGTATCATATTGACATAAGTAAGGGAAAAAATGTCAGAAGGTATCCAACAAATTTGCAAGATAAGCAATGACGTCAGGCTTCTTTTTTTTTTTTAAAGATATTTTTTTTGCCTTCAATGGACAAGACAGGCAAGCACGAAAGGGGGAGAGAGAGGGGGATGACGTCAGGCTTTTTACTGTTATCTGCCAAACTATATCACAGGTGCGTGCTGAAGGGGCAGACAGATTCCTAGACAGATTTCCATGAAAACACTGGGACGGCTGACATTAACAATGGGGTCAACAGCTCATTTCTGTTGTGTGTGAGTGTAGTTTGGACTGTACAAACACACACACACACAGATGATCCACAGTGGCCTGTGTGCACTAGATCTTAAAAGATTCACTGCTAAATGCCCTCTTCTTTGATAAATGAATCTGCCTTCACCACACGCTGGCACAAACAACTGAGGCATTTAAAGTGTTCTGCGGCAACTTTGACAAGCTGAGGTAAACTACTATTTAAATCGAGCCAACTTGCTGGATAACAACGTGGAGCATGGAATGGGGCTAAAAACAACCTAAGAGCAAACTCAAGCTCCACTGAGGCAATCATTAGGCCAGTGCTGACATGACCACCATCGTGGGTGTGTGTATATGTGAGCTCTTAAACCAGGATTATTAACATCCTTGGAATTTCAACCCTGCTAAAAGAAAATTAGGCGGTGCATAAGCCCACTGTACAAAGAAGCACAACTGATAGATTAAGAGAACAAAATAAAACAAAGGGACAAATCCAAAAGCCAGCAGAACCAAGCTGCAGTACAGTTTAGATGTTGGTGGCAAGGTGGGTCAGGCCACACTCGGCCCCGGTCAGCTCACCAGGAAGGAAACTCCACCTCTGCAGCAGGCAGCTGGCCCGGCCGAGCCTTTGGGTGGTGGTGATGTCACAGACGACATGTTCCCCTACCCCGCCTACCTACCGAAGTCCAAACCTGTCACTCAGTTCCCCTCCAGCATTCCAGCCATACATCCCAGCCCTCCACCCACACACAGCACATGCACGCTCGCACCAGGAAAACATTAGAGGCCTGTTTCCACCATGAATACAGGGCCAGTGGATGAGCCTCAGCTTCGGCACAGCTTCTTGTGCTGGGATGTTCTCTATCTGGATGCTTTGTGAAACACAGATGGACCAAAATTACCACACAAAATTAACAGTCAAAGAAAGGGTCGTGAAACCAGTGCTGCATCTAAGGATTATTTTCATTATCCATTATTTTCTTGACCATTATTTTTAAATCTGGAAAAGGCAAAATACACCCTCCTCCTGCTGCTCTTGCCTCTCTGTCCTACACCTCTCCCACAGACAACCACAGGCATATGCACACGCTTCATACAGTAACCCAGTGTCTCCCAGAAATTGAATTATTTAAGATTATTTCATTGTAGAGTAGCAGGCAGCACATTCACTCAGCCCCTCGTTCTGCCTCCCTGCTTATCATACTACAAATACGACAAGCTAACATTCGCCACCCCATCATCCCTTCGCCTCACTCCCCGCCACTGTGGACTGCTTCACCAGGAAATCAGCAGGCAGCAGCTCAGGAGACAGACCTTTGGTCGGCAGATGGCAGATGTAGCTGTTTGAATTTGACCAGCGCACTGTCACCAGCGGGTGTCACAGCAGGTTGGTGGACCAGGTCTGACCTGTGTAACAGTATTAACAAAAATTTTGCTGCTCCAGTGGGGTGCGCTGACTGGGTTCAAGTTGCTTAGCTGCCACGTGGGGGTCCATCTCTGCCTGCTCTCCTCCCCAGGAGCTGGTCTCTAGTGGCAGGGGATACGCTGTGATTTGAAACTCAAGCTGATATTAGCTACATAAATGTGAGCATGAAGCCGGAGCTGTGAGCCTTGAGCTCCGGATAGTTGAAGACTAAACCATCAGCAGCATTTTCTCTCCATCTCTGACACACCGATATTAAAATGTGTTTTATTTCGTTTATAGTCAGGCTTTCTTTTCAACTCTTTTTCTGATAAGTCTGTCTTCTTTTTTGGGTTGCTTTGCAGGGTAGGCAGCTGTTGCCAGTGCTGGAGCTGCAACTTTCTCTGCAAGGCTTTCAGCCATTCAATCAATCTTTCAAGGAACAGACACGCATCTGCGTTTGTACAACAGCCAACAGGAACGTGCTCTCTCTGAAATGACCTGTGATTGGCCAAAGTCTCCTGTCACAGGCTAGATTTTCTTAAGACTGAAAACAGAGCCAAGAAGAGGTGCAGAAGTGTAGTTTTCTCTTGGTCCACTTAAATTAAAAGATACTCGAAATACATCAGCAGATTTTTGCCAGTAAAACCGTAACAAAACTGCCTACCCCAGCTTTAATAAGTTGACCATTTTGTCTATAACATGCTCATCACACTTGCCCAAAGTCTAAGCTGATGTCTTCAAATGGATCAATTTGTGTGAACATCAGTCCTGTGTCTAATCGAATCCAACTGACAATGATGTGATATTGAGGAAAGCAGCAAATCATCACATTTGAAAATCTGGAACTAGAAAATATTTTGCATTTTTGCCAGAGAAAAAAGCTTAAATGGTTGATGGATTGACTAACTGACGAAAACTTTAAGCAATTTAGCCATGCCTGGTATGAAAAACATTTGTGATGCATTTAAGAACAAGTAGAATTTGCGGATCTTTGAAGAACAAACCACAAAGCATCAAATCAGTGTGTAATTTCTAAACCGCCTCACTATTCAGTAGTAAGTATCAAATGCCGCATGTGGTCCAGCTTGTAGTGTTTCATAATTTTATACATTTATTTCAAGCACCTGCTCAAGTCTCTTTCTTGCCGGCTGCTCTTCAGTCGAGACATAAAGCAATAAATCCTGTCTGACTGTCGGTTGCCAGCCTCAAGGAAAGCAAGAACGGGTGATACGTGTAGGCGTGTAATCAACATCATGCTTGCACTATGCACCCACTTCCTCTCCACACAAACAGCTTTACTAACACTAAATATAGATCCTTTTCCATCTCTGTCTGTTATCCTACTTGTATGGTTGGAGCCGCCTCTTTGACTGTTAACCAATATAGCATCATTAACTACACAGAGCACAAAACCACAGATTCAGCACCAACGCAGAAAAAAAAAAAGGAAATTTCCACTACAAAAACTCAGGCGATTAATTAACAAAAACACACTGCACCTACGCAGATGAGGGGAAATGGTGTGGCTGCCTACTAGACTGTCATAATGAGAGGGAATGCTGAGCTAAAACAAATAGTCATCAACACGGTGAGGAGTTAATTACCTTCCACATATGGCCCGATGCCCGATGAGAATTCACAGACCCTGACTGGAAAATCATCAGCCATAGTTACTCTTTAATTAAAGAAAAATGTAGACTGAATGCCATTAAAATGTGTTATTCTTGGAAAAATTCTGTCAGTATCTGCAGATTTATCATATTCCCCTACGTCCTCATTCCCCACACAGACACACCACAACCTACCTTTTTTTGCAAAACCTCTTACTACAAGAGATTTTGTCATTTAGAACTGTGGTAGCAACACCAATCTTATTATCTTATTTTGAAAAAGCAGTGGCATCAAACACTACTGGAGTTTCCAATAACTCCAGAACCATCACTCAAACTCACTAGTTTTGTGCACATTGTGGACTCTAACAAAAAGATGCAAGAATAGCTCTAGATAAAGGAGTGGGTGTGAAAATGAGCAAAGCGTGGTTTTGTGCATTTTGCACAATGAAGCGAAGGTGAGAGCAACAACATTCTCAAGACTCATGCTATTGTTTGCGTAAGTTTAATCAGTAAGCTTTGTTCATGAAAGACTCAAGAGAGTCATTGTGTTTATCACCCCAAGAATCTGAATCAGTGAAACTAGTTTTTAAATTGCGTCACCACAACACAGTTGTAGGACTCAGCTCTCATTGTCTATTGGCGGTGTTTGAGAGTATTATTAACTTAAAGTTCTCCTACAAGTGTCAGGAGAAGCTGTGATTCTCTAACAGTGAGTGATCATCTACAGCTTCACCGAACTCGTCCTTAGTTGTGCTGACAGAGCAATACAAACTGCTGCACAGACTGAGACATCAGCACCAAGAAGCTGGACAGGAGCAGCCGCCACACAGCATGAGGCGAGGGTAGGAGGCGGGGGCAGCCCTCCAGCTGACAGGTGGAAACATACCATTTGTAAGACTCGTTCAGTGGGCCGCAGCCAAGTGCAGCAATTTCAATTAAGGACACAAACATCATGCAAGACAGTCTGGAGCCTGCCGGGTCGCACCCTCAGACAGACAGCGGCAGAATATGACAGTATGTGTTGAGCCATCTCTGATAACACATCATGACATGACAACATTACAGTGTTTAAATACATCAGAAATGTATTAGATCATAAATACTCAAGCATGTGTCTCTTTTTAGGGATTTCCCCTGGTTCTTTTTACCTTTATACTTGGAACTACAGCTGTTGCGAATGTTTCAAAGCTTCTCCCATGGCCGTGATAATCGACGACCAAATTAGTAGTCAAATGCTATGTGAATATGTGCTAGGGGTGGGGCGGGCAAATGATACAGCATAGTATCGCAATATTTTTGTGGGGCAAAATCGTATCGTCACACAGTGCCAAGTATCGACTTTTTTTATGAAGTTTTATAACTACGTTCGGGAACAAAGACCATGCCTCAATGTCATAAATTTCCGTACTAGAAGTATTTAAGCACACCTTATCTGTTACCTTCCCCTTTGACTCTGTTCTCACAGCCTTCCCCCCAAAACCCCTTATCTTCGTTTTTCTTTTTGCTGTTCTCGCTCCCTTTTCTCTCCCTCTCTCTCTCTCTCTCTCTCCACAGAATACAGGAATCACCAGGGGGCGCTATCCATAGCAGAGCAAGCGAAGAGATGACTCCCCCACTCTATCTCAACTTCCCTGGTTCTGTTGCGCCCACCTCCCTTCAGCCGACACCGAACCGCCATCGATTCCACCCTCCACCTGTGCGCAACCCTAATTTCTCCCATCATTCCCCCCACCTTCCTTCCTTCCCTGTCCTTACATCCCCTCATCCCTTCGACCCTCATCCCTTCATCCCAGGTCCCTTGATTCTCTTCCCTACTTCCCTTAACTCTCATCTCCATCATTCATTATACGTGATAAACTAATTGCAGGCTATAACTCTATTGTCAGTGAATGCAAATTAAACTTTACGTAGTCTACTAGATTAATATAATCCATTGTTTTAGCTTGAATCAAAACTTTAGCTGATGTTGACAAAGTTTTCCCTTGGGGACAGTTGAAAAAGTTCAAAATATCGCAATATATTTTATCGCGATACTTAGTATATCGCAATATATTTCAAATCGCAATAATATTGTGTCGTGACTTAAGTATCGTGATAATATCGTATCGTGGATCTTCTGGTGATTCCCACCCCTAATATATGCATTACCCAAAAAATCCCAAATAGCCACTGAAATAAAACATAGTAATCCAACATTATTCAACACTTGTATAGGCTACAGTCTGTTTATTTATTTATTCATGAGCAAATTTGTTTGTATGAAGTTATTTGATGTGATAATTGCACATTTTGTCACGTTTTTTTGCTCCAATAAAAATGATTTTGTCCTCATCTCTTAATAGACTAATAAATACAATAACAGCAAAGTCTATAAATTATGACCAAAAGTATGACAGCTTGTGTTCTTCGAAAAGCTTCAAATATTCATGAGTAATTCTCACTGAAGCTTCAAAAATCAGTCAATGTCTTGGTCAAACGGTTGTTGATTACCTAAGCACCAAACACCAAAGCAGTGTAGCACACAGCATTGATCTGAGAAAAAAGAATTCTGACTGGGGGCATCTGTGTATCACTTCCTGTCCCCGAACATGCGCAGGTTTAACCTTTGCCGAACCTCTCGCGTTGGACTCTGAGCAGCTGTTGGTAATCAAATCACCACCGTGAGGGTTTAATGTTAAACAGATGGAAGTAAGGACCAATTCCTTTGCATTTCTGCACTGTCCGTCCACCTCCATCATCGCCTCTCTTCCCATGCTTCACAGGCCTTCACACAAGTGGCACAGGAATTTGTGTGAGCAGCATTGTTTTGTCGAGTACTTAAGAGTGCTTGAAGTGAGAAATAGTGGAAAAAATAAGACAGAATGAAAGGTTTGAGGGGGAGAGAGACTGTAGGCAACATTGAGAGGGAGAGAGAGAGAAAAAAGAGGGGGAGGGAAAGGCATTAACTTCCTGTGGAAACACCCACTTTTCCCATGAGCTCATACAAACCAGAAAGGTCACTGATTCAATACCTAATACACATGGAGAGAAAGAGAGCACACAATGTGTCCACTGCCTTAAAGGGCCACCGGGGAGCATTCTCTTAAAGCTGGGAAAGCTTTAAGACAGTACACACTGCTGCAGAAAATTAGCTGAAAATACAAAGTTCTGCTTGACAGCGGTAATTTTCAAAACTCTGCTGTACAGCTGAATGCATGTTCAACATCCACAGTAATGACACTTTCATTGAATGTTTACAGATAGAGAATGCAGTGTGGGTGTAGCACTGAACCCTTGGCTTGATGCCGAATTAAATGAACCCATGCACATCACTCCTACAAGCTCTCTTCCTCCTAATGCGCAACAGATCAATAGCTTGTCCCTTTAATCATTGCCTTGTCCTTAAATGCCGGCAGACCAGTGAAATTCTGCCCCACCAGACAAACCATTGGCATAACTCTCACATCAATCCAGGACTATGACCTCACTGGAAACGCAGATCCTGCCACTCTGAAGTTAACAGATAATTCCAGTTTCATTATAAGCAGCAGAAATGATCAGCAAACCTACAAAAATAAGGTCCAAGTTATAAACAGGGACCTTTTTTGCTTGTTACAATGTCAGATGATAATATTCAACATGGCTTAAGTTTTAAATATTGAGGTAAACACATGTCAAAGTAATCCTTGTGAGCCAACACCTCAGGCCTCAGATTGTTCTGAGTACTCCGTTTCCAACCTATTTTTCTATTTTCGAGATGACATCAGCTTGTGATGGATTTCTTTTTAAGGTCATCTGCTCCAGGCACATCACTTCAAGTGTTTGCATTACACAGCCTACACTGCTACATGTAGCTACATGCTTATGTCAGGAAAACATGTGGTCTTGGATGCCAGTGTTGTCAATTTCTCCCAGTTTTCAGATCATATTCTTGCTGGAACATGTCCGCTTCTGAAGACTGGTTTTGAAGCTTTTATTGGTGATTTTTCATGGTAGAAAGTGCCATTACAGTCATTCCCTGGCTGCACAGATAGTACGGAGATGCAGAGATATGGAAGACCCAGAAACCCTGACCAATCAGGACAGACTGAGCTTTTTCTGGAGGGAAGCTTTGAGAGACAGGTGCTAAAAGGGAGTGTCTCAGACAGAGGGTGAATACAGGTTTTACAGTACAGACAGCGTGAGGAAAATTAAGTGTTTTTTTCAGCAGCATGTTAACATGTTTTACACGTAGTTGGAGCCCTACAAGTATGAACCCAAAAATAAGCATGATAGGTTCCCTTAAAAAATCCCAAGGATTTCATATGTGCTAGTCTTGCTACTCAGTGAAGGCCAATTCTGTTATCTCTGGACTTTTGGGCAACCAGAAGGCATATGCACATCTTTTAATTTTGTGGATATTAATGTTTTTACAGTCTTGGTGAAGTGTACCACTGCACAGCCACTTCACTGCTGAAATATGGGGAGCAGCCACATCACTTGTACAATAGGTCCAACAGGAGTAAAGTCATGAGATGATCAAAAAAGCTGTAAGCAAATCCCCAGTTCTGACACCTACTTAAAAGTGGTAAAAGGTGAAAGGTAAAACTATAGTTGTTACTATCCAAGAAAAGACCTGTCCTATCTGTCATGTTAAGGCCTTGTTGTATTTATCTCTTAATAAAAATATTAAATTTCATGCCCTCAATGTAAATTTTCCGCCATGGTATCGTCAATGGTATCCAATATCAGTATTTTTCAAGATATTGCATCAAAGATAGCAATTTCAGTATCATGACAACCCTTGCCTAAACTGCCCATTGTAAATGTTACAGCTACAAACAGTTAATAGCTTAAATCACTAAAATCAACAGGCCTATATTTGGGACAGGTGTCTAAATGGGACAGGCCTTTAATTCCTTTCACACACAACTGCTGCTCAGCAAAGATTGGGAAATACAAATTGTTTATTTAAACCAGTATGAATATTACATGTATAAAAATTAGGCTTCAGATAATAAATCAAACATGAATCATTCATTTGATCTAGCTCCGACAGAGAGAGCATCAGAGAGAGAGAGTGAGTTACAGCACCCAGCCAACACAACACCACTTTACCCTCTTAAAACAATACTTCCAACTAAGAGTCATTTTTAGGAAAAACCCTTTAGATTCTTTTGATCTGAAGACCCTTATGGACTAAAGGAATATGAATAACTTACAGGGTAACCGAGGAATGGACAAAAGATTTAGGTAGCCAATAGTCTCGCTCACCAGACCTTTCTCAAGAAAAGAAAGGTCTGGCTGGGCCGACTCTCACTTTAAGATTGGAGAAAAAAACGCCCCGGCTGCTTGTATTTCTTTCAACCAATCACAATCGTTCTGGGCGGTGCCACAGCAACGGTGCGCTTGCAAAAATATTGCCGGGGGGAAACAGGTTTTGGTGTAACACGCCCACAAAAATATCGCCTACAGGACGCGAACCATGGCAGAAAAATGGCTACATCCCCGCAAGATCAAACACCGCAAAAGTTAGTAAAGGACGTGTTGAAAACTGTTGAAAACTGCTACACAACCGGAGGTGGTAGGGTGGGACTTCAGCGGATGGCTCGTTCCGCCCAATGAGAGGCTGATCTATGCAGCGAACTTCCGCCCACTCAGACTAGGTAGCCAACAACCTGGTGTTATACAGCCAAATGACCGGACCAGGCCTCTAATTTAGACAGCATTTCTTTGTCAAAATATGTAGCTACACTGGGCTTGTAAAAGGGACTAGGGGTTTAACTGAAGTTTTACAGTATATCCATTATCAGTTAATCTGGCAAATAATTTTCCTAGAAATCCACTAATTGTTTTGTCTCTAAAATGTTATAAAATGTAAAGAAATGGTGACAAATGCCCATTATAACTTCCAAGAGCCCAAGATGGTGTCTTCAAATGTCTTGTTTTATTCAAGTGGATATTCAGTTTACTTTCATGACAAAGATCATCAGCAAGTCCTCACATGTGGCAAACTAACATCAGAGAGTGTTGACAATTTTACTTGAAAAATGACTGAAATTCAAATTAACATCACAGATTCATTTTCTCTCAGTAAGCTAATCGATCCATTAACTAATCGTGTCGGCTCAGTGTTGCTGTAAATCACATTTTTCAGTGCTGTTCCCTGGTTTGACCTTCTGTACTCACAGCGGCTTTGCATGCAGTTACTCAATACAAAGAATATTTCTGCTGTGTTTTGTAATTTGGGTTAAACTGGTTGTTTGTCTGATTGTCTGAGTCATGTGTCATGTGAGCTTGTTGCCATGTTCCTCGATCCCTGTGGTTAAGCTACAGAGTGAAATGCCATTGTTAACATATGGAGATAATGTCCAAACTATTTGTATTCCCATATATTTATATTTTACAATAGCATCAGCAATTTAATTCAAGGTGCCTTTATATGAGCATAACTGTTACTTGGCTTTATTACAACTATGCTGGACATTACTGGTGTTTCACACTACAAACAAGTTACATACAGTATCTGAATGGTCCAGCGAGCACTTCAGGCTGTAGCGTTGGGATAGCACCCATGCAGAGAATAAAGCAGAGGATCAACGTCCCACCAAGCAGGCCAACTCCTGGCACAGTAAACCCCCTGCCCTCCTCTAACCTCTCTGGCATTAAGACTTCAATCGCCTTGCTAAATATCAATGTGTGCTGGACTCTGAACACTTTTGAACCCGCTCAAAGGTGCAGAATCAAAGAGGTGCCATTTAAAGGCCTTTTTCCACCCGATCACCGGGCTCAAAGTCGCCTGTCTGCTCTATGGTGGTCACACTACAAACTATTTCTTTATCTCCATTTCATAAGAACACTTTGTTGTATTATAAGTGGAGACCTGTGTAAATACTTTCGGAGCCCGCAAACTGATTAAGCAGAACAACACAAAGACGGAGAACTGTGTGAACCGCCCTTATTGTTCTCGCTGATCATGTGACATCACTAATGTTCCCCTTCCCTGCATTAAGCCTACCCTAAGCCCAGCCATTGATGGATGATCGATGCTGTTTTCTCTACGGCCCTTCCTTGTTTTGCTGGGCAGAGACAGAAAATAAAGACATATTTTGATAAGAGTGATTCTCTAAAAAGACATGATGATTCCCCCGACTGCATTTTGGTCTGGTGAATCCTCGTCAATGCCTGCTTTTGTGGAAGTGGGAAAACCTCGGCCCATGTGACGCTGTCTCAAAATCGTCACGAATTAAGTGGAACAGATGTTGAAGATAATGACGCAAGGCACTGAGTAATGTAGCAGTGATGTTCCTGTAGTTAAGGAGTGAGGATGATAGTATAAACCAGATACAATCAAAGACAAAAAGCAATACCTGCAGATCCTAAAGTTGACCCAGAAAGCTCATCGTCTGGCTGACTTTTAAAACATGAAGTGTCATGATATACTGACACTATCAATCCTCAGACACTGTCGTGTTTGCATATGCTTTTGTTTCATTCCAGGCTTTATTCCTCTTCCTCTGCTTGTCTTGGTGCAGAAGTAGCTCTGCACATGCTCACATCAACAAAGCTTTACTGTGACGGCTCAGTGAGAGGACACCAGCTACTGCAGTGGCTGTGTGGACAGAGAAACTACTGTGTGACTTTCAAAAACCCGTACAAAGTCACTCAACGGAGTGTGGCTCACAGTCTGTAGTCTGTGGTTTTCAGGAAAACCGTATGACAGACCAAATAATGGGAAGCTCATCAGCACCAGTACTGAAAACGAAGAACACTCAGGATCCAAAGTGATAAATTAACAATTAAGATAATATATTAATAATCTATATCTAATAAAACACCCATAATTGACATATTATTACCACAGCAAATCATTTTCTACTGCTACCTACTTTAAAATGATCAACTGTCTCCCAAACACCCCTAAAGAGATTTAACTGTACAGCAGCACCTGCAGAAATGTATTCATCTTCTCCACCATCTCCCCTTTCTCTCCTCCTCTGGTGCAACTGCTGAGTGTGTATTTCTGCACCAGTGTACTCTGCTGCAGACTATAATTCTTAGCATGGGGTGATATGTCAAAGGAAATGGGGCCACTCACTGGCATCATGTCAGATACACAGCAGCATTACTGTTGTGTGCTTTTAGGCCAGCCAGTCCTACAAACACAGGCAGCAGAAATGTTATTACTGGAGCCGGCAACTCCTCATAAATAACACCTAATGGACACATCTTCTCTTTCTGATGGTTTTCCCCATGCCTGCCCACTCACCAGCACCAGAAGTCACATCATGATGATCATTATCAACAACTGTGCCAGTCACAATTAGGGGATTCTTGTAAGAGGGCAAATAGAGGTGAGTGAAATATTAAAAGAAAAACCTGAATAAATGGAGAAACTTAAAGGGATAGTTGGGATATTCTGAAGTGGGGCTGTATGACGTACTTCTCTGTTTAAAAGTGTGCGATATTCATATTTTCACCTTGCCACAGACAGCCCTTTTTGACAGGGAAGCCGTTAACCAGTTCAGTTCCCCTTCTACATTCTTGTCACAGCCACCAGACTCCATTGACAAAAACAGTAATTTTAGCTTGCTGAACACAGGTGCTGCTGGTCTACCGCTTCCTCGAACAGTTAGTTTGTATGATAGTGTGACGTTCCTGAATCTGAGCTAAAACCAAAGTCACACAATAACACAAAAAACTAAAGACCAGCAGCTCCCGTGTTCACCAATGTTAAATCATTGTTTTTCTCAATGGAGTCTGGCTTTGAAGAGAGTGATGTGATGAAACAACTTCAGCTCCCCGTTGGAAATCGCTGTGTGATGGCAAGATAAAGTGGTGAAAATATTCTAAATATAATATACACTCAAACAGACATTGATTTTTATTTTTTTTAGGCAGCTTAAACACTTTATTTTGTTGATCCTCCACAGCAATACTTTGCCTAGCTTCTGTGTCTGTATTCCTGCCTGCTTCTCCAAACTGGCAGCATGCCGACTGACATCTACTGATGGTAACACACTTAAGCGTGGTTTATACTTATGCAGCAGACCCTACGTGCGTGGCCTACACTGTTGTGAGCATTTTTACTTGTGTGGTGGTATGTCTGTGTCTCTCTGTAGTTCCACCTCCAAAACACTAGTCAGCGGCGGGGTTTCTGTGAAGTGCTCTAAAGTTTAGTAGATTAAAAATATACATCAAACACACATTAAACATGGCTTAATAGAGATAATTTCAAACACAAGTACACAAATTGGCTTCACTATAACTCGAAGCATTCACAAGCAAAGCACTTGTCTTTATCTGGACACATTTTCCCCACAAATACAACATGCTAATGTTATTAGCACAAGCCTATGGCATTTTACATTGTATAAATTAGCCTCGCAGCTAGCAAACTTTTTCTCTTCTCATATGAAACCAGGGACAACAACATTTAGCAAAGGTTACATTACAAAAAAGGTTCACAGACAAAACAACCGTCACACTAAACACGTTTTCCAAACAAATATAACGCACTAACATTATTAGCATAAGCCTATGGCATTTTACATTGTACAAATTAGCCTAGCGCCAAGCGGTGATTTCCTCTGCTCATATGAAGCCAGGATAAATCCCGAAGTATAAATGCTCGAAGGACAAATTACACACAAGATTTAAAAGACTATTTTTGTGGAGGCTTTATTGTCTTCACAATTTGTTTCTTATCTGTGAAATTAAAGTAAATAAAGCTTTGTTTCCACTGAGGGAAATGGTTTCAGCTTACAAAAGTAGACAGGTCTGCGTCGCCGCGATGTGTAGTTCATCCCAATACATTTCTGGGGTGGTGCACGTTAGGCTACGGTGTAGCCTCTGCGTTGATTCAACGCAGAAGTACAAATTCCGCCTTGCTCACAACGGCTAGGCGACGTGCGTAGGCTACGGCGTAGGGTCTGCACTCCCGCACTTTGGATAAGCACCATATACAACCCCACCAAAGATGCAAGCTATCCCTTTAATAAATGCAAATGCAGGGTACGACAGGTCACTAAACGGTTTTAAAACATGATGTGGATCATCTGCTATTAGCCTACAGCTTCCTGTTCAAAAGCCAGTGGAAGTGAAGCTGCTCTGAAGGCCTGTGATGGACTAACACCTTCGTAGTGGAGTGTGACTTTTAAAATGGCCAGCTTGTAAACAAGGTGGTGTCTTTTGTGTGCAGGGGCCTGGGCTCCACATGCTTTAACTAGTATCTAGTGGCTGAGTGGCTGTGAGAGGACGTTTTGGTTTGACATACCAAACACACTTTACAGGCAGCTGCTGACTTGGTTTGCACTGGAGTGTGCCAATCTAGAAGTCTGCACCGGGCCTGCCGACACCAACTGGTGCTGAAAACACAGTCACATTTGCTGCGTGTGTTAGATCAGTGTAACAGTCACACGACAGCTGTGTCACTGACTCAACCAAAGTCAGATATTCCTAAATGTCTCTACACATGTACCTAAAGCTTGTGAACAGCCTTTCTGATTACGATCTGGAGTCTCATCATGGAGAAACTCAGAGGACAGAAGTCACACTTGGCCGTTGTCATCAGCACATTTGGACAGTGAGTCGTGCTGTACTGTCACCTGTTGAGGGGTTGTCTCATTCCATACCTCACCTCCCCCTGATGGACAGCAGGTGCCCCGCAGGCCTCTGGACGGTGTCTGCATGAGACGTGCCAAATGTCCACCAGCTGCCTGGCAGGCAGCTCAGGGCCCCGCATCAGCGACAAGTACAGACGTATAAAAAGAGCCATTCATAGTGCTCTATTAACTGAGCTGCATGAAGTTAGTCTCCTCTACATGTGGCACGCTACAATAACAGCATAGACAGTGATCAAAAAGACACACAGCAATGACAAACACTAAATATAATCAACACCATCATCAGTAGCATGCTGATTAAATATAGTCTTGTCACATATAAAGGTGTACATGCATTTGGAATGCTAAATGTTAGGACGTGGTGGGAGTGGGAGGCTAAAATAAGCAGCATGTCTGTTTCCCATAGCCGGAGTTGTTGTTATATGACTCTGAGATGCGAGACCTGATACTGTGACCAGTTATTCTGAAACAGACAGATGTGTGAATACAGAACAATAGCCAAAAAACAACAGAGAGGAACCCGCTGCCCTCGCTGTCTATCTGACTATCTGAGGGGCAGTGACCAGAAAACAACGGAGGATATCACAGGTGAATATAGGGATTTTTTTGCACCTATCAGAGGGAAATGCTGCAAGTTCAAAGTTTATATATATATAAAATAATCTTTATATAAACGGAAGGCCATTGAGTGCAAGCTCAAAAGTTGCAGTATGTAACCACAAGATGCATAAACAATTGTTATATGCCTCACAGTGCTGTCACTGAAATATAATTTTCTATGATAAAATGCATGAAATTGAACCACAAGACACAATTTAGTTGCAAGCCATATTTAGCACATGCTGGTGTCATGGCAATATTACATATAATACTGAAAAGCAGCATGTGGAAATTGGTTAAGATCAGCTTCTAGGAGAGACGGTTGTTTCTAGAAAACAGTAACTGAGTCCTTCTTTTTTCTATTAACACAAGAGACGAGGCGTGCACGATAATAAGTATTGACTTTCTGTAGATTTAAAAAATGCTTTATTTGTTTAAATAATTATAAAAACCGTCTATAAAAATCTTAATTTTCTTCATTATCTTCAATAATGAAAAGGATGTTGCCTGAAAAAACTCTCAGTCAGTTAAAACTAGTCACCACCAATTGAATACAATCTCAAAATAAAATTGAATTGATCAGTGGTTCCCAACTGGTGGGTCTCTGTCCAAAAGTGGGTCATGGGTCCACTCTACATGGACTGAAAGTGACTTGCAAATATGTCAAGTTTGTAAAAAGCACACTTTATTTTTAAGCACAGTGAATTTCCAGCACAGAGCTTTTATTTTAAAGTGCCGTTTCCTGCTGTAGAGTGAGTGACTAACAGACAGCTACTTGACAGAGACAGCAAACCATCTTGACAACATGGCCAACCACAAGTATAACACTGAATATATTAAACTGTGTGGACCTTGAGCTAATGACTAAGGAGTAATCTGCACCACGGGGCTGGACCAGTTGGGAATCACTGCTCTATATATTACCACAGTCTGATACAATTACTGAGCTGTTCAGTGTGACAGCAGGGGGATTAAATGCTTTGCTCATGGGCACATCGTCAACAGTTGTTTCTGTGTATGAATGATTAATTAAAAATGCTCAGCAAGCACTTACAAGGACACACGTACATACACACACACACACACACACAAACTGTCTTGACTGTCTGATGTGCAAGGCCTATAGCGTGCTTCCATGTAGCTACCTGCAGGGTCTCTGTGGTCAGATCCCCCAGTGTTTCCTCTGTCAACAACATAAATGTACACAGAGGAAACTCGTTGTGAGCTGAAACTTGAGACAGAGCGAGAGGATGAAGCAGAGAGCTCCTCTCATTTGGCTAAGTTTGGCTCTATTGACACACTGTTTTCCTTCTTTAACAGTATTTTCTGGCAAAGATCAATTAAAGTTAATGGTGGGTGGACATGACTGCCTGCATCAGCTGATTACTAATCATTCAGGCCACACTGTTAACCTTGAGAGTTCATGTACTGTAGATTCCTGTGACTGATGCTAATGATGTTAGCTACAGCGTTATACGCAAATAAAAAGCCGTGGAAATGTGACAGTATTTAAGTTTTGGCGCTGATATCAGAGCAAATGTGAAATGTCATCGAAACACACGCCGCTTCAGACGAACTTATCTGAAATAAAATCCAGTTTAAGAAGAATCAGAATTGTCTGATCAACAAATAAGTAAACTACCTTGCAATGACATCACACCAGCTGCAATGCCGAAACTGGATGCAGCTGAACACATGACAGAAGCAAAATGTCATAACAGGTGCACTGTGCCAGATTTATTCAATATACCCTAGACTGTGCTGGATCTGTGGACGGCAATGATTAATTTAAACTGGAATAGACGATACCCAACTTAAACCAAATGTGGGCCAAGAGACTATGCTTCCTAACCCCTTCTTCTGATGCTTTTGCTTGGACCACACCCATCTTCAAATTCAACCTTCATTTTTATCTCAACATCACACCTGTAAAGGTTTGTGACTGCATCTTACACAGTTGTGATGCTTTGACAAAATCTGTCCACAGACAAATAAAAAGCTGCACAAACAGACTCAAAGATTGAAAACAATACCATGTAACAACATAATAAATATGACCAGACATTCAATGCCAGCTTTCCAAACTCTATGCTATCTCAAAAATGCATGGATTATTTAGTTTATCTCTGCAACATTAAGGCCAGTTTGTTGTGCACAACTCATTCTATCAACTCACGAATAGAAAGTACCTTTTGTTTTGAATTAAAATCTTCATCCTTTATTGCAGATGTTTCATCACATCATTAGTTTTCTTTAGAATCTGCACATCACTGAGAAACGTCTTCAGGTGGTTTTATTACCAATCATTCACATATAGTATAGTCATCCCCTCCTTCCTGTTATTCGACTAAGAACGGTTAAGTGAGGTTGAGTCCTGCCTTCCTTGAAAGTTTGACGAGATGGTTATCAGTAATTATTTTGCTCTTTCTATCGAAGCACCCGTGTGAAATCGATAATTGTCCTACAAGAAATCAACGTGAAGACCTTTCACGGAGATCTCGGCCATTTAATAGGCTGTGTAAGTGAATGTTGTGCAAAGCAAAACAATAACACAATGCACACTTATCATCTGCATCCACTGGCACGTTGACAAGTTGGCTCGCACAGCCTGAAGAATGCATACTAGCCAACTGTGCCATCAGTGCACACACACACACTTTTTTCAGTCTATGATTAGAAAAGAGAAGAGTCTCTGCTCTCTTGATAGTTTCTTACTTACTGACTTGTGCATACACGCTGCAGTATTCATTAGTATTATTTTCCGTGTGGCTGCTGCAGAGAGGGAAAGAGGGAAAGAGATGGGAGTGGCTGAAATTATCATCTGATCTCAGATCTGTAATGTGGTGGGTAACATTTTGGATCACACCTTCGCCTCAAGCTAACAACTCTCTAACAACAGCAGACATGGTGAATGGGCGCTGGTATATAGGGTATCTGATCACAGACACCATGCAGCTTACAATTATGTTTCTATGTCTTAACCTTAAAAGATATATCCTTTTGATGTAAGCTCTACAAATGATAAAGGTTTTCGGTAGCAGGGAGCTCCTCAATGCTGTGTGTGAGTCAGGGTGTGAGCAGATGGGTAAATTCTAATAATCACTGGCATTTCTCTTGACTTGAGGAGGGCGTCATATGCTCTGCCCAGTCAGATAACGAAAGTGGTACAGCCCCAAGTCAGGGAGAATGTTCTTCCACTGAACAAGAAAATGACTGTGTAAACAGCAACGTGACGTAATTCTTCAAAAATCAATATTACAAGTGATGAGAGTTATTTTGGAAACGTAAATAGAGAGCTAATTTATAACAAACAAATGTGACAACCGATACACAGACAAAGTACGCAGAATGAGGAAGAACACACAAAAGAAGGCGAGATATATCAATTGGGTTTTTTTCCCCAGATGTAAGTATTGGTGTGTGTGTGTGTGTGTGTGTGTGTGTGTGTGTGTGTGTTTCAGCTTTAGTCAGCGTGTGTAAACGGGTAAAAGCTACGAAAGGTCACACAAGAAACGGACATAAAAGGGAGTTATATGAAATATGTGTGTGTAGCCATATTTTAACAGTAAATCCACTCCCATTATTTCTTCTGATTGACAATAAATCCTATCAACTATTAGACTGGCTATAAAACACTAGTACAGTAACACTCAGACTGGAATCAACCACAAAAATATACAATAATCCAGTTGTGCCTCGTGTTGTATTGACTTCATTATTGTACGTTTAAGCTATTGCTGATGACGAGTAGTCGCCCTCCCTGGATAGTCATTAGTTTTTCATTAGCTCAGAGCGAAAGGGATGACCTGCTAGTCTCTTGAGCTTTCCCAGATGGTTGGGAGTGTCTTTACAGATCCCAAACTCCCTTTTGCATGAACATTCCTATGGTGTGCTGCATGGCATTGTGCCAGATTGAAGTAAATTACCTCAGCAGTGTGACTGTTTATCCATGTACTCAAACAAGCCTAAAACATAAAGCCTCACTAGTGGGCCTTTGGTGTTGGGATGTTCATTACATCCCAGAATACGCATGGTGTTGGATGGCACAAACAATACAGCGATTTATACGTCAACCTATATCAATAGCATCTAAGTATTGTGAATGAAAAGCTGTAAAATTTGTACTGAGGATGTTACTAGAGGAAAAGCCATAGCGTCGTTATATCAAAGGGGTTTATCTCCCTGGAAGCATGAATATACATTTTACAAAAGCCTGCCCATTACATTATAAAATATCATGTGTTGATATTTTTGCCTGTAGGGTGGCACAAGACAAAAAGCTCCCAGAGAGTCTAAATTGAAATGGTTCATCCTCTGGGTACTAAGAATGTGCTCAGTATATTACATGGCAGAACTGATGGTGGGGGTCTGACAGTCACCAACAACATTAGCAACTACCATCTAAAAACAAGAAAAAATGGTGGCAAATTTTACAGAAATCTGGCTGTACTTTGGTGTACGTGTTGGGCACAAATAATGCCAGCTTCCCACCCGGACCACCATCAGTTATAACAGCCAAGTCACCAGAATTAAACGTTGGCATTTTACATTTTTGCAAACCACGGATATGTTACATTTGTAGGTTTCATACATATGACATCGTTCAGATAACATGTATATGGGCTGAGTTACTCATCAGGAAGTGGTGGTGGATGGCGCGACTCCTAGGCGAGACGGCTGCCAAGCAGCAGACAGCAGCAGACAAGTGTTCAAGGCCAACAAAAGCAAGTGTTTTTTACCAACAAGTCAGGGCATTTTCAGCCTTGTTTGTAGTGACAGAAGCAGGTATTCTTTAACGAAAGTTTGGGACATATCCAGCTGTGTTTGTCGCAACAAAAGCAGGTGTTTTTGAACGACAGGCTGGGACATTTCTGGCCATATTTGTCACAACAAAAGCAAGTCTTTTTCAAGGAAAGTTCAGGACATTTCCAGGCGTGTTTGTGGCGACAAAAACATGTATTTTTTAACAAAAGATCGGGACACATCCAGCTGTGTCTGTAGCAACAAAAATTGGTATTTTTTTATGAGTTTGGTACATTTCCAGCCGTGTTTGTACTGACAAAAGCAGGTGTTTTGTAATGCCAAGGTAATACATTTCCAGCCATTTTTGTCACAACAAAAGCAGGTATTTTTAAACAAAAGTTAAAGACATTTCCAGCCGCCTTTGTAGTCACAAACGCAGGTATTCTTTAACGAAAGTTCGGAACATTTCCAGCCGTGTTTGTAGTCACAAAAACTAGTATTTTAAAACAAGAGTTTGGGACACTATCAGCTGATATTTTTAGACAAAACATTTCGTTTCCCTTACCATAACCACGTAGGTTTTCTGCCTAAACCTAACTACACATTAACCACAGCACGTATGTCGTAACCACTCCGATATCCTTTGGTCTGGTATAACTTCTGGTGCTTGTGTGCTACTGTTGCTATAATACACCAACTTTTACAAACTTCAGAAACCTGTCCATGTAGTTGACTAACAATGGAAAAATAATCCTGAAATGGATAGTTTAGGCCAATTTCCAAAAGGTTGTCTTTCTATGTTTTCCTATCACAGCACAGTTACAGTCCTTTAAAAACAACATAGGGACACAGAATAAACTTAAATGTGAAGTTGATTTTAATGGGTCAATGCATGTTGTCCAACCTTGCTTATGACCCAGGCACATCTGATAATGTTTTGGTAAAGAGAGGAGAACAAATGTGTCTGTAATAGCAATAGGGTGGATATGAAGTTACTTTATAATTATCAAACCTATTTCTACAACCCTTCTGAACAAGTTGAGTTCCAGCCCTCTTAAATGTAAATCCCACTCTTCTAAATCTATACACAGCTTAAGTTGTTACATTAACTTTTCATAAGAAGACCAAAGAAGGAAATCCTATAAAATTACAGGCCCGATGTAGGTGGAAACTTGGCTCCAACAGCAACACAAGAGTCAAATGAGGGTAAAGGGTGGTGGTGGGAAAGGGGAAATAAGGCACAGTCACACTAACTGTGTGGTGCTGTGCTTGATTCAAGCGGGCTATTGTTTTAAATATCATTGTGAAGTTTTAACTGGAGCACACGAACATGAAACAGATATTAATGTGAGTGCGGCACCGGCCTCTAAACTACATGGAATCTTAAAAAGAAATCAGAACAACTATTTCACGCGCCTGAGAGTATTTTGCTCTTCAGATATGATATACACTCTGCATGCTGTTTGAAGAATCACTTTTGTGCATGCTGATATTGCATCAACCGGATGGATGATTCACCAGCAAAGTGACTGTGAAACCATTCACAAAAACAGTGGGTCTACAGGAATTGTTTGCTATTTAGATTCTGTGTGATCGTCACTGCACGCATTTGAAGAGAGCTGCTTTTATTTCTCTTAGTCACATGGTGCTGAAATGTATCTTCTCCCTGCATCTTTAAATATGATATTTGTTGTTTATATTTACATAGAATTTATTTTCTGGTTAGAACTTTACTGTTGTGAAAACCAATGAAGGGTTTATTTGCTCTCACTGCAGTTCTGCTCTGTGAGAAATCAACAGGTGACCCTCTTACAGAGCTAAACAAACAATGCACTCTCATAACCTGCCTGAACAGGCACACACACGCAGCTGCAAACCCTACAGTTGGAAAAAAAAAAAAAAAAAAAAAAAAAAAAAAGAAGAGCTTACAGTCATACGGTTTAGTCTACCATTACAAAGAAAAGATATTAACTCCCTTAAAGGACATGAAGAAATGCCGGTGCGAATATAAATGGAACTGTTTGCACTCAGCGGTATGGCATGTGACATCACTGAGCTAGACAGAAAGCTACAAACCTGCCTGTATCCAAAAATGGGCTGAGAGTATGCCGTGTGCAGTGTTACATACAAGTGAACTTCTAAACTAAATCACAAACACACATGCACAACAGTGTCGCTGCAAACACTTCGTCTAACCACCTGTGGCTGTTTCTGAAAAACGCGCATGAAGCTGCGCCCACCACATTCAACTCCAACACGACTATGATTACCACACCTTGCCTCCACATGCCCAAGAAGAGCTGTCCCTATAATCCATGTTTATTCTATTGAATTACTACTTACAGCAACATTCCTCCTAAATGACCTCATATCAAAAATATGTGAGATATGTGGAGTGGGAGTAGGAGTATAGGAGAGAAAGAGAGAGGTCAGTTATGCGCTCCGACTGTAAATCCAGCTGAGGTCTACAAAAATCCTCGACTAATCTGTCTGGACTTGATCAGTCAGGATGTTTTGCTCTCGTGCATGAGTCTCCGCTGCCGAGGGCCACCGCCACACTAATATTAGCAAGCATGTGACCAAGCAAACGCCATGCTTTTTCATCCAGGAATCAGATCACACAACATCTCATTGTGGAGCTGCTTCATTCCAGTAGCTTCTTTGGTTACTCTGTTTTTGATGTGCCATTATTGCTGGGGTAAAAACAAACTGACACACACACACACACACACACACCACCCCACATGCAGTCTTCACATGGCCAATGTGAGTCATGTTTTCCCTTACTTGGGATGCTTCCTCCCTCACAGACGTCACATTAAAACAACACACTGTGTTCCACAACTTTTGTCAGGTGACTCAATGTTATGTCATCCCAATGCTATCTTGGCTTGAGTCAACCGCTCGGCATTTGGGCGGCCAGCAGCTCCCAGGGACCTGCCACTCCGTTACTGCTGGCGACATCATCTTTTATCGTCCGACACCCTGAAATCCCTGCTTCAGCACAGTGGTCGTTTTTTTCTTCGTTTTAGACTCTGCTCAGCACCCTCGTGATTAGCACTGGGTGTCAAAGCTCAGTACTTTTGAGAAATGACTGAAATGTGCCCTGAGAATCTGGTAGTGACTGTTAAGCATCAGAAGTTGGCATCAATGATTCACAGTCTTGTTACTTATTTGTTCACATATTTACTGATCTAAATCATAACTGTTTTTGTGGGCACAGTTTTTGTATGGCTGCATTTTGTTAAGACAAACATTTTTAAAAAAAAGTTTTTGATGTCAGTGCCAAAATTCAGGTATTGTAGTGGCGTCAGTGTTCATTTTTTAAATGATAGAAATTTGAAACTTGCTTTTTAAAGTTGTTAAAGTGGTTTATGTGTCATGGTCACCCACAGACACCCAAACACACACACACATTCCTCTACATACTGACTAATAATAATACATGTAGCCACAAACAGACCCTACTGGATTTTCACACTGTCGGAGCACCTCTCCTTCATAAACTCGTACTTGGACGGTAGAAGTTTAGTTTGCAAAACTTCCTCAAATAGCCTGTTTTTACAACAGTAACTACTTACCTACTTGATGACAGTGTACCACGAGGCCTTGTACACAACATTAAATAATCTTTCTATCAGTGAAGTTAATGGAAACCATATCCACAAGAAATAGAAGCATATTAAGTTTAATAACTTTAGACTCGACTTGACAAAATCAAAAAGACTTGCAACTAAACTTTAAAACCAATGACTTGTGACTGCATTTGGACTCGAGACTTTTGACTTAAAATATCTGACCACTTCTCCTGAACCCAAAGATCAAAAAGTAAGTTATTTAGAAATTGTGCCATGAATCGATTAGTTTCCTTTCACGTCCTGACTCAGTTAACATTAACGCTATTCATTCCCAATAAGTCAACAATTAAGTCCCAAGATCCGCTTTGTTGCAGGAGAGAACTACAAAGAACTACAGGACGTTACTGAGCACCAGGAGATAATTTTGTACACATACAAAAACTATGCGTTGCTTAGCAAAAAACTAAATTCAGTATGCAAAATGTGCAGGTTGAACAATACAAACAAAGAAGCAACAACTTCCAACTTTATTCGACATTTGAATTTACACAAAGAACAGTAATTTGATGCTAATATTAACATAGTTACTTGTCAAGGAATCGAAACTCAAAATTTAGGACTTGGACCTTGACTTGGGACTTGTCAGTCTTGACTAAGGCCTTGGCTTGGGACTTGAATGCAAAGACTTTTTGCTTGCTAAAGAAGGACTTGGTGCGACCTCTGGCAAATGCTGTTTGTGGAAAAAGTGGTGCAAGAGTGTTTGTCGGCAGCTGTTGCAAACCAGCAAACCAACCAAGAGTTTCAAAGTAAGGTTTTTGGGTTATGAAGAGACTTTTGACACTTGTGGTGGCAGAGTTTGACTTAGATGAGTACTCACAGTTCTTACAGGAAGCCTGGTCTAAAGTGTATAATGTGTTAAACTGTATGTAACACGTAATAAAAGTAAGACTGAAATAATTCTTTGTGGAAATTCCCTTAAGTACTGAATTTTTTTTTGCAAAACACAAAGTTAAATTTAATACTCTGTCAAGATTGCCACTGACACACACGCACACACACACACATATCTCCAGTGATTCAGGAAGCAGGTCATGTTTTTCCATACAAAAACTCGAAGGTCCTAAGAGCAGCAGTGGAGGGACTTCCTTTTGCCGAAGGGCTAAATTCCACATGGTCCATGACCATTAACCCACCCAGGCTGACTCAGACCCCCCACCCCCCTCCACACTCAACATAGTTCTGGGGAAAGCCTCGACTTCACAATCAGCTGTTAGGTCTTTTCCCTTGGCAACCAACTTCGAGAAACTTCTGAAGAGGATGTATGTTCTCCTCCTGCTGTCAACATCTCAATCTCTCTCACATTCGCGGCACCAGATATGCCAGCCGGCAGCGAGAGAGGCATGAGGGGAAATTACATGCCGAGTACAAAATACATACAAAGCGGTTGTTCGAGCAAAAACCCCAGACCGATACTCTTTGCTGTTTACTTCCCTGGTGTAATGTACTGCAAGAGCATGAAGCAGACACCTTAAGGATATCGTCTGGGTAGGGTTGAACTCAGTCATCCAACAGACACAACATGCTTTAGGTTGGTAGTTGACCATTGGTGTGTCTATCCATTAATCTAGAGAGACTAAATCACTGCGTATAAATACAACTTAATGCAATGATAAAACAGTCTTTGCTAAATCTACATAGCAGATATCAAATGTGATCTTCCATCGACAAACTATGACATATTTTTATCTCAAAATGAACAGCGTCACAACTTCACAAGTGTTATCAAAGTGTTGATACCATCAGCTCATTGAATCAGGCAAAATGTCTTTAATGTGCGTTTCACATTCAGCTTTAAACACTCCCCTACCTCAGGTCAGTCGGGTCACTAGGCTATGGCCGAAATCTGTGCCACAGCAATCTGATCCCTTTTTCTTACTTGGTATGCAGTTAATGAGCTTTTTGAACCCTCATTAGACACAACTCCCCCTCTGAACACACACACACCAACACACACTCACAAGCTTTTCACCCCCACTCTATAACGTGTGCCAGCCCACTATTGTCTGACAGTGTGGAGACATGCAGCTGCCTGCAGTCTGGTCAGTAACACACTGACACCAGAGGGGAAACACACAAGGCAAAGGGCAACGTTTGTCATCTCTCTCATGCAGTGTGTGCGAGTGTGTGTGGGCTTTTCCGGAAAAGGGGAGTCCTTAACAAAATGACTACGAGCCTTGGGAAGGTCAAAGCGAGGCAGGTTAGGTCTGCAGTGTGCTGGAATGCAACCAGGGGGATAGATGGGGGTAAACTGTTTACATGCCTTTTATAGTTGAGTTTGCAAGTAGGTTGCTGTTAAAGTGATGGAGGCATTGTCTCTCAAGGGGGGTGGAAGTGCAGTTTTGATTTCTAAGAATATTTACATTGCCGTAGGTGTTTGGTTACTGGAAGTGCTTGAATGAGGTTAACCAGCTGCTCAGTTTGGTGAGGCTAAATGTGAACACAGACGTTAATCATCTTAAATGAGCATTTTGTGCTGCTTACAATGCACATTCAACCCTGACTGATTTTCTCTGTAGTAGCATTCAAATATGGATTTAAAAGTACTTTTCTGTTTCCTCTCCAAGTATGTTCTTACAGGGACTAATGTGAGTTTTGTTCAACTTTTCCTGCACCCTTAACACTCCTCTGTTTTAAGTTTCTGGCTTGGTAGGCCTTTACAGGTCTAACCCTTAGCCTGAGCTGTAAATCCTCTACTTTACTTTGCAGCAAGTTAATAAAATAGGACAACTCTGGAGCTCCAAAGACCCACTTTCCTTTCTCTTCTGACTAGCGGCTATAAACTGCAAAGTGGAAGTAGGAGCTCTCGGGTATGATCGTGTTAAAGTGACAGCCGTCCTTCCTTGTTCAATTCACTGAATAACGCTCCCCACCTCACCCTAACATCTCCTAACCTCTGTAAATAGTTGTAGGCCTCGGTAAAGTAGAAGCAAACAGACCCCGGTATCCGCTGACGGGGTTCCAGTGTCTGGCCTCCCCGCTTCTTGCGCCGTGTTCTCGGATAAGCAAATCAAAGCAACGGGCTGCATTGAAGGCAAAGGGTGCACGCTACTGACCTGAATAAACTGGATAGTCAAGGCTGATTTCCCGACACCGCCGCCTCCGACCACAACCAGCCGATACTTCTCCTGCACCGAGCCGTCCTTCCAGCCTGCCATCGAGGACACTTCGCTGCGCTCGCCGCTGCCGCCGCCGCTGCCGGAACACCAGTGAGCAGCAAACACCCACTTTTTTCCTGTAAACTGAAAGAGGCCCTGCAGTGTGAGACACCGTAGCGTGGAGAGCAGCCCAGATATGTGCCCAAAAAATAATGACTCGTCGCTGTTTAGTCCGTGTGGCGCACGGAGAGATAGAGACGGGTCCGCGGAGCTACGGGCGCCTGTCCATACGCGTAATCGTGTTTGAGCCTCGACAACACTGCGATGTTCGAGCTGTGGATCCGATAGTAGGAGTAATCAGCCAGGCCAGTACTAATGTCTGGCGCTAGGGGCCCTTCTACAGGCTGTGTGTATGTGTGTGTGACTGCCTCAACACCCCACCTACAGTACGCACACACACATACACACACACACACACACACACACAGCCTAAACCCACCCTGCAGCCTTGTCCTGAGTCTAACATCACACATCCCCGCAGTCACATTCCTGTCCTAACACACAGCCTGCACACACACACACACACACACACACACACACACACACACACACACACACACACACACACACACACACAAAAGCAATGGCTGTTTACTGTAATTGTAACCAATTATACAGCGATGATAAAGATGCCCTGCAGCTACCATTATAAAGCAAACTTCCGCTAATATAAACTGTTTTGTTTCCCCACCGTGCTGTGAATTCAGAAAATAAAGATTTGGTGAAGCAAATATTTAATGCACAATATTTAAATCTTGCTTATTTCATCATTCTTGTGTCCACTGTGGCAGAAAATGATTGCAACATATCACATGTCTACTTCCCACAAGTACAAGTAGATAGATAGATAGATAGATAGATAGATAGATAGATAGATAGATAGATGGTACTTTATTGATCCCAAACTGTATACATGTAGCCTACATGTAAATATGAGAAGACAAAAACAGATCACAATAAAATATATGAGAATATAGAAATAGAAAATATATACAAAAATAAGTAGTACTAAAATTTAAAAATATACAAGAGAAATATACAGAAATAAAATGTAAAAAACAATGTGCAAAACAGTTAACAAGACTATTAAACTGTAACTGAGACACCTTTTGAGGATGCAGATCATAAAACATCATTAAGCTATAAATAAAGTGATAAAAATGTTGATAAAATGTTTTTTGTAATTCAGATTTTTATTGATTTTGGTCAGGTTGGTACATGACAGTTCTACACATCAAACAAGATGTTCAATATTGACAAACACAAATAAAAACACAATACAAACAGGGTACAAGAGGGGGTGCAGCACTGGTCCCAGTCCACCAAAAAAAAAACAATCAAAATGACAAAATTAAATTTGAATAATTAAACACATTAAGATTTATAGTGATAATAATTAAAATTGGCAGGGCAAGATTAATCAAAAATCAACCTTCCACAGCCCCCAGACAATGCAAAATAATTCCAAAATTCCCTCCAGATCAGTCATTGAGTAATACGGTTAGTCATCCAGTCAGCATGGATTCATAAGAGGCAGTTTTTATCATATAGTTGACCATTTCTTTTATTTCTGGGGATTTCGTTGACTTCCAATACCTGAGATTTGTTCTAGCAGCTGTAACGACTCCAGCCAACAACTGAGAATTCATCCCATGACACATTATGCACTTGTGATCTGTCCCCCTGTAAACACAGTCTAGGAGACACTGGCAATGTCTTAGGTAAAATGTTTGTCATAAATATCACTGCACAGTATACCTTATAGATATACAATATAAACAAATGTTTGTCAGTGTCAGCTACATGTTGGTGCACTGTGTTACACTGACTTTTAATCTGCATGTCTCCTTGACAAAGCAAAAGACTTTGTTGTTCTAATCATGTCTGAACCATAAAGAGTTCAACAAGTTCATCTTGCACTTTGAAGTGGTGTCATAACTCATCACTGAACATAAAAGTGATGGACTCTGATTTTTGTCTTTTATTTCAAAGCTGGCATTCAGCCTGAAGTGCAGACTTAAAGCCAGTTTATCTTTACTTCAGTGTGTACGAGCCTGACTTGTATTATGTCAACATGTCAATTATATGCCATGTTGTGACAAATCTCACTACGGGATTACACTGTGCAGAGCACCACCTCAGTCTGCTCTGACACATGTGGCGCCACCTAGTGTCAAAAGACTTCACTTCAAAAGTCATGATAAAGAGTGTCCAAGTAAATAAAAATGGTTTCAGACATTCATGTTAATACTTCATTCATATCCAGGCCCACCATTTCAGCATGCCATCTGATGCTCTCCTAAACAGCCTTGAAATTGCATTAACCGTTTCTGACTGGAGTTGACAGCCATATGCTCTTTACACTATTTCAGATCTGCACACAAGTTGACCAGTATTTAATTAAAATAGCCTCAAAATCGAATGAATAAATGAAGAAAAAAAATGTTTGTTCACTCCTGGTGTCTTATGATTTAATACCATACAGTCATTTTCTCAATCAATGTTTGATTTGACTTTTCTCTCATCTTTTATTGGAGGGCAATTTTTTAGCCCAAGACACACGTGACTACCTCTGCTTTTCAAAATAAGAAAACACGGTCTTAAGAATAGATATGAGTATAAGTAGATACAAAATAAATGTGGAAATATGATTATTGGATTATATTATTCACAGGAAGTATAAAAAAAATGTTTTGAAAATGTTGTCCCCCTGCCTGTTTCTCCTAACGGCTGGCCTGTTCATATCTAGAGGGGCTACATGTAGCAGTGTTGCAGCTATGTAGACTCAAAGTACTGAAGACAAGCTTGTTAGCAGCTTAGAAAGCTATGAAAAATAATTGCCGCAGTGGTTCTTGTAATGAAATGCAGAATAGGCATATATTTATAAAATATCACAGTAAAACTCCAAGTGTCTAAACTGGGTGTCTACAGGTATCCGACATTTAAGTTTAATACTTTTTAGACTTTTTTCAGGGTTTTTAACCAAATGTAAGAATAATTTTTGGATGCATCATTTTGTTCTTATTCCAGCATTGCAGGCGACCATAAAGGTAAGTAGCAGTGGCATAAGGTAGTTACTACAGGCCCCAGCGCACGCTATCATGAAGGGTCTCTGGTGCATGGTAGTTACTAGTTATAGGGCGCACACACACACACACACACCACTGGCAACTGTTATAAAAAAAACCCCCACACATGATCAAATAGAGACTTGACATTAGGCAACATCAACATACATGTTACCCAACCATCATCATTGCATACCTGTATATGACAAAAATATCAAAGGAAATAAGAAATTATTTATTCAATTGAATAGTTACATATACATAAAAAAAGCCTGCACCTGGGGTCCTGTCTGGTGTGGTAGACGCCTGCTTCTATTGATCTTGTACTAAGTGCTTGTTCCTGTGCTGTTATGATTAGTGCTTCTGTGCTGTCTTTCAGTCCAGCCTTTTCCAGCCACTGGTAGGACTTCTTGATGTGCAGGGGCTCGTCCTTCCATCATGGTTCATCCTCCTCTTCTGCGTTCATTGGGTTTCTGCTGCCTGGGGTATTCACTTAGCAGTTTATCTTTGTGGGCCATCTTCCTGATGTCTTCCTGGATCTTGGTTCTTTCAACCTGGACAGTGTCTCTGATCCTGACCAGTCCTCCATCACCCTCATTCCACTTAGTGGAACAGGGTGCTGGACTTGAGATGAAACCCTCCATGCATTGTAAGAAGCTTCCTTGTCTTGATATCAGTGGCCTCTATCTCTTCCTTTGGCCAGCTTATTACACCAGGGTTATCTGATGACTGGCTGGGCGTATGTGTTGATGGCTCGGACCTTGTTCTTTCTGTTCAGGTGACTTTTCAGGACTTTCTTACTCTGTGTAGGTATTTGTCTGTGGATGACTTCTTTGTAGCCTCCTAATGGTTCCCCAAGGTATTTGTAGCTGTCCTGAACATCTGCAGTGCTGCCTTCTGGTAGCTCAACCCCCTTAGTTCTGACTGTCTTCCGTCCCTTGGACGCCATCCGACCACACTTATCTAGTCCGAATGACATTCTGATGTCATTGGTGTAGATCCTGGTGAGGCGGATCAGTGAGTCGAAGTCTCACTCACTCCTGACATACAGCTCAGTGTCATCCATGTAGAGGAGGTGACTGATGGTTGCCCCACTTCAGGACCGGTATCCGTAGCCACTCTTTAATCTGGCTGATGGTGTTCAGGCCTATCCAGAATAGTAGCAGGGACAGTGCATCCCCTTGGTATATGCCGCACTTGATGGTAACTTGTGCAGTTGCCCCCAGAGTAATTTTCCACACACCCACTGAGTTCCTGATGAAGGTTTTCATTGTCCTATTAATGTTGTACATTTCTAAGCATTCCAGTATCCATGTGTGGCACTGAGTCGTAGGCTTTCTTGTAGTCAATCCAGGCGGTGCACAGGTTGCTCTGCCTGGTCTTGTAGTTTTGGGTTACTGCTCAATCGACCAGTAGCTGGTGCTTGGCTTCCCTGGTATTACTACCAGTGCAACTGTCTCTACTTACACCCCTGGTAAGTAGTATAATTGTGGTCCTATGCATAGGTAGGTTTTAATAAGAATATGGTTATTAAAGTGACTTAGGTTAATCTACATTTTGCCAACAGGTAAGTGCAAATATAAGATAAAAAGACAGTAATAGGTTCATTGGTAGGTTAAAGATTTGTAACGTCAGAAATGTGGACTTTCACACCAAAGAGCTTGACTCATTTAACAAAAAAGAAATTGAAATCTACTGTTCCAGACACAGCATGAATCCATATAAAAAAGTATGAGGTATTAAAGACAGTGAGGTGAATACTTTCTGCCGACACGACAGCTCACCAAAATAGAAAACCATTACAAAAACATAGGGTGCAAAGCTCAGGTCTTAGGTTATGGAGTGTAGCTGTGTGACTGTAATAATTATGGGTAATATCTAGCCCAAATCTAAAGAGGCCTCGCAATGCTCACAGTAGCCTGGCTGTGAAAGTGCTGCCAGATAGCCAACTGTTTATTTTCGCAGCTGAAGCTCTGACCTCAAAGACACCTCTCAGCCTTTATCTAACCCCCCAGAGAGACGGATTTCACAGATATTGTAAATGTATGACCGGGGTTGTGACCCTTTAATCTGGCATATTCCCAGAAATGTCCCCTCACTCATAAATTATAAACAGGAGGGCGAGTGGAATATGTAACTCCCTGCCAACACTAATCCATCTCCATCTCATTATCACAGTAACAGTAAAACATGCAGATGGCTTCCAGAGTACCTTTGAAATCGCTGCAATATATCAGCCGAGGTTAAAAGAAACCGTGTCCCTGCCAACGGTCTGCTGTCTTCATGATGTCATTGTCAAATTAGGGGTACTGACAGAGCAAATTCCTATCAGTTTCACGCTGTGCAAGATATCACAGGAGGCATCTGAGGAATTCTAATTAGAGCCTGGAGCTGTGAAGCTGGACACAGCAGGAGCTCCAGACTGGAGTCCCTTCACTTTGGGACACGACCACCTCTGAGTGGCAATCCTCAAGAGAACACTTACTGAACATCTACCATCATGCCACTTGTGTGGTCCTCAAACAGTTTCATCCAAACTTCTCCCTTCAAACTGTTACTTCTATATGTTCATGTATGTATGTCTACATAGGGAGTGGGCAAAACATATGGAGCTAGAAAAGTTAAAGTAAGTTTTGGAATAATTTATATTATTTATTTATTTTTATTTTATTTTATTTTTAATATTTTTATATCTTAAGTACTATTGTTAAACACTGAAGCACGATGCACATTCTATTTTTTATTTTAATGTACATTTTCATTTCAGTTTTATTGCTTTATGTTTACGTACTTCAATTTCATACTCTTGTTCTTACTTATTATAATTCTGTGTTCTTTATATTGGAGTGACTGCAACAAATCACAATATCCCCTCGGGGATCAGTTAAGTGATTCTGATTCTGAAAAAATAAAATCTGGCATTGAAAAGGAAACACTGGTACTGAATCCACTAAAAAACACATTTTTATTACCTAAATTATAGTTTTATTTTTTGTATCATTCAATCCCCAGATGTTTTCATTCAATTTTAACAGGTTAACATGATGTATATTCACAACAGGTACCATTATTTTTTGCATTCTGATGTGTTTTTTAAGCAGCAATCTTATTTTTTCTTTTTGTCACTCTTTCGTCAGTGTCAGGTTTTTTTTCATGCTGACAGTTTTATCACACCCTTTTTTTCAGTTTCAACTTCCTGTCACTGTTTGGGCGTGGAGGGGTGGGGGCAAGGACAGCGTGATGTACACAGAATCTGCATAAAGTCACTTTTAGATTTCTGTGCAAGGGAAGGTGTGATAAATAAAAAAGTTTGGTATCTGTGTAAAATTCTGTTTATTGCCAGCAAGAACAAAGAACTGGTACAAATCTGAGTCTCCAAGCCTTAAACACTGGATGGACATAATCAAGGAGATCTTTATAATGGAAAAGATGACTTTTTCTCTGAGTTCTTGAGCAGAAATATTCCTCAGAAACGGGAGACATGAACTGTCTTTATTTCAGAAGACATGGATGCAGCTTCACCGTGGACAGTAAAGCGACATTTAGCACTTTGACTCATGAATACATGGCTGTTGTGCCCTTACACAGTGCTCTCTATGGTGTTCATGTTTTGTCTAAACATCTAAAAAATAAAATAAATGAAATAATAAGAATGTTTAATGGCAGTTTTGTTTTTCAGTGGAACCTATTCAGTGCTAATGTTTCCTTTTTTAAATGCCAAATGTTATTTTCGATGCCAAAACTTACTGTCACTGCTCTAGCTGGCAAAAAGTCTTATTTACTTCATCTCCAGTTCCCATATTAAAAGTGTTGGTCTTATTAGATGTTTTAAAATGTCTGTTGTTAATTGATGTTCTAGTTACTTCATCAAAATTTCATGTCACGCCACACATGAATCAATTAAAAGCTTTAACAGGAAGTTAGGTAGAAAGTACAGGAAGTGAATAATAGATTTTAACAAGCCCTGGCCCAAAGTCAGTGTAGAATTACATCTAATCTAACAATATTATTAGAAAACAAATAAATCATTGGGTTGACACATTTGTATTGTCTTTATTTTAAAAATAATGATGTGACTTAGTGTCCAAAGTGTGTCCAAAACTAAACTATAGGATAATAAATGATGAATAAAGCATGGAGCAAAGTTCTCTCAATACATATGTTTATTGAAAATTAAACAGGACAAGGAAAGAACATTACTTAGATGTAGTTTTCAGACAGAGGTGATGTAAAAAAAAAAATAAAATAAAAAAAAAAGAAAGAAAGAAAGAAAACGGCACAGAAGCAACTGACCATATAGAGTTCTTAATCTGCTATGATGTAAAGACTGCAAAATGGATGATAAAAGAGAACAGCAGGTGACTTTTACAAAGTCAGAGGGATCAGCCGGAGTTGTCTCAGACATTTGACTTTTTCTGGGAGAGATTGATCTTGTCGCCGAGACTCAAGGCCATCCCCTGTGAAATGAAGAGGGAGGATTTAATTGTAACAGATTTTAAACATACAGATCAGAGCATAAAGCATTTAGTGCAAGAGCACATGTAACGGTTTATTTCATATATTCCTTTCCAAGATTATCCTTCCAAGAAATTAATTTCCTGCGCTGCACAAGTTATGAGAAAATAAATTCAGCCAAGCCATAACTTTCCAGATGCACGGGGACTCATGGTGCAGCAGCTGTGACTCACCTGACTTTTGGCTCTAATGCGTATGTGTCCGTTGACAGGGGCGTCAGGCCCCAGGTGGATGGGCTTTTCGATGCTGACATTAGCCAGGGCATCTTCTCCAAAGATAGAACGAGCGTAAAGGTTGGCGGCCATGAAACCACAGAAGCCAGACAGTGCCTGGATTTCAAAGACAAAAGAGAGAGAGTTGAGAATATTGCATAACAACATATTCATCTAATATGATGGGTTTGGTGATACATTAGTGACATTTATAATCAGACCACTACAAAGGCCACTTAAGCCCCGTTTCCACCAAACATTTTTGGTATGATACCTTTGGAACCAAGAGTAACCCTTCAGACATGGTACCTAGACCCTAGCGTTTCCACTGCAAACAGTTCTCTTAAATGTGGGCGGGGTTGTTGTCAGTCACTGCTCTGTCCAGCACTCACTGTATTTACCGGTGACACAGAGAGAAGTCTGCGCCTCCTTTATCGTCCACAGAACGAGGCTGCACGCTGACATTTTCAGAACATAATAGAACAAACTGCAGTGAGAGTCTCTCTCCATGAGGTATTAAAAAATAGCAGGTTTGTGCATTAAGTCCTTCTCGGGCAATCTCAGGGGTTTAGTTTTGCCGTAGCTCCACGGCGCTTTATTTTTTTTCTCCAAGTGAGGATTAGAATATATGCAGTTCACATAATCCAGTCGAAATAAATATATATAAACAATTGAAGATCCACTCATTACTTAAAGTGTATGTCATATAAAAACTAGAGTGACGGTCAAAGTTGTCACATCACAAATTTAAGGTGTGTTGATGGATTCACCTTGTCAGCCAATGCACTGATTACAAGTAAACGTTCCACCTAAAAAGTTGCCGGCAGTCGGCCCAGTGAATCAAGTTATTTTTCTCTCCGACTCCAGCCGCTGAAAGAGGCAGCAAACCATCCTTTCATTTTATAGCTTCAGTCTACTAATGAAACCCTCCACAATATGAACATTGGTTACATAAGTCTCAAAACCAGCCACAACCCTGAGCAGAGTGACCGTCCTCTACTGACCAATCAACAGACTGCAGTGTTCACAGCTCCACCTTTTAGTACCAGATCTGTGAGCTAGGTACCCCAACAGAGGGGGGGACCAAAAATGGGGACCGTATGTAACGGTTTCATTGGTACCATCAACAACTTTTCACAGTGGAAACGGGGGAGAAAAAAAGTGCACCAAACTGAAATGAACCGTACTGCTCAATGGAAATGGGGCTTTAGAATTCTTCTCATCATGCACCAAAAGTGGCACCTATTTCATTTGTTTTTGCTCTCTCTTTGCTCCGCTGCATTTGTCTCATACCAACCTTTTCTGGGGTCAGACACTTCATGTTGGTGGACTTGAGGATATGTTGAAGGTATTCGTTGAGATCAGTAATGTTGGTGTTCACCGTCACCTACGACAAAGAAAGGCTGCTTAGGGAACATCTTCAATATTAACACTTTTTAATTTTCCTAAATATTGTAATTGGCCTGTTGAATGTAAAGCAATGTTTTCCCTTAAAAAAAGGAAGTACAGAAAACTACAGAACAACAAACCTTATAAACATGTCAGACTCATGATAAGCAATTTCTGTGAAGCCAGTTCGTTTGAACGCAAAGCTTACCTTGTTTTCCCACTCAAACTCTGCCCACATCTGTCTGAACTCTGCATCGGTGCAGGAAGCTGGCTGGATGTAGTCCATGATGTCGATGTGGATGTCACTGAGGACGACGCAGTTTCTGTCGCTGGCAGCTCCCGACACATCATAGACTGGAATACAAGAATCAAACATCCCCACAAATAAGAAAACACTCTCTGGCTACAGAAAGAGACAGAGCATAAGCTGAATCATGACGCACAGACACAACATGCTTACCAATGTTGCCAAATATGATGCCATTCTCAGTAGAAGCCACCTTCACATTGGCCTTGATGTTAGCAAAATCGTGAGGAGCCAGAGTTAGAGGTGAAGGCTTCTCAACCAACTTGAGATCACCTGTGGGATGGATACATTTAGTGAGCTGCATACATAACACAACACAGCAACAAACCTGCACATCTGTCCAGTGAGGTGGGAAATAAACAAGACTAACCTAAAGTGGCCAGTTCAAGGGTGCAGTTCTGGAGAGTATCACTGGTTTGGTTGACCACCAGCACGTCCAACACAATGTCATACTGGTTGACATGAACATAGGCTTCAGCGTATACTGGGTCTGAGAAGCCTGTCAGCTGGGTCACCTAGAGTGGACAAAAATCAATTACATTTAAAAATCAATTATTATACAAATAAAAACAAATATTTCCTCACAGTTAGCAATTAAGACTTTTTGTTTTCATTAAATTTTTAACAAGGTTTTTACAGCAGAGCATGTGCATGACAAGGACTTCAGCAGCAGTGGGATGAAAAAGAAAATAATGACTCGCAGCTGTGTCCTTGCACGATAAACAGCCAAATAAAATCTTATCTAAATAAAATAATGCTACAACTAAACAGCAGACTATTTGTAAAATCAAAACACAAACAGGAACAACTGATCTCTTTCCTGCTGTGCAACCAAAAACAGCATCTCCCTCTGAGGCAAATGTCACACTGACGTCTTCAAACGTTTATGCATCATAAGTGCAACAATAATTGGGCAAGTTTTCAAAACAGAAGAATCAATCTAATCTCCAAGCACAGATGACACAGCCGAAATTAATCATCTCCCGCAGAAGTGTTCCAGTTGTGTTGTGTGATAAGATTTCCGCAGGGCTTGTGATGTACCTTGTTGAGTTTTGAAGCGAGAGGATCAGCGGCCTCCTTCCTCTGAGTGTTGCCCATAGCAGCCAGCAGACTGAGCTGGAACTGGTCCTCCTTAGAAGTCATTTCGTTTTTGGCTGTCAGCTGCATGAAGGAGATGGGGTCGTCTGCCTGCACTGTTACGTTACGTTTCTCGGACTCTTTCTGTGGTCAGAATAGGAAACATATACGGTTACGACAGAAGCAACACACCATAAATACCTACGACAGTAAGTCAAGATGTAAAACAAATGGGTAACAGAGATAGCAAATAAACTCAAGTCACAAAACTGCAGTGACGATGCCCCTGTCCCACATTTATTAATGTTGCATAGAAGGCCATACGTTCTTAAAAACAACACTTTATTTGCTTATAAACATAACCACGTTCCACAAACATTAATGCGTTGTTTCAATACTGTGCTGGGTCGAAAAATATCTAATTAGCACAAAACATGTGTTCACTTCCTGCACCCGTGCTGATGCTTCAGCTGTGCCCATCTGTCAGGAGGTTAAATATTGAGTTCAGCCCTGTGAGACAACGATCATTACCTTCTGTGACAGCTTCTCTTCTTCCAGCCTGACAGTCAGCATATGTGACAGGGATCTGCGGCACTCCTTGTTGAAAATGTCATTCATAAGTGGTGAGCACTCTGACAGGACCTTGAGGCACAGTGAGATGCGGTCCACATCATCGTCTGTAATTGGCTTCTTGGGCAGAGAGGACTTGCCCAGGTGCAGCACAGTGACCATGATCAGCATGGCCTCTGCAACAAAGGACTGAGGGGACAGGAAGGCGGCGGGGATTAGAGGAACACGCATCTGATGATTTAATGACTTAATGATTTTTTACAAAGGTGTTGTCTGTCGGGGGATGTGAAGCGAGGACGACTTACATTTTGTTTCTTTTTGTCTTGAACAATAGCAACATAGCGCAAGGCCACTTTGGTCAGTGTGGTGGCCAGGGAAGCTGCCACATAGAAGTCTCCGTCCATCAGGAAGCCTCTGAGTGGAGGTCTAGAACAACAAAGCCGGTGTTTATTGTGTAAGCTGGGTTGAACAAACTCCGTAAAATCAATGGAATATTACAGGCAATTAACCATATCCCCACACAATGTGTAATTTTACCTGTCCTCTTCTTTCTTCGAAGGCCTGGAGGAGCTGAGGGCGCTCTGTGTCACGTAGGTGCCCATCTCTGTCACCAGCTTCTGTGCTGGAGCTGCACTCACTTCATCCTCTGGTTTCACCTCTCCCGTCTCTTTCTTTATCTCATTTTCTACAATCGGGATCTGTCCATGCAAGAGGCAGATGTCAGATATTCGTGACGATTTCAAGTAAGCTGGGACTGTCTGGTAAACTTGTGTTACATTAAATTCAGAAACTAATGAACAAACACACCTCTCCCAGGGACCTGCGCACTTCTGTCATCACACTCTGGATGTCTTCCTTGGTGCTGCAGTATTCTCCCAAGATCCACAGCGCTCCTCTGTAGATCCTGAAATGAGGTGAGAAAGGTCATGAGCATTCACAGTGTTACATACTCCTGTATTAATATACAACCCAGTCCTAATGATGAAACTCAGCCAAGTCTATAAAACAGTTGACAAATGTCACTGCAGAGAAAAATCTGGACATGACTATCAGACCAGAATGACCAAAATCACACCATTTTCATTCCTCATGTAAGGTAGGAGTGTTTTAAATCAAAACATATTCACTGCATAATGACGTACAGATGTTACATATCCCTGGTTTGCAGACATGTACAATGCCAACGTTTACTCTAGCAATTAATGATATACTTCTATAATAATGATTCATTTTACTTTCTTTTTAGGACCATTAAGGGAGAGACAAAAACCAAGACAATGTATAATATTCCTCTCAGTATGCTTATTAAGCCTTACTTGACAGTTTTGATGGCGTGAAAGACTTCCAGCATCTTCTCGATGATGAGGGGTCTCAAGTTGTCAAACCTCTGAATTGCCTCCCGTACAAACTCCAGCACATCAGCAGCAGCTGCCTCATTAGTGTCACTTAGGAATTCCATCAGCTGTATATCACATCAACACAAAGAAAGGTCTTACTGCACCATTATCACATATATAATAGTATAACCCAGTGGTGGCTATATAAACCACCACTATAAAATACAACAAATTTCAAGAGCATGTTTTTTATTTCGATGGGAAACTCACCACAGGTATGACATTGGCCGCCATGTCAGGGAAGCGCACGCTGCACGAGTGGAGAGTGCGCACCAACAGCTGCCTGTACTTATCGGTGTCCTCATGTTCCGTTACGTTGTTTGTCTTGATCACTTCTTTCTTCAAAACAATCACCAACTGGAAAACAAACAGACGTCACTATATCTGCAGTACATTCCCTTTTTTCTCTGTGTCCATGCTTGGACATAAAAACCACAATAACATGGAAATAATGTGCACACCACTGACCTCTTCTACATTGCGAGATGAAACAAGGTCCAGAGCCAGCTGCAAGGTCTTCTTTCTGACTTCCAGGTCAGGAGTGCTGAGAACACGCAGGATGTCCATCACAAGGTCCTGGATAAGAAAAAAAAACATTGGTGACAACTGAATTAAGTCTAATAAAGATGAAGCACTGTGGTGCAGCAAACTGGTGGTGTCTCATAATAAAACTATATTTGCCAGAAGGGTGAAACCTTTTAAATTTTAGTAAATGTTCCCTTTAACAAGAATCTTTTGAGATAAAGGACTCTGGTCTTTGCGATTAAGTGCAGAAAAAACTGTCATAATTCAGCGTACCTGGAGCACACGCTCATGAGTGGGATGCTCCTTCAGTTCAATCAGACGATCAAGAACAATCAGCTTCACATTGTTGTCGCTCTCCTTGATTATCAAATCAATGTAGCACTGGGCAGCAGCCTGAAGTCCAACAGAGCACAGAACACATAAGAAACCGTACAAAACCAAAGACATTACTGCTACTGGGTCACATGTAGTGCACCATCAGTGTCGTATATACAGTATGTGACATAGACAAGACCACTGAGAACACCTTGGTGATGTACCTTAATGGCTGTGGGAGCACTGGACAGGGTTACGAGGGTGCCAGCAGCCTCATACTTCACAGCTGGACTGGAGGACTGGAGCAGGTTGTAGATGCAACGGATGAACCGGGCGCGCTCAGAGGGGTTAGCATGGCAAACCTAACAGACAGGAAACAAAAACAGCAAGAGTTCAGACAATAATGCAGCTCCTCTTGTGGCATACTATTGTTCGACTACGCATAAATTAGACTAATAAAGGCCTTGACTCACTTTGTAAATCAGCTCCACAATGACCAGCTGAAGAATGTCTCCAAATGTGTGAACTTGGTCAATACATGTGCTGAGATAATCCAGAGCTCGATCCTGTGAGATGTGAATATATAAGTTAGGCCTGGCAGATAGATATGGTAGGTCTGATAACACACAACAGTAGAAACAGTAAGAAAAGCACAACATGCAACTGACCTGATCGGCATGGATCAGCATCATGAAAGCATTTCTCTTACAGCTGGCATCTTTCTCATTGACAAGAAAATCATGGATCAGCTCTGGAGCATCTGGGATGAGATGTTCAAAGTTCCTAAAAAGAATAAATATCATCAGCTGTTGTTCACAAATAAACTGAGTACAGAATATCTATATGTGGAAAAATATTCAACAGTTTGTACCTATAGATGGTGTAAATGGCCAGGACAGCATTGCGGCGCACATAACTGTGGCGGTGCTCCAGGCAGGCCCGGATTGCTGGCATGAGAGGCTCAAGCAGCTCAGACTCCTTCAGCTTGCACAGGAAGCGCAGAGTGGAGCCACGGATGAACTCGTTGGGATGCTGCAGGTCCTGAAATTGAAAAAGGATGTCACGTGATTTTTAAAAATATCAAAAAACAAAGCATACAACATATTCTAGCCACGTTACTATTTCAATAGTCATACTAAGCTGTCCACATGTTTTCAGATCACCCAAGATGCACGTTTATACCAGGTGAAAAGGGTTCATAGATAAAGTAAGTACAGGTGGAGACGATGTGGATTCGGATTCAGATGTTTAAGATCTCATATGCCCAACTCATTTTGTTTTCACACAGTTACCGTTATGAACATTATTTTCCCTGCTGTTACACTGATCTATACTGATACATACACACAGATCGTGCCGATGAATCTTACCTTCCTGTAGGCGTCACAGACCAGGATCATCTCCTGAAGCAGCTTGCCATCTGGGGTTGTTTTGGGAACAATCTCCCAGAATACCAACAGCAGCTTTTTGATGGTGTGGTCTTGAAGTGGCAGCACAAAGCGGATTATGGTCATCAGCAGTCCTGGCAACTTCTCGCCATTCAGGATCATGATAATGACCTTCTTCAGGGCTTCAGTCTTTGCCTTGATCTCCCCCTTTTCTGTAGAAAAATCATTATTATTATTATTATTACTAACACGAATGTGATTAGCATGGCGTCAAGCTTTGTGATTTTTACAGATCTTCACCCTTAACCTCTCTGAAAGAACTGGTCGAATTGTTTGTTTTTACTGAGGATATTAAATTATTTTTGATGATTGTTCTTCTCAGTCATTCGTCGAGTAAAACCAACACTGGTTAAAGCTTTTCTGGACAACTCACATACATTATTGTCAACTGTTTTCACAGGAACAATTTTTCTACTGAAGAAATAAGCCCTATAAAACTGCTTACAGTGAGGTGTGCGGATTATCCAGAATAACCAGAACATTGTTTCAGAAATGAAATGTTTTGCTTTTCATTCTCTGAAGTATTTTTTTTCAGTGCTGTGAGTACCACAAATCAAATTCCAATCACCTGCCTTGTATTGAGGTGGAGACAGAAATGTTAGAAACGAATATCTCCCCTCTGCATGTTTTATTAAAGTTTAGTAATAGAGCTTTGCAAATAAACATGAAGAATAGTTACCCAGATCAGTTTTAAGGCTGACTTCTGAGGGGGGCTCTGAGTCCGATGAGACATTGATGAGAGTGTAACAAACATTCTCTGCAGCCGTCATTTTGCTGCTGGGCTTGTGTCCTTTTAGAAGAAACCTAATGAATGTCGCTCACTGGATCACACCTGCGAGAAACAGAAGAGCAACAGATTTCGTAAATGGTGGGGAAGACATTTACACAGATGCATAAGTATAAATGCAGCAAATGTGGGACATAACTATGAAGATATGAAGACGTCCATAGTCCATAATCTGTATAAACAAAAGACGCAAACAAGATAAATCTACTGTACAGCATCATGTACATTAAAAGAGAATAAATCACTGTGGAGTTGTATTTCTTATAATTTGCAGCAGGTGCAACTGTCATAAAATGGGACCAGACAATTCCTCTTATGAGCATTTTAAACCAAGAAGTCTTACTCTGACTGTCAAAAATACAACTAATTGAGCTTAGAGAGCATGATTCACCAAATATAACCACTTCTTATCTACTGGAACTAAACTGCAGGTTAATAGCACATTAGCTCATTGTTTGTTCAGTACTGTCGCCTCAAAGAATAGAGGCCCTTCTGGTGTCCCTCTACATACATGAATAACAGATGAATTGGAAACTCTAAGTAGTTGTGAATGTATTATGTTGGTGTTGGCCCTGCCACAGACTTGCGACCTGTTATGGGTGATTCTCTGCCTCTGACTGAAGGCATGCTGGGATGTGCTTTAGCTCCTACATAACGTTGGCTAGGAAAAGTAGATCAAGGAACCTGATAGACAGGAGCTACACAATGTTGTGAGTCATTATTGTTGCCTATAAAGTGATTATTGAAAGTGATGAGGCTTTGTTTGAGAGGTGACTATGTACATCCCTGTAAGACTCTTTCAGAAAAAACATCAGCAACAGGTGACCCCATCATCCAATATAAAGCCTAAAACACAATGGGTTATCTCAGGCCTGATAAAAGATGTTACATAAAACACACAGACCTTGGAGTCCACCTCACATCACAAACATTAAGAAGAATTTGAGAAACTTTTCATTAAGAAACCAAATGTTACTATGTGAGAAATGCTGGCATGTCCTCAAAACATAATACGTATCCATAGTATAGTATAGTATATTTAAGAAAATGTGACAGTGCTATAGAGTAACTTGTTCTTTAAATAAAAGAAAACATGATGACTACAACACAACAGTATATGTTGTTTGTGTTTTAACACATTTTTTGCACTAAATAGCAGCATCTGATCATAAAACTTAATTTAAATGTGATAAAAATGTCGAGTTTAAAATGAATTTTATCATTTAATTAGCTCATGGACTCACAATTTTTTTCTAAAATAGTCTTCAAACAATAGTCAGGTGTCCATATACATTGAAACAGGTTTTGTCTGCTGTAATAATTCCTGATTTTCACACTGGCCAATACATGATGAATACATGAATACATGATTATTAACGGAGGGCAAAAAATCTATATAAATAAAATATAACTACATAACATTTATATGAGGCTTCAGCTGTTTGCATTAGTCAAATCAAGTGCATACTTCCGAAGTTACAGTCTCTACAGAACAGTATTTCCTCTTTCTTGTGCCCAGATAGTGTTCCCAAGTTGATCTGTGGTGAAGAAAATGTAATCTGTAACTCTGGAAGGTACTCTAGATTTGCCAAACTCAGACTGCTCAGATTCACTTAACTTTTTCACTGAACTAGGACAGTGAACTTTGTCCCGGCATCACACTGGAAGTGCAGTCAGAAGGAGCCTCTTATTAGCCAGTATGACCAGGAGGAATGATTACTAGGGGTGTAAATCACCAGCTTCATCACGATACGATATTATATCGATTTGTTTGGATGACGATACGATGTTTGCCGATATCACAAAGTCTGTCACGATACGATTTTGATTCGATTCGATTCAGGAGCCCGCGATCAATATGACGCGATGTCATATGCCCATCTAACACAATCATTTACATCAACTCACAAAAACAACTAGAATATGATTTGACCATTTTATTTCTGAGCTCTGTTTGTTGTTTGAGCGGAGGCGCGCTTGCCCAGAAATGGTGACACAGACGTGCTATGTGAATTTCAAAATAAATGTGTATCTTTAAGATGACGATATGGATCGATGTTTTCATTTTGCATCGATATAATCGGATCGTTAATCAATGAATCGATGTATCGTTACACCCCTAATGATTACACCAAGAAAATCCTGTTTCAATGTACATATGGGCACCTGACTGTTGTCTTAAACAGAGCTGAACATTTGGGAACCTATCCTGTAAACTTAAAAGTTTTCTTTACACTGCTTATGCATATTAATATATTGCTTTAATGCCACAGTGTAAACCTTTAAAAAAAAAGAAAAAAAAAAGTATTTGGTAGTATGAACACTTATTAATGCAAAAATCTATTAATATACAATTTTACGCCTTTGCTCGTGAATGCCATATGTTGCATTGCACAATTGGATTATATCTGCATCTGTGTTGCATCAATAAAGCCTTGTTATTAGATAAAACTTAAAGCTGTCTGCTTTAAGGCGTTAGTATGAATGACTTCTCAAATGTAATCTGGCAAGTAAGCATGTTATCTGTCTTATTTTGGTAGCAGTCACCACCATACCATCAAATGACTGAAAATACCAGCAGAACAGTAGATTATCTGAATGATGCATTTTCCTGTGCGGCCAAACAATACAGACAAGTCTGTGTGATGCTCTTGGAAGTATTAAAACAATCTCAATTGGATATGGTGATATAAAAAATACCCAAATATAAAGTAGTGAGGAGAAATATGGTACATGGGCACTTGCTTTTCTTGACTGAGATGTCATAGCGTTTCACGGCTTTAATTATAACAACAAAATGGGGAGCATCATTACTGCAGAGCTGCCTTTAAATAGATATATTTAAGGTAATAGGTTGGTACTTATCAGGAGGTCGTGTTTACAAGGTTGAGATAACTTTTTAACATCTTCTGCTGCATTTTTCTGTAAAAACTGTACTGCTGCAATCACAAAAACACAGGTAAGAGCTGTCATTGTGACAGCAAAGTATCTCAAGGTACAATGTTAGCATAGCTTATTAGAGCTCAAGTCCAGTAAGTGTGACACGCAGCGTTAACCCCCCTCATACAACACTGCAGCTACAGTTGAACCGCTAATGGCGTTACCTGTGTCAACACCAACAGCTGTGTAGCAAAACCTCAATAAAACACACATATTAGTTAGTTAGTCGACTATTCAGTTGGTTATACTAGGTTAACATGATTGTATGGTTACTACTAACTAGCGAACGTTAGCTAGCGCCAGCTTAGCTTCTGCTCAGGCTAGCAATGAAATGGAGGACAGTAACGTTAGCTAGCTGTGTTAACAGTTACTACGGGTCAGGAAATAGAGCGTCACTCGTGTTGGTTAAAACTAATTCACATTACCTACCGAACTGCACGACTATTATCCTCCGAAATGGCCGTCTATATCCAGTTTTGGATTATTACATCTGTAACAATCCTCAGGAACTCCCTTCGGCGAGCTGTCTCTAGCTCTCCACTACTTCCTAGTGACGTGGAAGATCACTTTCTGAGCCACATCACTGCTACCGTGAGCCGGAAGGTCCAAACGCGAGAGCATAAATCCCAAGCAAGAGATGACAGGCAAGCTTTCAATTCAAAAAGAGACACGAGAAACTATTATTACGGCTATTATTGTTATATTGGGTACTTTAAATTTGTATTTTGTTGTAAGAAATGTGAAGCTCGTATGCCATTTGAGGATCTCAGTCAAATTTATGAGATTCAGTTCTCTGGATTCTGAGTCCCCAAAAGATAAAGTGGAAAAGAAAGAACATCTGGGCAGCTGTGTTACAAGATAGATGGTTTCAAAGACTTTTTTTCAATAAAGCTGATTAAAGTAAATGTTGCAGTGATCTGAGCACTTAACAGCCTTTACTTCACAGCCATTTAATTTTTAAAAAATCAATGAAAAATGATCATTGCAGCAGTTATGTAGGATATTTATTTATTTATTTAGTTAACAGTTCAAGAAAGGGCAAAAGATGTGTTAAAAAGACTGTGTAGCTAATAAATACAATGTTAGACATAATCATGTATTGTCAAGTATTCAGTCTCAGTTTTAAGTTTTCCTCAGCTTTCATTTCTAAGTTTAGTGCAAGGGTGTAAATGTAGACACTGCAGACAGTGCGGTTGCACGGGGGCCCGTGAGGTGGGGCACCTATAGAGAGAGAGTGGGCCCTCCAACAGTGTGTTGAATGGAGGATGGGCCCTAATGGTTGACAGTCACCTTGAAAAAATACATGTGTTCAAAGAAGAATTCTCATTAAATTAAAAACAGTGCCATTTGCTATATATGCCTTTAAAAAAGGCTAAACCGTCTTCGTTATGTTTGTTTTTTCTTTACTTTTGTAAAATAGTCAATCGCATCTACAACAACATAATATGCTTGTTCTATTACTATAAATCAATTATTCTATAAAACAACTGTTCTGTAACTATAAATGAACAATTCAAATTGTTAAATTAATAATTTCTTATTTTCCTTGGTATTTTAGTTATGTACAGACATACAAAGATGATTGCTGGGTAATATGTATGTTGATGTTATTCAATGTCAAGTCTCTGACCATGTGACAACACAATATGTGCATAAAAGCATGCACCGGGACCCATCATAACTGCCTTGCTCCACTGGTTTAATTATTTTAAATAAATAAATAAATAAAAAATACACATTGCTGAACAAAAATTGAATTACTTTAGTGCTTCAACAAAATAGTTCAGCAGATTTTAATGGTAAACAGCACCCTCCAGTGGAAGCTTAGACTTCGTGTCACAGTGGACACAGACTTAAATGAACCGTAGTCTGAAAGTCAGTGTCTTAAATTTTTTCATCTAGTCACTATCTTCCACTCTTTACTTACCAATAAACAGTCATGCAACAACCCATAGCCAATGGTCCCAAAGTAAACAGCATCAATATAAATGAAATATTTCACTTCCAGAATTTCAAGTTTCCAAACTGTACAGAAACAACGTTTTGATGATTATATTTTTCATGTAAAATCTCAATAAGTTCATAAGTCATTAATCTGGCAAAAATCAATTTATCACATTACTAAGTATTGTCTGTGCAAGAAGAAACGACACTGGCCATGTTCTTAATAATGAAATGATATGTTCTGTATTATGTTGGTGAAAATTCCCAGTCATCTAGGTCATGGTAATCCTAAATGCTATATCGTAGGCAACTGGACTTGCTTGAGTTTCTTGAAGATGGTTCATCTCTCATCCAAGAGGCTTCTTCAGTTCATGAACTGAAGGCAGGTCATTGGAGAACCATTGAGTTATATGTCTGTCGCTACACAAACAATATTCATTAGCAGATTAAATTAATAATTAGGTTTGGTGTCTTCAATAAAATTGTTCAACTGTATACATTATACAAACCAACTAAATGCTTGCACAGTATTGTGCGGCTGCAGACACCACAATAGAGTACAATCACTCTCACACTGATTAACACCCATTTCCATCTCAGTGTTTACACAGGCAAACATTTTTAAATGGAAGTTTTCATGATAAGAAGGGTTTATGGTTCCAGTCAAGAGCAAAGTACTTGTTTATATTACAGAGCCTTGTCGGCCAAAGAACAATGGTTACACATGTGCTTCTACCTACTCTATTGAAAATGTTTATTACAGGATTCTGATTTAACTTAGTTAAAAGATCCTGTTCTGTGAGCGTGGTTTCTTTCAGAACAGGAAGATCATATTGTACCACATCGTTCAGATTAGCTTAACATAAAGAGATAAATAAATAAAATGGCATTGATGGACAAAGTCATAGAATGATAGCCAATTAAAAGTTGCCATGGTAACATGCAGGATTTAAACATTGGTTTTCGGCCAATATGTCTCCAAACATTAACATTACTGTCATAATCTACTGGTCATGGAACTTAAGTAGAAGAAAAAGACACTCATAGTTACACATGTTTATTTAGTGTTTAACGGCAGCATTGTTCGCCCCACTGACAAACAGAACTGAACTAAGAGTAAACACTGACTGGGAGTATTAACATTTCAAACGATAATGACATTAAATGTTTGCTTTTCAGAGACATGTCAGGTGACATCGCTTCATACAGCCTACAGTCTATGTGACACACATATAGTGACGTGGACTCATTTCAATCTTATCTTAGACACATCTAAGCTAGCTTTTAATGAATTCAAATAGGCCTACCATCTGTCAGAGGATGTGCAATCCATGTGGTACACTCACAGTGTTTTTTATGACCTGAGACAAGCCCAAGTTCAGCAAAGTGAAAGACTTGTCTGTCTTGTCTGTCTATGTCTGTGTTGTGGTTTGTCTCTGTGGAATGGATGCAGGATTTGCTGTTTTCTTGTGGGGGAGGTTGTTGTCATTTGATGTTATATGCATTCACAAGGTTTACCATAAATGCAATGCGCTGTATTAATAAGCCTGCCTTGTGTTTCCATAGACCTTTTTCATGGCATACATTTTGACCTGTCATGGCAGCAGAGACACATGTAAGTAATTACATAAACGATAGTTCTATTCTCCTGTAGGTCAGCATGCACAATGCAAGGGCTCTGGAATGGGCAAAACTAAATGCTGTGCAGTCATTGTTAGTATGTCCTGCTGTGACAGGTCAAAATTTGTGCTGTTAAAAAGGTCTGTGGCAGCTCTAAGATGAGTCTGTAATGACCTCACTCAGTTTCTTTTCTGCTTATGTATCTTGTTGAAGTTGATATGACTGGACAATAAAAATAACATTACGTAAATTAAGGAGGGGCTTTTCATTTTAGGGCAAGAACTTGTTAAAGTTGGCAGCTCTCACACATCAATAGGGGATGTCAGGTAATTGGGACATTAGGTAGAATGTGACAATAAGGGTTTTACATCTTGGGCTCTTTAAATATAAGCAGCCAGTCACCCTATATGTATTTGCATTGTTAATACAAATGTGCTAGCAAAGAGCCAAAAATCCACTGGTCCCAGAACTTCTAATGTAAGCCATGTGGCATGTCCAGGGTATGATACAAAAAATGGTTCTAGGATGTTGCATTTTATTAAATGAGTGACTTATGATCAAAATATTTTCACAATAGTGAAATTAGTTGTATTTAGCTATGGGAAGGGGTTTTGAGTGACTAGTTAAATCATCGGGGTAAAATGAGACAAAAAAAATTAAGCTCACATGGGACATTTTTCTGAAGTGAAACCAGCATATTTTTAGGCTACCAGGTGCAACAAACCAAGGATTATGTGATTGTGTGCCATCCTGCAATATTACAGATATTCATATTTGTGTCACTTAAAAAATATTGAAGATGATGCAGTGAGTCCATGTTAGCCACAATTGTCCTGAATTCACCATTTGTGTATTAATATACACAAATGCAAACGCACACAGATGGCCATTGTAGACAATGTGGCACCAAGGAAAGAGGCAACTAAAAAACAGGGAAAGCAAGGCAAAAGGTTAGATAAAGGTTTTTAATGAATATCCACAGGTTACATGAATGATATAATAAATCAGTGACTGAACTGATAAATAGATTTAGCCATTTTAAAAAAACAAACATGACTGTTCCATTTTACCTGAACATGTCAATGGAGTGAGGTTTTTGATGTGTTTAAAGTTCAAAAGTTTCTAAAATATTTTTACTTAGCAACATATTTTCTTTGTAGAAATATAGCCTAGCAGAGCTATAACAAGGTCTAACAGTAACATTTAAGGTAGTATTCAGAGTTTTAGATGATTGTCTTGCTACCAAAAAGTGTCTCAAATCACCCACATTTATCTTCATTCATATCCAACATTTTATCTTCAATCAAGTCTGTCATACTGACAGTATGTTTAGGATGTAAACAAGCTAACATTAGCTTTAGTTTGTGGACAGCCTTCATGTATTTAGCTAGCTACAGCATCCAGTGAGGCTTTTTTTATGTCAGTCAAGAACAGTAGCTTTGACTGTGTATCATTTATCTCGCAAAAGATGTTAGACGACATATATTTATGGATATAAGCCGGCATTTGAAGCCGGTGTTGTTGTGTTATTCTGATCAGTTTAATCGTCAATCGTCCTATCAGGCTGAAGGCAGGTGAAGCAAACGATCCCAGAGCAACATGATGCAGCGACACACAGTGGCGCAGCAAGGCCTGGCCACATTTATAAATAAAATAAAATAAAATAAAATAAAATAAAATAAAATAAAATAATAAAAACACGGAAAAGTATTACTTTAATAATTTAAATTAATTTGTGGTGGAAGAAGTATTTAAATACCTTACTTAGTAAAATACTAATACCACACAGTGAAAATACTCCACTACAAGTACTGCATTCAAAACCTTACTTAAGTAAAAGCATGTAATCATAACAAGCAAAATGTCCTTAAGGTGGCCTTTTAAAGGGAAAGGTACTCATTCTACTCTTAAATGTTTCCTATCAGCGTTTTATAATACAAAGTTTTTGGATTAATACTGCTACATTAGTGTGTATGTTGCATTTAACAGGTGTGCCCCGACCTATATGTTTAACCTTGTGCTAATTTTACTCCTTTATATACTGTAGTACAGTAGTTACATCTACAACAATATAAGTTAGTGTACTGTCCTGTGAGAACCACACAACAGGTCAACTTTTCATGAGCTTAGAAAAACAGCCCTGTTTTCAGCTTTTTGATGATGCATTTTCCAGTTAATAAAAGGTTTGTAATATAAAGGTTTATAAATAATTTATTTGTCTAACAATTCTACAATTTTCTCAACTCATTTCCATTTAGTTGAGGAAAAAAATGCAAATGAAAAATCACCAAATTTTAGAGATGTATGGTTTTTACTGGACAGCAGGGGTTTACAAGTTGTATTCTGGAAAGGAACAAAAGCTGTCAGCTGTTAAAAGCTGTAATGTTTACATGTTTGTAGTGGAGTAGAATTGTTAAAAACATTTACATTTGTACTTAAGTAAAGTACTTGAGTAAATTATTCACCATAAAACTTCAATTAAAAGCCTATAGTCCCAATTAAATGCCCAGCCCTTTTACTTGCCTGGTGTAGCTATACATTTTGACAAATAAACACCTGTCTCAATTAAGACACCTAGTTTTGTGTGAAAAGAATTAAAGGCCTGTCCCATATAGACACCTATCCCAAATATAGGCCTGTTGATTTCAGTGGTTTAAACAAATAATAGCACGGGCTATTAATTGAAGTTTACATTCCACCATTGCTGATAATTCAACTATGGCCAAGCCTAACTATCGGCCCTGTGCTTCATAGGTGAGAAACTGAGTCATGGGAAGTATTCATAACTAATTGCACCCTTGTTAGCTATTTGCACATTTTTTACAACATCTGCCTCATTTCTCACTGTGTTGTGTATAATTTCTCTTCTTCTTTTTTTCCTTTTAGTACCACTTATTTTTTATTATTATTGTTTTATTGTTTTATATCATTATATTATCTATTATTTTCTATCTATCTACCTATCTATCTAATTCTACTTGTGGGAAGTAAGAGATAAGATAAGATAAGATAAGATAAGATAAGATACACCTTTATTGATTCCACAATTGAGAAATTCCAGTGTTACAGCAGTCAAGGGTAAAGAGTCAAATTAAAGATTTCAATATTTAAAAAAACTTAAAAAACAAACAAACTAGGCATGCAGAAAAAAAGTACAAAAAATACAAGAAACAGCAATAAATACTACTACTACTACTACTACTACTACTAATAATAATAATAATAACAATGAGCAGTGGATCAAAAGTGAGCAATGGATTAAAGTGAACATATTTAGTGCAAGTGAATATTGAATGTGCAAATAAACAACAACATGGGGGACAAAAATGCTTATTGTGTAGACATGTGATATGCTGCATATCTTGCATTTTCTGCCACAGTGGACATGGGAATAATGAAATAAGCAACATTTAAATATTGTGCATTAAATGTTTGCTTCACCAAATCTTTATTTTGTGAATTCACAGCATGGTGGGGATGGGCTGTAATAAGACAAGAACAAATGATGCTAAAATAAAGTCTGGGTCACTTGGTTAAATGAACTCATTTATTTATCTAGACAAAGTGATATTGAAAGTTTTCCACATGAAATCAGGTCTAAAAACACATGATATATTTCAAATTAATAATAAAGACTGCTCTGCAAATAAGGAATGCACCTGTAACTATTAAATTTGAGCCTACAGGGTGGGAAGGTAAAACTGTTATGGGGATGTAAAGTAACCTTCAGTTTCAGTGATTTTTTTTTTTTTTTTTAAATGGGAGTTTTATTTAAAGTTTGGTTATTAGCTGTAACCTCAGAGTATATCGATCATGTTGTATCAATGATGCAGCCCAGCAGGATTGGCTCAGCGCTCCCCATCACAGAGCCCTGCGGTGTGAGTTGTGTCCTGTAGGCGGCGACAGAGAGCCCCTTTTCTGTAAAAACAACATCTCACCTTCTTTCTTTAGTCCAAGTGCTGGAGCACGTTTGGGTGACCATGGAGTGCATTTGCTGTCATGTAGTTCAGCGTTAATACGGCGTGAATATCAGAAGAGGGGGGACTTTCGCGTGGATACGAGGGCGCCACAGTCGAGCCATGGCTGCACGCGAGGAAGGAGAGGTTTTGCACAGTAAAATAAGGCACCACGACGGAGCTGGAAGTGTAAACAGCTCAGAGGGCTTCAGGAACGGCTATGTGAAGAGCTGCGTCACCCCTCTCAAACAGGACCATCAGAGGGGATTTTTGTTTAACGTGTGCAGGTTTTGCAACGAAGACATTCTCAATTCAAAGTTGCTGAAGGTCTCTGCCCTCTACGTCGGCGCGTTTGTGATCTTCGCGGTTTCTTTCCTCATTTCTAGGAGCTTGCAAAGTGACTCGCTGTGGGATTTGCGGACTTTTTTGTCGGGCTTCTCCCAGTCCATCAGTCCTTTATTCAGCATAGGATGTGCTTTCTTCTTTCTAACGTTTTACCTGCGGAGGAAAAAGAAGGAGAGCAGCAAATGTTGGCTCGTGTCACTGCCAGCATCGTGTTACCTCGGGGATTTTTTGGTTTTGCGGTTTTTGCAATGGGGAGAGGACCAGCACCAGATGCAAATGGTGGGCAGGTTGTTATTCGTGCTGGGATGTGTGGGTCTGCTCACCCTGATCCCCACTCTCAAACTCAAACACAGTGTTCTCATACTGGTTTTCGCCAGCGTTGTGTGGCTGGTGTCTTTCACAAGTTTGAGCGGTGTGCCTGCTCTGCTCAGACCGCTCCTCGCCTGCCTCGCCGGGGTGTCGGGCTCCCTGTTGGGGCTCTGCTTTGACCGTTACTACCCGTCGAGGGAAGCGCCGAGTGGGATTTCCACCGCGGAGGAAAAGGTCCCCGTGATCAGACCTAGGAGACGGTCCAGTTGTGTTTCACTGGGGGAGACGTCAACCAGCTATTATGGCAGTTGTAAAATGCCTCGCAGACCGTCGTTACCCTGTATATCCAGAGAGCAGGTAGGTGTGTGGGTCCCCCCCTTGCAGGACCACGGTCTGTTGTTATTGTTCAAAAGTAGGCCCACTGATCATCCACAGCTGCACATGTGCATCACAGGAGGAGAAAGCACACAAAACAAACTACAAACCATCAGAAAAATCCCTCATAGTGCAAAAAAAGCAGTTAAATTGTCACTATAAATGATTAATATGCAATAAATACATGCACAAGTTAATAAAGAAAACATTGTGATGTGAATGACTGATCCAGGCTATTGCACACCACATTATATATTGCAGTGTTATTATGCAGGCCTGCATGTGTTGCACTTGCACACATCAAGGAAAAGCTTTGCCCCACTTTGCATTCAATTATAATCATAGCATTTCAGCCACTTATATAAAAAAGTGTGTTTATAGCCTTTAACAATCGAATAAAAGTCCTTTATTTTCATTGTACCACTGCAATTCAGTTATTTGAAGCTACATCTGTACACAGTGCAAGATAAAAGGTACAAACAGGTGACAAACCGGACAAATATCTTAATACATTTGAATAAAATAAATAATAGTATTCAGATCCCTTACTAAAATAAAATGTTGTCAAGAATACTCCACTACAAGCATTCAAAACCTTACCTAACTAAAAGTATGTGATTATAGTAAGCAAAATGCTGTTAAAGTAGCATATCAAAAGGACAAGTGCTCATTCTGCACTTAAATGGTCCCTATCAGTAATGTTTTTGGATTAATATTGCTGCATTAGTGTGTATGTTGCATTTTACAGCTGTAGCTTTATGTTTGAGGTTGTGCTAATTTTACACCTTTGTACACTGTTGGGTGGTTTCATCTTTGTGCTTCTCACATGATACTACACTAACATTAGCAATAAATAAGAATGCAATAAATACTAATCAATAATAAGAGGCATGTTAATGTTTGTAATGTCAGCAAGACTGGGAATGAAAAGTAGGACAGCTTTTAAGGTGTTGGAGTTGTGATGGCTCCTGTGCCATTTACTTGATAAATAAATATCAACATCAGCATGCTATTGTGCCTACAACACTTTCCATCCATGTTTATCTACAGTTTATAGTGAATACATTCATGTAAAAGTTAAAACGGCAGATGATAAATGCCATTTGTGTGTCCATCTGCATCATGCTGTAACAACAACAACATAACCAGCTGCACAGCCAGTGATGTGGTCCACAGTCCCATCTGACTGTAGCAGTCAACAAAACAAAATGACTGTGAGCACAGGCAGGGATTATTCAGTGTGTACAGTCCACATTAAGCGTGTGTTTCGTCTTCTTTCTTGTTTGCTTGTATACACAAGCCTGCACAAGCTGCATAAAACCAGTCTATTTACATACAGTAGCGAACAGGTCCACTGCACAAAGTGGTGCTCCTTCTCTGCTTTGCATTAGTTTTGGAAAACAATGCACCCACAGTGTATGGACTCGGAGTGGTATCCATTCTATATGAAGACTATCATGTTGCAGACAGTATGTTGTGGACAAAACAGCTGACGCAAGCTGACGTCTTAACTCGTGTGTGGACAAATGCCAGTGTTATTGTCAGTACTTAAAAACAAAACATGCGGTTCTTACGTGGATGCCAAGCCGTCAGCTCACACGCATTGTTTTTGTGTCCTTCAAGCTTTGTCAGAAATGATAAGAGAACTAAAAATGTATGTCCAGTTTGTCTCAGTTGTGCTATTTCCAGCAGTTGTTTTTCCACTTCATTGTGTTTTAGGCTATTAGCAGATTAGCAGTCACATTGAGTTAGGCCTTAAACAGTGCATGACAACTAAAACAGAAAAACAGGTTGGATCATTCGAGACCTTGTATAAACACCATGCACCATCTCACCTTTTGCTTTAACCTGTGACACACAGAAACATTAGATCTCTGAATGCACCTAATTTTTACTGATAAATAAAAAGGCGCAAATATATATATACATTTTTTTTTGTTTAAGTTAGGTTGTGATGGGGGTCAGCTCCTACTAGTTTTATCATGATACTGGAATTTCTAACTTTGATAAAATACCTTGAAAAATATCGGTATTCACTGCCATTTTTGACACCACAGGGAAAATTTACATTCAGGGCATAAAATAGATTTTTTATTTTTTTTTTTAAATTAAAAGGTTAATATGACAAGGCTGGAGCGTGGCAATAACTGTAGTAAACATTATCAATAAGAGGTAGAGCGAAAAAGCGCAGTGTGTTGATAATGTGGAAAATGAGAGTTGAAACTTTTTCAAATATTCCGAATAAATATGTATTGATAAATCGATATTTTTGACACTAGCTTCAACATTTGCCAACCTTTTCATTTGGACGAGAAAGATACTGATTTTAACATAAAAGTAGGTGCTTTTGAAACTCTAAAATATGTTGCTTTAACATTATTTGCAGAAAATTTGTGATTTAAATACATTATATAAATATATAAAAGGATATATGATAAAGATATAAGCATAAATTGACATCCATTGTATTATTTCAGTGTTGACATATTCAGGGACTGGATTTCCAAAATTTGAAACTGACTGATGTCTCGAGTAAAACTGAGCAGCAGGTGTTACACGTGAAGCACTACACCTTATCATTTATTAGTTAGAAAGTTAAAACAGGACGCCATTAATCGTCTGGTTCAGTCAACCTGTCGTTTTTCCTCCCCCACATCCCCAAACCAATCTTAAACCTCTTTTTTATAGTGTAAAAACTGCATATATAAATTGTAGACAAAAATTTGGAAAATGTCTGAAAACAAAAACTTGGATTTGGCATCCTCTCTGCCAGAAAACTTTATGTCAAAGTTGTGAATATTGGGCGTGTGTGTCTGTCTGTAGGTGTTAGCCCTTTGATGCAGCTTACTGGCAACCTGTCTGAGGTGTTGTGCCCACTGTGTGATGACCTACAATATTATCTGCACCAAGATTTTTCTTTACTGGATTTGATCACTAGGAAATATAATCAGTGTAGAAGAAGTTTAAACTGAGCTTTAGAAATAATCTTTTGTGATACAGGGTAATGTCTCTGTATCAGTAAGACAGTTTCTGCGTCAGAGGCACGGAGGCAGACCTCGAAAGGAGTCACTCAGGGTTCACTGGTGATGTCACACATGTTCTCCATCTTCACACGTATTTTGTACACCAAACAGTCACCCCCACCCCCCCCCCCCTCTGTTGTCTGAGAGCTGTATAGGTTTTATTTTGGTGTTTGCTATAACACGTGGTTTTATATACACCATCTTATCATCACCTTGGAAAAATGTTTGTGTCGAGTTTTGACGTCATGTCGGTGAACGTGTGAATAATTGAATGAATTGAAACTAAGTAAACTATTAAGAAAAAGTTGCTTTTATAGCAAAACTTGAAATCACTGTCACAATGATCGGATCATCCTCCACTTTTTGGTAATTATCATGTTATTATCACCGTGGCTGTGGAACATGTCAGGTGCCAGTTCGACACACGCCAACAAATTTACTGTCAACAGTTTAACCAGTGTGCCTGATTCATAAAACTGGGCTGTCTATGCTGTCGAGACAAATACTTTTGAAATTAGTGCTACATGACCAGAGAAAACAGGCAAACTGTTTAAGAGATAGAAGACCTACAACTACCAGAATGCACTGCTTCGCACTGAAACACTCCTGTTGTTCGATGACGTAAAGCAGGGTTGGCTGTTTTTCCACAGGAAACAATATGGCCACTAGCTGGTAATAAACAATCTTGAATTACAGTTAAACGTTGAGCTAAAATATGTCTCTGAAATGTTGAAATAGGCCACACTGTAACAGAATCTTTGTCCATATTTGATCAGCACTGCTTAGTTTTACTGTTTGATCTCAGTTTTTTCAGCTTCCATTCTTACAAACAGGAAACAATATGGCGCCCACTTCCTGTTTGCAAATTCTCTCATTACAGCCAAACAGTGAACTAAAACATTTTTCTGAAGACATTTTAGGCAAGAAATAGGCAACACAGTAACAGAGTCTTGGTTTATATCCGCTGCCTAGTTTTACCGTTTGATCGGAGTTTGGTCTGTGTTTGAGAGCGAGAGATGGCGTGGTCTGTCTCTTGATCCATTTCTAGACTTTTTTGTCTGTAGTGGTGGGCACACGAAAATGCAAAAGCACAATCTGTAGTTCGAGCAACAGTCCTAGAGCCAGAAAAAATGTGCTTAAACATTGTGTACACACAAAATGAGGCCTGCAAGAGGTGAGCACCTACTAGGGCTGTCAAAATTGCTCAAAAATGACGTTCGAATATTCCTTCTAAAAATAACTCATAAGTTTGAACCATTCGAATATTTTTTTTTTCCGCATTATGTCCACAAGAGGGCAAACTAATACAAGGAAACATACTTGTATATGAAACATAACTACTTGTAGGTATTTTTATTTCAACATAAACGTCTTTGAAAACATTTACATACCTACACATTAAAACACATAAAACAATTATCTATAACATTACGTTATAAACGACCGCGGACCTCTCGCTCGCCCCCCCTCTCTGACCCGTGACCACACCACCCGGGGAAGCGCTGCGAATAGCCTCGAAGCACCGGACCGTGACCGGCTCGCGCCCTGCAGCGATCGTTTCGGCGTCTGGTCTATTTTCTGCGCGAGCCGCGAGCGAATGTGTCAAGCCGGGTGACGGAGACAACAGGTGGGAGCAGAACCGCTTGTCGACCAGCGTGGAGCAATGCGCTTCTGATGCCAACGCCCACTTGCAAAGAGGACAGCTGCGGTGGTGTTTTTTTTCTCTGTCCACAATCGAATATCAATTTTCACATTCGAAGGTCCATTTTTTTTCAAATTCGAATTTAAATTCGAATTTAGAATATTCGTTGACAGCCCTAGCACCTACCACTGAAAAGTTGTGATCTATAAAAACAGACTTGATGGGACAAACTGATGCATGCTTACGATCATTTTGGAGATGGGAAATTGGCGACGCAGATGGTGAGGTGGAAGCCTGTTTGTAGAAACTGTTGAATATTTTTGTTGGTACGTCCATTTTTAGTATGGATCATATGCACTGTTTTATAAATGAGACCCCAGGGCTCTGGTAAGATACTACCTTCACTGTTATAATACAAAGCCTGATTAAAAATCGGCAAAATATCCCTTTAACGTCCCAGTGAAACGGAAGTTAGAGCGTCTTTAGCCCCTGTACTGTGAGATATTTCCCAGTAAAACAGAGTATTTGAGCAGTGAACAGTTACAAGAGGTATTTAAATCAAGTCCTTCACATTTGGTCGGGATCCTCAAAAGTGGGCAGGCTTAGTGCAGTACAGCGGAGCGAACTGAAGGCTCCATACACACCTCTCTTACCGTTAGATCAGGAGACGCCTGAGGGAGAGATGAATGAATTAGACCTCCACTTCATTATTTCAAAAATGAAAACAAAGTTTTTGCCCACTGATGTCCATACACACATAGCTTCATGTCTCTCGATACTGCTCTGTTAGCGACTACAACCCACAAACAGTAAGATGCAGTTTTATGTGACCGGTGTGGCTAGCTAGTCGCATAAAGTCTCATTTCATTGGATGAACTTTGTGTAAACACCCCTGTGTGCAGGATGAGTCATCAAACGTGAAAGTGTTTCAACTGGTTTTACAGACAGAGTGAAGACAGGGATGTAAAAATACTCTGATACTGATTTTTTTAACACATGTGGCATATGACGAGATAAATGATCAATTAACAGGGCCAGTATTTTTCATTTAATGTGGACTGTAAATCATATAGATTATGTATTACACTGCAGTTAACCACAGCAGAGTTGTTCCTGGCTCAAAATGAGGCGCAGGTGGTACCATCCTGATCATGTTCACACGCGCATGTGTGCCTTCAACTGGCCCTAAGCAAACTCTTTTTTACAAGCAGTGCATTTTAGGGAGTTCTGATAATTGTATGATTGAAGAAAATGACAAAGCATAACACTAAAGCATACTTTATTTTTAGAAAATTCTTGTGATAGTGCTGCATCTCATCAGTAACATGAATTATTACTTTTTAACTGCCTGTAATAATCAGATAATGTCCGCACTGTTTCACCTGCCCTGATGATTCTCCTCCTCACAAACTCGCCTTGTAAAGTAACCGCTGTTTCTAAGAGTCATATCTGCGAAGATGAAAACATTATACTGATGGGATGTAATGTTAATTTAATGAACCTTTTTAAGAGACTAGACCTGCTTGGATGCAAAAAAAACCAAAACAATACTCACCTGTTTGAACAGCCACAAAATACCAGACACACTCCTGCTGTAGGGAAACCAGACTAGGTTGAAACCTGGTATGTGGCTTGACTGTACAGTCAATCTGCTAAACTTTCCAAATATAAAAATTAGGGCCGTAACGGTACATGTATTTGTGTCGAACCATTCGGTACGCGACTTTCGGTTCGGCACGACCCTGTACCGAATTACTGGGCGCAGGATATTATTTTATTTTATTTTGTTTTATTTTAATTCCGTTTTTGCGAGCCGAACCATTTAAAATATCTAGTTCCCCGACGGACATAATTGAGTGACGGACCGAGTCCGACCGTAAATCTCCGCTTTCACTTTGTGCAGCGCATTCTCGCATTTTGACAACATGGCAAGTGAGCCTGACGAACCTGAAGACCCACCCGCAAACCTTAAGTCCTCCGTTTGGGAACACTTTGGTTTCAGGGTAAAATACGAAGATGGAAATAAACAAGTGGACAAGACAAAAGCAGTGTGCCGACACTGCAGAACAGCGGTCGGGTATGTACTTGGAAACACGTCTAACATGCTAACGCATCTAAAGCGACACCACCCGAGTTTGAACGTTAACCGGCACGACTAGAAAAAGCAATCTGGTGCAAACTACGATATCGTCGTCGTTTAAAAAGAAAGAGCGTTTCCCTGACCATCGCGCTAAAGAAATAACCAACGCCATTGGAGTTGAGTAAAATTGTTTAAGCTGCACTTTAGATATAAGCATGTTTTGTTTACTGCACTTTAACAAAGTGGGAAAGCTAAGTAAGTTCCTAGTAAAACTGAATCTGAGCAGGCTTTAAAGCTGACCAGCTGCACTATACTTTTTATTTTAATTGAGTAAAACTGTTAAAGCAGAAATGTATATTTATATTTTTCATTCAAAAAATGTGTTAAAAAAACAGCAGGATTTTATTTTTCACTTTTATATTTCTATTTTCATTCAAACAATGTGAAAAAGCAGGATTTTATATATATTTGTTTCATTCAAAAATTGTGTAAAAAGAGTTAACTGCTGTGGTGGTATGTTTTAATAAGGTTACCAATAAGTAAAAGATATTTAATAGTTGTCTATTTTTTTCATTACTGTACCGAAAAAAAAACGAACTGTGACTTGTGTACCGAGGTACGTACCGAACCGAGATTTTTGTGTACCGTTAAACCCCTAATAAAAATATTCATCTGCAATTATCTATAATGGTCCCAGTAATATTTGTTCCTGAAGTGTACTCAAGTAGCGCAGGCCTGTAACATGACATGGTCGACAGGAGACTGAGAATATGATGACAAATACTGATACACTAAATATCTTGGAAAACATTTTGAGTCTGCTGGTAAAATAATGTTAACCAAATCACAAATATTTTGAGATTTAGCTTCAAATTTTTATAATTTTTTACTCAACTTTTTTAGTACACTAGTTGAAAATGTGCATGAAACCTAATACGAATTCACGCTTGTTTTGCTTTGGTGGAAAGGACGTTACCAGAAGGATCACTTTGGTGCGAACTCATTTTGAAAGCACGATGGCCATTGGGGAAACACCAATACTCAACCAGCCAGCCAGTGGTGTAATTTCATCACTTAATCAGTCAGTCAGTGACAGACTTTCGGGTTTACCACGCTTGTCCTCACTTTGCTGTGGGCCAGCCAGAAACAGACAGCTCTTTTACTCCGTCTTTGGCAGTTTTGGCAGCACAGTGCTGTTCATGATACAGCATTGCTACATTGGCGGAATGTCGCAAACGCAGTTGCAAGTGACAGAAATCCACTAAATGCATACTTGTTAGAGTGCATACTGTTTTCCATGAAGACTTCCATAAGAGCTTTGTCAAGAGCTGGAAGCAGCACAATGATGGAGGTGGCCATCTTGTAATTCTTTATGCAGAAAAATCCCCATGCGCCTCTCCTTTCCTACTGTGGTAAATGACCATGGCAGTACACTGAGGTGTCCTGATATGAAACATAATTGAAATGCCAGTTGACGCTTTACATTGTTAAGTTCTTTGCCACAACTTTACCTAACAATTTTTAGGGCTGTACCCAGCCCAGCTTTGTGTTTTTGTTTTCCATATAAAGTTTTAAAGTTTGAATTGGGCTCAGCATAAGGTTCAGTGTGACAGCGGGATACATGTAGTATAGTAAACAAGCTAACTGTGCTAGTGATGGATTGGAAATGTGCCACAAGATTTTTTGTTGACACTAGATATCAAACAAAAGCCACAGACTATGTCGTATTAAGTATCTGTGAGCTGTAGATTCACCACTTCCAAGCAGAAGAGAGAAGATAATGTTATCTCGGAGCCTTACGGTGCAAAGTTTCTCCTCCTCTGTGCTGCTGCTTCACATCTGCAGCTGTCTGTACAAAAGAGTAGTGCGAAAGTCAAGAGTGCTCACTCCACAGCAAAATCTTGGGACCAAAATGTTCCCAGAGGGACACTGCACAGCAACCTGACCAGCAAAAAAAATAAAAAAAATGACTCAACTTGAAGCAGTCTCAGTTGACAGAGGGGTCTCTGACTGATGATTTGAATCTCCCACTTTGAAGGGACAGCCCCTTTAATTTTATATATTATGACCACTGTTAATGCAAGTTACTGAAAATTAGGATTTATTTAGTTACAACTACTAGTTACTTCTCTCAAAAGTAATTGCATTACTTTACAAATTACTGCAAGTTAACAGTTTCTAGGGAAAATAATGTGTTATTTTTAAAAATCTGCTTCAGGTCTTATAAAGGAAAACATGGTATTTTAGTGCAAGTGCATTTTAGACAAGTCAGATGTTATCTATGATTGCATGCATTATCACTATGATGAAAAGGAAGTAGTTGGAAGATGAAACAAAAATAGATATGATTTAATCGGCGTATTTATTGTAGCCCTGACAGGCCTTCAAATCGAGCAACACAAGTTAGTTTTTGATAGTGTTTTGGCAGAGTAAAATGAAATCGCAATCGTTTCTTGGACATTTTACAGAAAATTTTTATCACAAAAGGCCTAATGAAATAAATGCTAAAAGTTATTTACAAAAACACAAATGTATGAACAGTAATTCAAATCCTGCACATAGACTACAACTCATGTCTATAGGCCTAATTTGTCCTTGATCGCAACACAGGAGAAATAATGTCCATATTTCCAGGAAAGCAAGCTCCGATTACCTGAACTATCGGCCATTGTGTTCAGTGACAGTCTAATGCTGATTGATTAATTGATTGATTGATTGATGCCATTTATTGCGCCGTTGTAAGGTCGGGTGACAGTCCATTGATGCGCTGGTCGACCGATGGGCCCCGTGGTGTTCTGAATAATGTTATTAATAACTTACAGAAACATTGCATTCAATAGTCCACCTAATAACTTGTTTTGCGCTACCCACACACACACACACACACACACACACACACACACACACACACACACAAGAGATGAAGAGACTGAACTCGTATTAACTACAGCAGACGTTAGATCAACTAGGAAATAAATCTGCGGAATAGGCTGCGTTTGTTGGCTCATCAAGAAAAATGTAACGAGCCCATTTAAATTTCAGTAATTGTATTTGAGTTATTTATTCAAAGTAATAAGTTACATGTCTAGTTACCACCAGAAGTAGTGGAGTTACAGTATGCATTAATCCCAACACTGATTATGATAGTTCTTTAACACTTACACAACAGAAGACATTTGCAGTAATGACGATTTCATACTACTCTATGGTAAAATTTTTTTTAAATCATTGACAAAAGCAAAATTGTGTTGAGTTTGTTGACTCTATCAAGTGTTTGAACCGTGTGATGTGTTCTTCACAAACACTCTGTTAACGTAGGTGCACACTTTTTGCAAATCACCATCATGAATATTCAAATTCATAGTGCTGCTTTGGACTATGTGCCCCGTGACCTAAGAGACAGCAGGGCGAGAGCTGTGCCACCAGACACCTGAGGTTGTATATGCCGAGCTTGTCGTTTGTCATGTACATGAGGGAATTAAAGAGCTGCCACAGTGCTTGTAAGAAGCTGCAATAGCTGAGATACTTGCACCTAAAAATACAAAAATCTCAGAATAGTTTGTAGCCTGTCCTTTTTTTTTTCTATTTCGTAAATCCATTTTGTGAGTTCAAATTGGGGACACAGGTTTGATTTTTTTTTTTTTTTTTAGATATTCAAGGTCTCTGTTGTTTTGTCACAAATATTTCTTCACTGACTTGAAGTAACTGCTCACAGAAAGCTTTTAAAGGGCCACTTAAAGGTAGTATCTGGTATTATAACACCAGAAGTTAATTATTAGTTGTTAATTGTGTATTACTACAGGGTTCACTGCGTGGACAGAGCGATAAAGTAAAACACAGCATAAGGCTCAGCATCTCTCCTATGTTTCAACAAATGCTGCTGCTGTTGGTGTAGTTCAAGGTAAACCAAGAATTTTTTTGGCCACTAGTGGCACTGTAGAGCAACATTGTGATGAGCAAGTTTTTGTATTTCCTCTGTGTTCTAACCACAGTCTATGTAATAAAGATGGATGACATGACAGCTCCCCAAAAGTGAAGTCAAAACATCTTGATCGCCCCCTCAGCGGATGGGATATTAGTCAAAGTAGGGTTATGTCAAATAATTTTTTCCTAAAGATGTTTTCTGTTATTTTAGGTAGTTCTAGTACAGATGTATGTTCAAGCGTTCATTTTTCTTGTAAGTTTTGTTTGACTTAGTTATTTGATGCTAACAAAAAGGGACGGTTATACGTCATGATCAACAACTGTGTGTGCTTGTCAGTGTGCTTGCAATCTATGGTACTGCTTGCAATTGGTTGGATGGGTGTATGAGCAGGAACATTACCAGTGCAAGATGGCAGCGGCCGTGTCTGGGATATTTTGGCTTCATTTTTGTACAGTGGGAGGAAGTGGAAAAGCTTTGTCCATCTTTATATACAGTCATTTGCTCTAACCTCATGCTCCTGAGGCTGCACTTGCATGCCAAAAATATCTGTTGAACCAGTGAGTCCCACTGGTGGGTCCTGGTCCTGGTCCAAAAGTGGGGTGGCGGGTCCATCCTGAATGGGCCGCAAGTGACTCTCAAACGTGCCAAGTTTGTAAAAAACACACTTTATGTCTAAGTACAATGAATTTCCGGCATACAGCTTTTATTTTGAAGTGCTGTTTCCTGCCGTAGAGTGAATAAATAACAGACAGCTACTTGAGAGAGACAGCAAACTAGCTCGAGGACATGTCCGCTGAATGTATTAAACAGTGTGGACCTTGAACAGATGAGTGGCCGGACCAGTTGGGGACCACTGTGCTAAACAAATTTAGCCCCTTCTTTGAATGTTTTTAGAACATTTGTGTTGCTAGCTTGGCTCGAGAAGAAGATGTTAAAGTTCAAAAACTAAACATCCTCCTTAAACTAAATGACAGAAAAACATACAGAGTTTAATATGTAATGGTACTGACAAGCACATATTTGGATCTACCAGGAATTTTTTCCTCCGGCCCATTAAAGCTTCCATAGCCAGTTTTCTTTTTCAGCAGGTTACTACAGTTCAGCTCATGTTTACAAATGAGTGTTGCATGTTAAATGAGTACCAACACACTGTACAGAAACATTGATCACCGCATTGAAATTCAGCCATCTGATGGCACAGATTTCCCCAGATACTAGTCTGTAAACAGTTTCAACACATTGATACCAGTCATCTTTTAAATATTTAACACCAAGATGATGTCACGATGACACTGTTAGAGTCACATATACAACTTGAGCAAATATTTCTTATTACTTACAGTTATCTTTTTTTAAAGGTCCAATGTGAAGGATTTAGTGGCCTCTAGTGGTGATGTTGAATATTATACAGTAGTTATCCCTAAATCCTGCACTCTGAACCTCTAAATAATGTATTAATTGGGACAAGCTTATAGAATTATTTGTGGCGTGACCACTGTGGCATGGTCAAACAGTAGGTCATAAAATATTTTCTTTGACGCCCTGTCAACTTGGCTTTAAATTGACTTTTTTTTTTTTTTTACAACACCAAACTTTGGGCCAAATTCACAAAAGGATTGCGTGGCTTTTGCGGCTGCTAAACCGGTAAAAATGGAGCAAACAGAAACCGTCTAATTCACAAAGCACGCGCAGAGGGTGAAATGCTCCACTAACTGCGCTGCCAAGCAGACTGCGTCTCGGTGGTCCGGTGTTATTTGCACGTATTTAAAAGGTAATATGCATATATTTGGCTGAAAAATTGTCCCTTTCTATGCAAATGAGCCTCATTGATAACAACGTCTAATTCACTAACACCAGCGCTAATAGCCAATCATTATTACTTTAATGGCATCCGAAGATATTGATGCGTTGAACAGGTGACAGTCTGCGGTCGTTCTCAAAACGCACTTCTGTCACGCACTTCAAAAGCAACTTTCAATAATTTATTTTACGAAACGGGGGAAACAAACGTGAACAAAAACGGTTCCATAATTCATATTAGATTCAAAAGATAACGAAAAAACAGCTACAAGTGAGAGGGAATAGTGATAAAGTGGTCAAACTTGGTCAAATCCACAGCCTCAACCCATCCGACACTGTTAGACTGACTCACCAGCAGACATCACTACATGAGGGTATACAGTATTCAGTACTTTGCCAAACACTTACCATGTCATGCCATGTGGCTAATTGCAATCAGGGGCAAATCAGGGGCAAACGGCACTCAGCTGCCAAACTTTGTGGGCGTGTTTGCGCTGGTATATCAATAGCAATATCCTTTGTGAATAGGACGTTAAGACGGAGCAAACTGCGGGTGCAAGTGAAGTGCAATTCAAGGTGCTATCAGCGGCCGCAGTTCATTCTTTGTGAATTCGGCCCTTTGTTGTTTGCTTACTGTAACGAGAATTATACTATTAGCACATGAACAACGAGGCAACAACCAAACAAAAATGAGAATGAGTGCTGATTTACAGACACACTCATTTTCATGTCATGTTATGGTCACATTATGAGTCAAAAGTGTGTCAGTGTTGTGTTAGAGTTCGCCGACGTTCTCTCTGACTGAGCACATCTTTTCATTGGAGGTGCGATCCTTAAATGTGTCAGACTGACAAGGAATGAAAACCCTTCATAGTTGCTTCCATCTTAGAGTCTTCCCTGTTATGCACACAGTGTTTAGACTGCTCAGTGGAAATCATGGAACAGGACAAAGGTTTCTGTCTCTGTGAAGGTGCAAACATGACAATCATGGACACCATAAACACCGTAAATCTTTTATGCAGTGTTGAAGATTGTCTTATTTAGCCTGTTGCAGCTTCAGTTGATATTCATTTATGCTCCGATAATTTCAAGTCTTTGTGTTTTGGCACAGCAACTTAAAACCTCTTGCACAACCAAAACTTTATGGATTGACTGCATGTGCCAGGGGTTAGGCTCACTGAATCCTGGATTTACTGCATTAACAGTGTCCCTCTGTTGTGCTTGAATCTTCTACAAAAGGAGACCTAAATACGTCAGTGAATCCTGTAATTGTGTCTTGCACTTTGAGACTGTGTCGTTGTCACAGCGGTCACACGCTGAGACCCAGAATTTGCGAGTGAGGAATAATCTCTGCTGCATATTTGGGTGTGGGTCCTATTTCAAATCCAAAATCCAAAACAAAATGATTTTATCATCCAACCTGAATGGCAGCCTGTTCTCTCCCAAATTTATGTCAGCATGTGTCCCTTAGACCTCGTAGGGTTTTTTTTAGATGAAGTAGATAAAGTGGAGATAATATTTTTTAAGTAGGATTATTGTATTTGGGCTTTCATGGCAGAAATCTAAAAGCTCTACTTCATGAGTAAGACCTTAGAAGCAGTGCTGGCAGCGCAATGTACAATTCAGCGTGAAGGCCCCTTTTTTTGTGTGGTTACCACTCCACGGGGGCAGGCAGGGGTAAATAATACACTTAACTAACCCCCCATCCAGACGAGAACAGAGAAGCAGGCTGCAGAGAGAAAAGGTTGCGAGGGAGAGCAGTGAAAACGCAGAGCAGCTCTCAGCTGTCACGTTCGCTTGCTGTAAAGCCATGTGGAATGATATAACATTGACGTCACAACCCAGTGACGTACCACAGGGTGATTGCAAAGAAGAAGAAAAAAAAAATGCCAAGTCTTATTAATCGCCCTGTAGAATATAGTGTCTGCCTCCAGCAGTGATGAGAAAGGGAGAAATTGTGCGTCTTCAGACGGTGTGCAATAGAAAGAGTCTTTAGGAGGACGAAGTTGCCACGGAGAAACCACTCAGCTCATTCATGCAGAAATCCCTACAAAGCTGGAGGCTTTTTAAATATTTCAAAATAATATGTATTTCCCTGTTTTGTAATTTTGTTGCTGAATGTGTGCAGCAGTTTAAGGCTGACACTATTAGCACAGCGGTGTAAGTGTATTAAACTAGTTATGTAATGTTTACTTGATTGAACAAATCCCCCTTCATCACTATTAGAGAAATACAAAGTAATTGCTGTCAAATCTAATAGTAGATTTGTGGTTTGAAAAAATAATAATAGAGTTATTTTTTATCAGTGGCCTTATAAGGAAAAAAATCCAAATTATATTATGCCCAACATTTGCATCCTCAGCCTCTTTATGTGTAGTGTCAGTGGAGATTAAAGGCTCTGTGCATTTAGTAAAAACCATCTCCTTTACCTTTTGGTTTACTGTTATAAAACTAAATCACTGTCTGAACAAGGTGTGTTAAAATTCAAGGTGTGTGCTGAAATAAACGGTTTTATTTCCACTATATAGTAAATCCTCCACATGCTGGTTATGGCATATACAAATATCTTGCTTTAAACAATTAAACATATAAAGGATAATCAAATTAAAGCTCGTTGGGCCACCCTGGACCTCTTACATGCTCAGAATGTGTCATCCACATTTAGTGAACACTACAAATTTTGCATTGTTGCTCAGATTCTTTATGCACTTATTTAAAAATATACACATGATTAATTAAGCGCTACATAATTTTTAGTGTGTACATTTTATATAACGTTAGTTGGAATAGAGAAAATGTGCAATACCTTTTAAAAAAGGCCATTAAATGTTATCTGCAATTAAAGGTTATGCTTGTGTATGGGTTTGTAAGGAAACTTAAATCTTGATGCTATCAGTGTTGTGAACAATTTCTCTCAGCCCAAATAAAACAGCTTGAAAGCATTAAGTCTTATGTGGCACGTGCAGTTTAATCCATGATACAGGTTGTATACAAGTTTGAAAATATGGTTATCTGTGAATACTATTTGAGCTAATTATTATAAATGAATTGCATTTGATGAAATGTGAAGCCGAGCTGTTGTTTGACTGAAGGAGAGTGACGTGTCAAGTTAGCCTCCACGTTTAGGAGCTTGTGTAACGGTTGCGATATCAAGACCAAGATGTCCTAATTCATTGCTTAGCAACTCTCCATTGATGCCACAGGTAGCTTTGATAGTAGGTAAACATTTTCTGAATGTCAAATCAAGGGCTGAATCAGCATTTATGAATGTTGCCTAAATGTATAATGGAGCTTTACAGGTGTTTGAAATGTATATAATTGTATTATTGCTGGAAATTGTGCTGATTTTAGTTGATTTAGTTTGTTGTTGTTTGATCTGAATTGGCTGCTGTGGAATATATATATTTATTTTTTATCCTGCTTTCTCTAACGTCAGGACTAGTTTGCATAGCTGCTTTTAATTTCTCATCGGCAGCAGCGGGACCGGCAGAAAGGGTTAAGTTGAGCGAGGTACTGTGTGTTTGGCTGACTGCAGAGTGAAACAGGATGCAGCGGCTGCATTGTCAGCCTGCTGGTGTGAGTGCAAACAGATGAGGAAATGCTGGAGCGGGTACTCCAAAACTCGGGTTACCCTGGAAACGGTTTGCGTCATGATCACCAGCAATTAGCTTGCAGCTCTTTAGTTTTCATGATAGGTCTACCAGAGCTTAGCCTAATGACTCTGGTGTCTGAAGAGTCACCGTCAAAAGAGGGCTGACAGAATATTCACGGACTGTTTGATTTTTGGGTCTTTCCTTTAACGTTATTGTTATTATTTGAGGACACAGTTAGGGTTACGGCTTGTTTGATGCTCTGTTTTGTGCTGCGTAAAGAGCTGTGCAGCGTGTCCCCTCTTTCTTATTTTTCTCTAATGAGCCTTGATGTGATGTCCTGACCTCGTCTATCTGCTTGTATTATTGTCTGCACAAAGCTTATCCGTGGCTGAGTTTGCGTATTGTTTAGGCCCAGAATGCTGGACTGGAGAGGGGGGGTTGCTGACGACTGCCATCAACCAAGTTTGGGCTAATTAAACCTACAACTATTGTTTGCACTACATGAAAATACAGATAAATAATAACAAAATGTTCCCCCATGCTGCTGGCTTCATTTGCAATCAAGCTTTTTAGTGTTTTTTTTCTGCACAGCTCGTCTCAAAGGATTTCTGATTACACCACAAGGTTCCCAACAATGCAAACATTTCAGGTGGCTGAGCTTTTAAGTTCAGGATGAGGTTGTTGAACCTTGCATGTGTTGACTGTTTGTTCAGTCCAGTCAGTGACGGGGTGAGAGTAGAGGCGAGGAGAGCTCGGATAGGTCTGGTTAAATTAGACTGTTGTGACATAGATGGTGCGAGCCCATGCGTAAATTGTTGCTGTGGGAATTTAAGCACGAGGTGAGGGATGTTGTAAATGTGCATTTTATTTAGGCGAGTACATACCATAGGTTTTACTGACTGTTAATCGCCTCCAGACGACTTTATTGATATAACATCATATTTTCCTTCAATATTCTTAAAGCTTTACGTGATGATTTGAAGAGATGGTCAGAAAATAGCCTTTTGTGGCACTGGAAATGTTCACAATTCAAATTTTTACATCGCATTCTCATTTAAACATTACACAGCATTATCACCAAAACTGAGCTCACTTTCTCCCGCTACTTTTCTCCCCCCTCGTTTTTATTCTCTCTCTACGTCTGTCTCTCATTCTCTCTGAATTTCTTTCTGTCTCTGTGCGCCTCTTTTGAAAACGGTGTCAGCACTGCTGCTTTTACACCAAAAGGCTGTTGCTAAGTGACGGTTGACGTCAGCCGCAGCTACAGAGGAGGGCTTGTGTGTGTTTAGCAGCTGAGGGCAGATCCCACTGAAAAGGGCAAAACTGAGAAGCACTATTAGTCACTGCAATGAAAAACCCGAACTTCAACCAACAGGATCGCCATTTCCAATAACTGTGCACAATTTATTCAGGGTGACTTATGGTAAAAGTAAATCTTTCAAAGTGGAATGGTGAGGTTTAGGCAAAAAAAAAAAAAAATTTGGAGAAACTGCTCCCGGCCAATCCCCACCCCCTTTTCTTCACTTTTTCTTTAGTCTGTCGCTGTCTCCTTTTCTTTCTCACTTTAACCCCCGTCCGCCCCTCCCCCAACACGCAAGCACACACACACACACAGGCTCAAATGCCAGACCCCCCCTCCCCTTCCCCTCACATAATGTAAGTGAGATTTTGTAGATAGATTTTGTGTCTGACGAAAGTCTCTGACTCTGAGCTTCAGTGTGATATCTCCCCCATCCGGCCAAGGTTGCTCTTGATCTGCTCGCTATTGTTCAGTGTAATCAATTCCCAGGGACCGGTATCATCCTCCCCCACCCCCCCCACCCCCCCACCCCTTATCACCCCCCGTCCTATGCCTCTCTCTCTCTCCGATGACAGCACACGAAATGTGACCTGTTAGAGTGGACCAAACAAAAAGCTTGTCTACATTTCACTTTGAAATAACAGCATGCTTCCTCTGCTCAGTTAAATTGTTTTAACTCATCACTTTGCAAGAATTCAGCATCTTTCTTTTGTGATAACTGTTTCGTCTGTAAAGCAACATCACCGCTCGACACACACACAGCAGATAGTGTCCTTGTTTTCTATGTGAGAGAAGTTAGAGAGCGATGACGCAGTAATTTGCCAGGCTATATACAGTAGAAGACGTCGGCTGTATCTGTGCTCTGAAGAGTGTGATGTAAGTTATTATGGCTGATGCAGGCTGCTGCTGGAGATAAACCAGCGCCGGCAGAGACTGGGAGGGTCTATGGGCAGAGATAGGTGGTCGCAGCAGTCATATGGAGCCCGCTGATGGCAGAGGGAGCGAGCGGAGGGCACAGGGTTTTAATCGCACACCCCCTCTGCAGCTGATGCACACTGTGCCGTTCAGATACAGTCAGAGCTGTGGCCCGCCCCAAACTGTTATTGCTCCCTGGTATGGCCTTGACGTGATGGGCTCATGAGAATATTTAAAGAGTGATGTTCAGGGATGGAGGCCTGATGGGCAGTGGGTTAGTGGCCAAAGAGACTTCCCTTCAAATAGGAGACGAGTTCATGCCAGTGTAAGGCTGTACTGATTAATTCATAGCTTTGTTTATTTTGTAAGTATATTCATTATGTTTAGACCTTATTTATATATACTCAGCTCTAGACAAAGCCTACACTAATATTATTAATATTGTACTATTTGTAGAATTTATTGAAGCAAGAAGGATGCAGTCATTCCCAAAATTCACAATCTGATTTATCTGATGAAATATTCTGCTTCAGCCCATATTTGTCGGCATTTAGCCTTTCAAAAATAACATTTTCATTGTGATAACAATAACAGTCTGCTCTCTAGCTTGCCGCACGTGCAGGGAGGCACACACCTGTATTGACGGGGCCATCCAGCAGCGATCTAACAGCGCCAAAAATAACAAATATATACTCACAATAATTAAAAATTAATTAATTGCACTATTATAGCAATTTTTGAAGTTGCGATTATTTTAAAAATTTAGTTTGATTTGTTATTTAATTTTCAAATATGATGACAGAAATTTTAATTTTTATTCGATAGTCTCAATAGAAGCTTCAAATGTTAAAAAAAAAAAAAAATTTTGTTACAGCCCTGCACTAATGAAACTTTTAAAAGTGTTATTTATCAAGACACTGAATCCTCCTCAGCTTCCTGGCACACCTGGTGCTATGGAGTGACACAAGATTACACTGTGTTCATGTATTCATACACTATAAAAGCTTTCAAAAGTTGTCTCTTCCTTTTCCTTATTTATTCTGCAATGCGCCAGAATGGCTGCTGTAGTTTGACCCTCCTTTGTCCTTATGTGTCCCGACCCTGCATCAAAGGATCAGCTGGATCAACAGTGGACCTGATGCCACATATCAACAGCAGGCACCCTGGCATGGAACCACAGACACGGGGCATTAGGCACCGGGTGCTCGGCTGCACTCAGCAGTAGTTGGCTGGGGGGGGGGGGGGNNNNGGCAGTGGTGGGGGGGGGGGGGGGGGGGCATGGATTAAAGATGCAGCATTTGCGTCATAAGGTGAACTCTACCGGCCGTAGTGGTCGTATAGAAAGGTTTGTGTTACTGTTGCTAAGTGATTAAAAAACGCACATGCTTTCGGTTTGGCTGGACAACTGGCAGAAACAGGGTTAAAGCAAATTAAAAATAAAAGATGCATTTGACATTTTTGTAAGCTAGCTGGTTGGTTTCCTTCACAAAAAAAGCCTAATACAAATGTTACTAAGACTAGCTAAATCACCAACTTTATGCCAAATATTTAGGTAATTTATGCCATTTTTTCACTCTTCTGTCGAACAAAATAAGTGGTTGTATGCAGTTATAGTTGTATTGCAAGTATTTGAGCTGAAAGAAGTACAAATGCACAGATGTAAAGGAATACTGATACAGTAAAGCCAGACTCAGAGGCAGTAATGACACCAAATAGCACGCAACAAATAGAAATAATTTATGGTCATGTGCAGTTATGGCTGCACAATATTTAAAAAAGAAATTAAACAAATGAATAAATAATTTTGCAGCTATTTGGACTGATTGCGATATGAGTCACAATTTTAGTGGGAATGTAAATTTTTGCATTGTGATTATTTTCTGACATCTGTGCCAAACAAGCATGTTCCCTTACATCTGAAATATGATTTGTAGTCCGGTGCATCTCTGTTGCACCACAGTGCTTTATTTATAAGATGTTGTGACGCATTTTGCCTTCACCAAAAAATTCCATCTCCTCGATTTAGATATTGAACTCAGCCATATTGCTATTTCGATTAACTGTGCAGCCCTACATGCAGTTAAAAATGCTTTGCCTGCTGACGCAGCCACGTTAGGGAACAGAGACCAAATAATCTGCAGTATGCTTAAAAGAACACTGACAATCATCATGTATTTCACCTGTTAATAAGAAGTGCTCCATCTCATGCACCAGGCACAGGGTAAAGCATCAGTATCGTAACTATTCTGCTTAAATTCCTTGTCAAAGAAAAGATTGCTGAAGCTACAACACTAACTGTGCAACCCTACCTAAGGGTTAAAAGTATCATAGAGGTAGTCTGTTCAGCTATGTATACAGTGGATATCATTGATCATGTTTTGGACACATTAATAGGCGGTTCATGCAGATAGTGCAGTAAGTTAACTGTTTGCATGTCATGGAGCGGCAGAGCAGCGAGAGAAACAAGCGAAAGGTCACATTCGGGCAACGCTGCTCTCCAAAACAAACTGCAGTGAAATGTTTTGTTGATATTATAAATCATGATACTGTCCAGTGTGTCCGATGCGTCATGACAGTAACTTATATGATGTAAATACCCACATGCAGATTGTTATCTCACAAAGTGGAATGAGATCTGAGACAAATATATTGTGTTACATGTCTCTTGAGGATCTGTCATAATGGCATTTACATTTTTTAGCTCTCCTTTTACTTTATTCTTCCACTTGACCATCACCATTTTGCTCTGTGGCCAATATTCTGACAGAAGTCTTGCCCTTTTTGAATGGGAGTGCTCTTTTTCAGTAATGCCGCACCCTCTTTATACCTAGAAATTTAAAGTTCTGTCCAAAAAAATAATGATTGTATACTACACAAACCTCGGTTAAGTGGGTACATGTAGGCCTCACCTTTGCTCTCTTTAACTCTGTTTAGTAAACCTACCTCAGGGTTTGTTTGTGTGACTCTGACTCATCTGACAGTCGGCCAGTGTTCCAGTATTTATGCCATGTGGCATCTGTCTCAGGTGATGTAGGCAGAGCTTGCCGAGCTCTGAGTTTATACTTACAGATGTAAAATGCTGATCTCTGGTGGTTCCAGCATTATGTTCTGACCCGCACTCTGTCAGCGCTGCCTGCTGAGTCTGCTCCTTCGTAAGATGGGATATCGAGGGAAAGAGTAACTGAAGACCCCCGTCACTGTGAGAGCAGCCTCTCCTGCCTGAAGTGTAGATTTGTCACTTAAAAAGAATGCACTTACATATTAGTCAACTTTATTTTATTTCTCCCAGCCTTTGTTTGTTAGATTAGTTTTTAGCAGTCGTTTAGGATGCATTCTGTTCACTTAGTTTTAATGGGCAGTGCTGGCTCAGGGATTTCTGTTTGTTGAAGGCATAAATAGCAGAAGATAAGTATCTACAAATGAATAAGATATCCTGTGCTCAGTTGTTGAAATTGGAGTCATGTGACGGTTGCATCCTGGGATGAAGGTCACCCCCAACCAGCCTCCCTGGGATGCCTCTGTGCTAATTGGCAGAAATATCTATTCAATTCAAATAGTGTTGATGAAATTATTTTTAAATCAGAAAGGAAAGTGTGTTTCTTTGTGTCTCTATTTTCTGTGATTTTATGTTATAGAGTGTTATAGAGTGTACTTCTTAAAATCTTCTGGTCTTCCTTACTTTGCTCCTTTGATTCATAAAAATTGGTGACAGTCTCACTTAATTATTTGAGCGCTACACGCTCAAATAATTAACCAAACCATCCACCTCTTTACCAAGCCAGGCTGGATTATTCTTGTGAAACATCAACGTATTGCTCTCAGATGTTGCAACAAAAGACAGGGATAATGTCCCTGATGAGTTACAGTGTTGCAAACTATGGGGTTGCTGCGTGCCCACACATTGTAGTAGAGAGTATTCAGTTGTCCGTTGTCTGACCATACCAAGGGAAGTGCCTTGTTGCACACCTGTGGGTAATTGCCTCACGCTGAAGATGAGCGCTTTGCCTGAAACATCTGTGTCGTATAGAATGACAGTACTGGAGTATGGCCATTGACATTCAATCATTCAGAAATACTCAGAATATCCAGAAATGTATGAAAAATTAATTTTCAGAATTATTTGAATAGAGATCTATGAGAAAACAAACAAACATAGCATGAAAAGGCAGATCCAGTGGTTTTAAGGGTGCTTTCAGACCTAGAGTTGTCTTGCTTTGGTCCGAATCAGGGACTGATTTTGTTACAAAGTTGCATAATTGCCGAGAGTTGGTTGGTGTTCTCATGGCAGCATTTACAAGCGGACCAGATCAAATGCCTTGCCCAAGAAAGCTGCTCTTGATTGGTCAGAATTTCCATGCGGGAAAAATCCAGGAAGTAAACAAAACGTTGAAGAAGAGTACACTTGTAAGATAAATGCAACACGTTCTAATGTCACAATGGAGGGACAACTACATGGGTATGAAAATGGTGCAGCTCCAACTAGAAAACAATGTTTTGATGCATTGAATGTGTTGAATGTGCATATTAAGGCAGTACAGGAGGAGGTGCACATTAATAATCCTCCAGGACTGTAACATGCTCATGTTTAACCCAAACAATGCGTAATGCGACTGCAGTTGGTTCGGATTGAGGTCAGAACAGGTTCTTACCACAAATGAACCGCACCAGAGTTCATGTGTAACCAGACTGAGACCACCTCTTCAAGAAGGTCTCGGTCCGGTTGTTTTGGAGCACACCTGAGTGCAATTTCTGTGTTCACACCTGCCTAGACTCACAAGTCAGTCTTTAGACGCTTTGCTTAACTAAAGAGTGATGTCTTTCTCCCTGATTTTGTGTTTAGATGGGCGGATACAATTTCAGAGTTTAAAAAAACTCCCTACGTTGCAGAACCAATAGTAAATCCGCAGGGTGGTCCTTCAGTGGCTCGCTGAACTCTTGTGCTCGTAAACATAGTCCGACTGCGTTAAAAGTTTTAAACAAAGTCGCTGTAAGTCCTTCATTCCCACAATCTTGTGGACTGAGCACACGTTTGATAAAACGGAGTTAAATCTCTCGGCATCCATTTTCAAGCTCTCTGTGTGTTTGTTTCCTTGTGGACGAGAAAAGGGGGAGCGCACATTTCAGGGAGGGCGTGTCCTTTTAAAAAATGCAAGAGGCGTTGCTTTGTTGCCGGCCGTTTTCTCCGGTGTGTTAAACACACTTTAGAAAGGAGTGTCCCCAGACTATCAGAAGGCGGAGATCTCTGATTGTCTGGTGGCGAGACTAACACCTGCCCAAACGAACCGCACTTAGGGGGCAAACAAACTTGAGTTTGATTGAACCGCACCAAACAGGGCAGGTGTTAAAGCACCCTTAAAGACAGACTTTAAAGCTGCATTCTTGGCTTTCTGGCCACTAAAGGACAGAAAATATCCAACACCAGCTTACAGACACACAGCTTCAAAATAATATGGTCTCATAATGGTTAATATATTGACAAATAGTTGCCTAGTTACACACCCAGCAGATTAAGAGCAACATCATCATCTTATTTGGGTCATGTTTCTGCCATCTGATGAGTGTCAGTCCGAAATTCACTTTCCTTTTATCTTTGATTTGGACTCCACCAACTCCTGAGTAGAATGTTTGTTTATTCAGGTCACCACTTGTTTTACTTTCTTCAACAGCTAGTCGCTTACTTTGCCTGTCTGCTGGTGGGCAGGTAACGTTCAGCAGTTTTAGTCACAGCTTTCTGGCTGTAAAAAGTTTTCTGCTGCTGCCAGAAATGGGGAATCGATGAGATCGGTAAACTGTACGGGCCGAACCACACAGTAAATACGCAGTTGTATGGGCCCTGAAACACCAAGGCAACAGTCGACCTATGGCCAATTTTGGGCAGTTGATGAGCCTCTGTCGCCCTAGTTTTTGCAGTGTGTCATGCACCATTGGCACTAGCGGGCTTGTTTTTCGCCATTTGTTTGCAGAGCAAAGTCAAGAGGGCAAGAGATCGAAACAAACTTCTTATGTTTGATGAGATCATGTTTTTAGCCATTGAGCTCTTTAGCACAAACCGTTTCTATTTTTTTTTGTGTTATTGTTCGCTAGCGCACAGTAAATATACTTTGTACTTTCGACATTGGGTGTCGTTAATATAAGTGGCAAACTAGCATCTTGAATCCGTCCTGTAGGTCTTCTGGTTTCTGCTTTTAAATAATCAATACAAACTACTGTCGCCTTCTGCTATGGGAAGTTATTTTCTCTTACGCAGGTGCAGAACATACGTGCTAGCTATTGTCTTCACGGTGTGCTCAGTGCAACTTTATAGCCGAGACACAGGCAACGATTTGTTGTGTCTGGGCTTTAACACCAACACATTGTCCTAAAAAAGGTTATCAGGCTCCATAGAGTTGCAGAGCTTAGTAATAATTCTCTCTAGGCTTGTGTGTTAGTATATTGATTTACAGCTACGTATTTTATGGTCTTATATCACTCAGCAAAGTTTCTGTAGGCAATTGCACCTTGTAAAAACAACATCCAGCCACAATTACTGGACAACAAAACCCTTTGTAGCTGTGAGGCATTTTGAAAAGTACATGCAGGACCCCTGTATGATGCTGACCTTTACCTCTGTGATCCAACCCAGGCTTTCACACCACCATCAGGAGAGCAGGAAAGGACAGGCTGCAACATGCCCTTTGTTGCTATGGAGCTCACAAACAGACTCTCACTATGAATTTGCCTAGAAGAGTGTAATGAATTTGGTAAAATGACCCTCACACTGAATAACCATAAGTTGTTTGAGTGTGTTCTCAAATAACTTCAACAACAAGTAGACTGACAGATGTTGAGGCGATCCAGAGCGGCCTGTTCCGTATTGATTTTGACCTTTAACTTGACAAGTGTACAACTGTAAGCTTCTTAAGCTTTTTTTTTTTTTTTTTTTTTTTTTAAATTCACCCCGCCCGCCCCCCCGTCACCTCAGCCCTAACAGCAGCTTTGAGAATGTGATCCAAAAAGTGGAAATAAGAAGCCGCCTACAGCCAGCGTCGGCCACTTGCTTGTAAATGATTTACTTAACACACAATTTCTGTTGTGGCGTCTCTTCTCGCTGTTCTTCTTGTCTGTCTCGCTCTCCCTACTTCCCTGTTAACTCCTCCTCCCGCTGCTCGGCTCTGATGGATGGCGTTTGTGTTCACATGCTTGTTATTGGCCAGAGCTCCAGGGCTCAGGCGTTAGGTTGTGTTTATGAGAGGAGCCTGCACTGATTCCATGATAAAACCAGATGTTCCCTTACAAGGCTTCGAGCCTCCCTCATCTAGCTCTCATGTCCATATCAGGTATAACCTTCCTGTTGTACTCAGGCCTCTCAGCCTCCAAACTATAGCTGGGTCTTGGACTCCACAGTGGTCAAAAAAGGTTGCGTGTGAAGGACATACATGACATGTTTGCACTTTGATAGCGAGAAACAGAGTTGGAATATACTGAGAATATTTGTTTTCACCTAGCAGAAAAGAAACATTATAATGAATTACTAACTAAAGACGGCAAAAAAAACCCCACCACAGTTTGTGTGTTTTTCTGTGACTTAGCGATTTATTAATTTACACTGATACTTAAACAAGGAAAGTATAGCTTAGTCTCACAGTTGACATCAGAGCCACAGAGTGTGAGGCGTTTTTGCTTGATAAATGACTTAACCAATCAGTCAATTTTCAGAATTGTTGCCCATTAATTTACTCTTAATCCACTAATCACATCAGTACTGATTCATATAGGAATGAATAGCTTCATGTGTAGCCTGTCTGCATGTTCAAAATGTTCCTGCCTGTCTTTTACAATGAAGGCTCAGTACAACTTGTGGTGCAGCTGCCATGACCGGTTAGCACACTAAAACTTTCAAACCGGGACGTGATGTGTTGCTGTGTTATCAGATCTGAGCCATGTTAACCTACGAAAGGCCTATCAGATGCCAAAACACCAGACGTGAGGTGATAATACCATGAGAAAGAATTTTACAACTCCAGAAAGTTATCACAATGGCATCATTTAATCTCATGTCAGGTTCTGACAATTGTGACGTACATGCTCGAACTATGCTGCTCACATCACAAAGTAATCTACCTGGAATGCGCACTTGCACTTATTTGATTTACCAGTTAAGTGTGTTGCTGTGTGACGCTGTTTTACATTGTTGTAAGAGTTGAGCCAGGTTCAACGTCTTTTACCGGGCTACGCTGTGTGTCTGTGCCAGAACCCAGAACCGCCTCATTGAAATTAATGAGGAGGCTGGTGTTTCAGACACCGCACTATTGTTGCTCTGAACAAGGTTTTAGAGGTTTAAGCATTTGGGGAGAAAAAAAATGTCGATCAGATCAACACAACATCCCATGTGCCTCCAATTTATTGAGTACTTGAGTGCTAATTTCTTTTCTCCACAGCTTTAGTGGGCATTAAAATCTGTGTTTCATACCTCTGAACAGAAACATATTTAAAACGTGTAAAAAACAAACAAATATTTTAACACCTCCATGTGTGCAGGATGTCGGAGACAGTAAAGCTGTCTGGTCCAGAGCTGCCTGGGCACTGTTTTAACAGAAAACACTGGCACTGACATCTCCTTTGTCTCTCATTTTTGGATAATTCTATCTTCAAACAGCTTGTTAGAAACCCAAATTTGTAGAGGGAAATACAGGTGTAAGTAAAGGGAAACAAAACAGAGAGGCTGGTCAGAGATGGTTACTCTTTGCACCCTCATAAACAGCTGGTTTAATGTTTTTTGATGATATTTGAAGCCCTCATCAGGCTCCGACTGTACGCTCTGTGCGTGACAAGGTCAATGGTCCTTTTAATAATTACATGTGTTAACACTGGGTGAACCTGATATATTTATATGAACCTGCAGATCAGCAAATCAATGTCAGCAGAAAGGACTTTGAGAAGTACTATTCAGAGTATTTACACTCGGGCTCTCTGCCACCACTCTCCAAAGGTCATACATGCCTATATTCTTGCCAATCTCTTGTGATAGCGATGAATTGCCGCGTTCCAGGTCAACAGAAAACTTAAGCTCAGATAAAATGTAACCTGCATACACAGCCTGCACTGCGGACTGCGTGCGACTATTTATAGGGGCATGATTTACTGAATGGTTTCCAGTAAATGTGGGGCTAAAGCCATGCATAGATTAAATCTCTTTATGTGGAGTATGTTTTGTTGTGTAAAACGGATTTGAAGTTCAGTTTCAGGCCGGTCTGTTTGCAGTCACCAGCTTGAGTTAAACAGGTGTAATTTATTGCTTGAATCACTTTTAACAAGCTGGATTCTGTTAATGAATACATATTTGTGTGCAGTGTAGAGTGTATTGTGTCTTAACTGAACACCTGCAGTATATCTGACCAGCAGATGAGCTGTGAATGAGCGACACAGTTCAAAAACTACGTCCAAACAAATCCTCAGTAACTGCAGCCTATCATCTGACAGATTATAACATTGTATGTTTTAGATTTTTTTGTCATTTTTTATTTCCTACCGTAGATGGCACACACTGGGGTTAGATGAAAAAGAAAAGATGCATGTTGTCGGTAAGATCCAAACACAGCTTCATCTGTTTTTCTTTTTATGGTTTTGGAGGTCTTAAAAACTCTACACATGGTGTGCAGACTTTATTTTGCCAGCACTGGTAGCTGCTTACTGAGTTTGGGTGTTGAGTACAATCAAAAAGTTACGGGTCGTTTGATCATAAAACACACCATTGTGGGAAAAAGTTCATCACTGACGTACTAGGGGTTGACCTTATTCACATTGTGGCGTTGGCATTGACTCACACTTTGTCTGTGTGAAATACAAAAAAATTACAAATTTCTTGTCTCTACAAGACACCGTGTCATTCACCTCATTATCTAAAGTTCTCTGAAATCACGAGGGTGTAACAGCAGACTCAACACATTATTGTCATTTTATCAATCAGTATGACAATAACTTTACATATTTAAAGTAAAAATACTCTGCTATGGTTAATATTATGTTTAGTATGTTTTCCCGCATAACAAAAAAACTCTGAAAAGGGGCTGGAGTTACATCTACTCTTTCTCATTGAGAAATTCTGAATCTGACCTTTGGTCCGTCCAAAACTGCTGCTTGTGGTAGGTTTTGCTTTCTGTGTTCTCCAGCATTGGCACAGCGCTAAAACCAAGTGTGGAAATCAGGCCCCCAGACTTTTAATTTTTGTAGTGGCCAAACAGTTGAATTACAACTTCTGAGTCTGTCCCATGATGCCATTAGGCCCAAAAAGATTTTTTTCACATGGACTTGCATTGTGAAAGAGACGTCTGTAAATCAGTGGATTAAGTATTTTTAAGAATCACAACCCCCACAATATGCTTCGTTTCAATATCGGGATTTGATCCATTCGGTCCAGTAACCCTCACCTATGGTCATGAGCTCTGGGTAGTGGTCGAAAGAATGAGATTGCGGCCACAAGCGGCTGAAATGAGTTTCCTCCGTGGGGTGGCTGGGCTCAGCCTTAGAGATAGGGTAAGGAACTTGGACAAATCCAGAGGGAGCTTGGAGTAGAGCCGCTGCTCCTTCGCGTCAAAAGGGGTCAGTTGAGGTGGTTCAGGCATTTGATCAGGATGCCCCTCCCGCTGGAGGAATTACATATCTCATCTAGCCTGGGAACGCCCCCCAGAAGGAGCTGGAAAGCATTGCTGGGGAGAGGGATGTCTAGGGTGCTTTGCTTGGCCTGCTGCCCCTGCGACCCAGCCCTGGATAAGGGGATGAAAATGGATGGATGGCTGGTCCAGTAATATTTTGGAAACTTAGAGGAGCAGCATGATTAAATCATTTTACGTCCACTCAAGTTAGTGAAGTGCTAAACTGAAAGTTAGCTGCTTGGGCGACAGAAGTTCACCACTTGGTCTGTGAAAGTCTGTAGTGCACCTGCTCTATACACCCAACAGTGTGGAAGACTAGTGCTTGGTTGACTGGTGAAAGAGTAGCGTGCATCAAGATTGAGTGTTAGCATTAGAGGAAATGTCAGAGTGGTTCAGCCGTACATGTTTGAGCCTTAGTCAGACCCAGACTCAACTAGGAGGCTGTTGTGCAAAATAGATGACTAGCAGATGTCACATTGGTAAGTGTAGTTAGCATCTTGTATTTGTTCATGTGTTGTATAGCATCTTGTATTTGTGCAGTGGTTGTAAAACATACAGTAATCAGTGGTCTAATCAAAGGTTGCAGAAAAATACGTTCTGTCTGGCTGAGGTTTTTGTATTACGTGTAATAAGTACACTCGGCCCTGGAATTTTCAGGTTTCTTTTCTGGTATTTGCATATTAGGCAGCGACTGGCTTTCATATTTGGGACATACCCTTCTGTAGCTTGCCTGATTTGAATCTCAGATTTTAGGGAAGTGCAGAGCCGTTGCCCTCCCTCAGTAGAGGAATGTGAAAACACCTCTCTAGTGACAAACTTTGGACATTTTTATTATTATTATTATTATTGCTGTATAATTCTATCAGTAACATTTTGTACAATCCTGATATATTTTTTCCTAAAAACAAATAATGTCAGGAGTTAAAGAAAATGTTTAGAAACAAACAGGATGACTTATAATGAACATTAAACATTTTTACCATCAGTAAGTTTAAGAATTGATTAGATTTCTCACACATTTCTCACATTGTGTGTTTTTTAATTAAATATAATTAAATTAGAATAAATTAGAAAAAAATTAGAATAGATAATGTCCTAAAAAAAATGAACATGTCTATGCAGCATGTTTGTCAGTTCAGACTTATTTGCACCTGACTGATTTTATCTGCCATTTTTGTGGCTTCTTTTCGACATGAAGCTCGGCAGACACCAAGCAGCTGCTGCCCCATTTCCTTAAAAACGGCTCCATCATGACCTCTTTGGCTTTCCTCCCACTGGTGTACATGTATGAGGCTCTGCGCTCTCTGTTGTAACTTTTTTTGGGGACTGTTACTGATTCCATTTCTGTTTTCAGTTTTTACTTTACTTTAGTGTGAAGCAGTGCAAATCTGAAACCTGGCATTGACAAAGCTGGCAGTGCGATGTGACCCAGCTGTCAAAAAACGTAACGTTTTTCTTCTTCTCTGAACAATGAATTTATTTTTTTATCAAAATAAATTAACATTGTAAGCTCTGATAAAATGGTTTGATAATATAGCCAAGTGGCATTTACTTAATAGTGCTATATGGTTGCACACATAGAATTAACTAACTGACTCAGTAATGTTGGTTACACACCATTATCTATCTAAAGTTTGCTGACATTTGCATTGAGGGGTGTCACTGGTTAACTGATAACTGGTTATCCACTGAGAATATTTTTGACCGGGTATGCATGTCGGTCTATAGGTTAATATTATTACTCTTCAGTTTAGTAGTAGTACTTGCACTCTACTGTACCACATTAAGACTAAAGCTAATAAAGTATTCATGCTACAGCGGTTTGCTAGCCTTGGCCACTCTGCACTGCAAACCACCCATGTTGGATGGGATCTAGCTAGCTACCGCTTGTTTGGCTGTAACTGCTGGTAAAACGGTAATCCTGCCACCATGGCTTGGGATGCCGTTATCAGCTCCTGTGGCGGAATAAGCAACACTGCTAGCTCGCTAACCAGTGAAGACTGGAGGGTGGCCAGTGGGCACCATGTTTCTGCATGCTAACGCGGCTAGCCACCTGTCTGTCAACAAAGCCAACAAGGCAAGACAGTTACAACCCCGAACGTTAAGGTTTAACCAGCCTTAAATGGATAGTGTTTTGAAATGTGGCGCTAACAAAGCTAATAAGGTATTCATGCTACAGTGGTTAGCTAGCCTTGGCTGCTCTGCACTTTGAACCATCCATATTGGATGAGAGCTAGCTAGCAGTGCCGCTCATTCTGCGATTAGTGCTGATAACACGGTAGTCCCGCCAGCATGGTTTGGAATGATGTTATCAGCTCTTATTATGGAATTAAAGGCACTGCTAGCAAGCTAACCAGTGAAAACTAGAGGTTGGCTAGTTGGCACCATGTGTCTGCAATTTAATGTGGCTAGCCACCTGTCTGTCAACAATGTAGCCAACAAGGCAAGACATTTACAACCCAAAACATTAAGGTTTACCTGGCTTTGAATAGAAAGCACTTTGAAATGTGGTGTGAAAGTTCATTGAGTCAATGAAATGCTGGAGTATAAAGAAAGTGACTCTCTTTCATGTCATGTTGTTTTCAAAATTAAATTAGTTACCAGTTAATGGCTGTTGGACTTCCGAAAGCAAAATATGCTCAAATTGACATCATTATTACAAAGGGTGTCTTTATTTTGCTTAGAATTATAACTTTTCATTTGTTTGGGAAATACTGGGCTTTTTCTTGCAGGTTGGTACTGGTGAGCCCTGAATCATCTTCATTCACTACCAGCACACCTTAATTGATTTCATGCAGAGAAAGTTTTTCAAAATGCAGTGGTGATACATTCTTCTCCTGCGTGTGCATCTGTAAACTCATTGTTAATAAGAGTGCTTTGCTGACAGACATCCAGGTCAGTCCGGGATGGGCTCAAGAATCCTTTTAGTCATCATCTGCGTTGATAACCATCTTGCAGCGCATGACGTCCCGAACTTTTGTTGTGGCAGGGGTTTTTTCTTCCTTTAACAATGCTTTCCTTTTACACAGCTTTAACAGAAGGTGCTGACAATCTTATTGCTTAATCTTGTTGCCTGCTCCACGTGATGATCTCTTAAAGCATTTTTTACAACACAATGCACCACACTAAAGATAAAACACTGTATTATGGTAACGGCCTATTCATGCTTAGAATCTCAAGTGAACACAATAGGTTAAGTAAAATGAATAGATGAGGATAAAAGGCTCACTTCTTGTGCGTCACACTGACTGAATATATTGGGAAATGCAGATATTCTCAAGCTCTGTGTTACTGCCAGCACAAAACTTCCTGTGGACTTTAAGTAAATATAGATGAACACCATCTGACTCTGTAGGGTGTAAAAAGGCTTTGAAAGGTGCAAAAATTTAAAAAAAGAATCAAAGCTAAAGTGAAAAAATAATCGCTATTTAATAATCTTTGGTCGACCAATGTAGCTCTTACCGAGGCAGTCATCTGTCTATATTCTTGTCCTTCCTGCATCTCTTTCTGGAGGATGCTAAATTGATCCAAGATCAAATGAGAGATGCCGTAAATCTCACACTGTGCAAGGTCTGCTGGGACCCTTAAGTATCTCCCGAGGCTTTCGCTTGAAACGAGGACACACCTGCAGCCTTAGAGCAGCCTGAGGGATGTCTAGTCTTGCTGTCCCTTCCTGAGCACTCCAAATTAAGAATTTCAATTCTGCAAATATCCAGAAAGTCTTAAATAAATGCTTTCTATTTGAAAAGGTTATATTGCACAATGGCCACCATCCATTCAAGTGTACCCAAAAAGTGCAGTCAGGCCTAGCGTACCCAAGGAGGCTAAAAGAGCACATCTAAAGAGAACCTGAGCATCATCCAATTATTTATTTTAGCGCCATCTGCTTAAACCGTCTAATATCGCAGCTCCAGTTACATTGTACATGTTTCATACCACGTAGCTCCCATGAGGTCAAAGACCCAGCCTTCATTTAACAGCCTTGTGGACACCAGCCATGACTGCCATACTGGATGTCTGATAAAAAACCACATCCCTTCCATGTCCCATGGACTCGTCCAGTCTTGTGGCCTTGATGAAATAACAGTATTGGGAAGGAGCACCATCCAACTTGGTTTAGCACAAAGAATTTTATTTTTTATTCCCCAAATAGCTCATGGGTCCCAGTTGCAACTCTTCATCTCAGTTTTTCTATCAGCCTTGTTCTGCTCCATCTGCTTTTTTCTGGAGACACAGACCAAATTCACAACAACCAGGAAGCAGACAGAGACTGCTATCTTCCTCTCTTCAAAGAAATTAGTGGGTGTGTGTCTATAGGCTGTGCACTGTACGTCTCCTGACTCATGTAAACAAAACGCCATAGTAAAACCACATGCTGTGCCCCAGAGATAGAAGATGAGAGAGCTGTGTGGGCTACTCGTTGTGCTGCAACAAACTCCGACCTTTGACGTAAACCAGACAGGCTGAGAAGTGGTTGGTTGTCTCCGCCAGGCGTAAGCCTGCAGGGAGTTGTGCATTTGGTTGTGTGTGAATGTGTGCATTGTGTATGTACATACTACTGGACCAATCAGCCTAATAATATTTCGTGTGCACATTTATGACTGTATGCTCAAGGATCTCTCGTTTCAATTGTTGAAAAACCTCTTTTAATGACAGCTGACTCCTCACTTCTCTTACCCAGCCAGTAGGGGGCGCAAGTTTTTTGGTTAGGCTCAAAAAGACTAGCCTTACCGAGTCTGTTGAAGGCACATTTGGCCTTCATCGTGGCTCAGAAATTGAAAAGTTTGGTTTCATGTTGAACTGGAGTATCTGCATGTTAATCCCATTCCAGCTACGTTACAATCCACTTAAGTTAGGCACGATTTCAGATACCGTTATTGTTGATCTTCGCCACCATCTTGAGCTCAAGGAAGCAGGGAGGGACAATTCCACTGGGCTCCGCTGTGCCATGTGCATTGTTTAGAGTGGCTGCAATCAGCTCCAGCAGCCACGTAGCAGCCGGAACCCCACCACCTCTTAACTATCCAACTACTGAGAAAGTATTATCTACATTTACACAGCACAGGAGACCCTGAACACAGATCATCTTCCACTAAAATTACAACACTTGACCACAAAATGCTTGTTGGAATGTACTTAACATCACAAACTGATGATATCTTGAGTAGGTGGTACAGCGGAGTCAAAGATGTCCCATGTGAAACACAGTTCCATACAAACTTGTGAACACTTGGGTCATTGGGTGCAAATATGAAAAAGCATCTGTAACTCAAGACAGAAAGTAGAATTGATGTAGCATAATCCTCAGAGAACAACAACTATGGCTGTCTGCAGAGAGACAAAGGCTGGGGAGGATTAGGAAAGTTGTTTCACCGTATCTCGCATTGTGACAAAGGTCAGGCCTACGACCTCCATGTGGGTGTGTCGACTGTGTGGATGAATGCATGGAGATGTACAGTTTTCAGAGCTTACTGTATTGTATTGTACTCTATTACAAGACAGCAGTCATAGAACAGAATAGGAAGTCTTTATTGTCCTTGTACAAAGAATATACAACGCGATTAGGAGCGCTACATCTGATCAGGTGCCAGCTAGTCACTTAAACAAGCAAGTAAAAAACAGACACATAATCATTCATGAAATCGGAAACAAATAGTGTAAAAAATAAAAATATTAGTTGTTAAGTTGACAGGTTGATGATGAGAATACCGTCCTGAAATGATAGAGCAGTCATGTTATATACCAGCAAATTAGGTAAAAAAAAACCAAAACATTTTAGGTGTTCAACTTTTAGGATGATTTGATGAAACATTTGAATAATGTGTGTGCGACATATCAGTAAGGACACCGGGTTGAGTGAAATATTGAAAGTTTTAACTGCTGTGCTCATCTGTTCTCCTGTTTCATGTAGTTTCAACACTCTTTTCAGATGGCAGTATCTAAAATGTAATCTAAAGTATACAAAAAATACCCGGATCCAAACAACTTTGTTGATTTATAGTAGCATTGCCCCTGTGCCGGGGTCATGTGCCATTAATTCAGTGTTGTTACCTTGTTATCGTCCTGTAGCACATGAGAACATGGTGTCGAGTAACCTAATGCCACACAGACACTGCACTCTTGTTGGATCGTTGCCTGGCTAGTAACCTGTACTACAATGTGCTTTAGATCAGTTTATCTTCGGTGTCACATGGCAGGTAATACTTGGAGCAGGTGATTCTGTTGTATAGGAGGTGGAGGTAGCTTGTATGGGTTGATCTTGAGAATGAGCTTTAAAGGTCCTGTATTTTAAAAAATCTGATTTTCATGTGTTTTTTTAATCATAAAGCAGGTATAGGTGCTATAGAAAAACTGTGAAAGCATCAAAAGGCTCAATCCACAGAGAAATGCACACAGTCTGTATTGAGAAACCTTTGTGTTTAAATGAACCAGCAGGACTTCCCTGAAGTTGTGATGTCACATCTATACAGTATAAAAGTAGAAAGGGCTGCTATAGTGCTGTTTCAGTCATTCCCCAGCTGCGATGACAGTGAAGAGACGCTGGGAGATGTGGAAGACCCAGAAACACCGGCCAATCTGAACAGAATAGCCTAAGCACATGGCCTGTGAGCATTTATACTTGTGTGGTGGTCTGTATTTGTCACTCTGCCGTACACCTCCAAACTCCTAGTTGGTTTTGGGGTTTCTGTGAAGTGCTATAAAGTTTAGTTGATTCAAAACACACCCAAAACACACATTAAACATGGCTTAATAGCAACAGTTACAAACACAAGTACACAAATCGGCTTTATTATAACTTGTAAGACTCAGACAAAACACGTGTCTTTTGCTGGACACATTTTCCCCAGAAATACAACATGCTAATGTTTTTAGCACGAGCCTATGGCATTTTACATTGTATAAATTAGCTGAGCGGCTAGCGGACATTTCCTCTACTCCTATGAAGCCAGGGACAACAGGAATATTTAACAAAGGTAATGTTAAGAAATTCGGCTCTGTTACAACTCACAACGTTCACTGACAAAACCACTGTCTTATACTTGTCACGTTTTATAAAGAAATACAACATGCTAACGTTATTAGCACAAGCCTATGGCATTTTACATTGCATAAATTAGCTTCGTGGCTAGTAGACATTTCCTCTGCTCATATGAAGCCAGAGACAACAGCAATATTTAGCAAAGGTAACGGTACAAAATTTCAGCTCACAAGCTCCACTGACAAAACAACTGTCCTATACTAAACACGTTTTCCAAAGACATACAACATGCTAACGTTATTACCTCAAGCCTATGGCATTTTACATTGTAGAAATTAGCCTGGCGACCAGTGGCGATTTCCTCTACTCATATGAAGCCAGGATAAATCACACACAAGACTTAAAATGCTATTTTCTCGAGCCTTTATTGTCTTCACAATCTATTGTTCCTTATCTATGAGATAAATGTAAATAAAAGCTTCCAGGAGGTCTGCGTCACCGCGACATGTAGTTACATTTGCATTATGCTACGGTGTCCATTTGATTCAGAAGTATAAATCCTGCTTTAAAGAGACAGCCGCTAAAACAGAGCGTTTCAGACAGAGAGTGAACACAGGTATATTCAGGCAAACAGTATGAAAAATATTAAGTGTTTTTTAAACATTAAAATGTGTAAACATGTTGTAGTAGAAACCCAAAATACATGTGTGTAGCTGAAAATGAGCATGACATGGGATCTTTAAAGCCTTAATAGGTGGTCAGTTTTACTTGATAACTACGTTTATCTAAATTAGATTATGCTTTAGGTAAAAATTTATAACAGAAGACAAAAAGGCATCATTGTTCAATATGATAAACCCCAACGTTCCTCTTTGGACAGGCAGGAAGTCACAAAACTCCTTTCAAATTCTGGCAATTTAAGTTCCACCCTGCCAGAGGCAAACATTGTACAGAATCTACTCTTAAATGTTATGGTATTCTTATAAACTTGAATATAAGAAGCACCGAACTTGCTGTGAATGCTGCATCTACTTCTGATTGTTCACTGTATGTTTTTCAGTGGCAATTCTATGGTGCCCCTAAAGAAGCATCAGGCCACTAGTGTTTGTTTACATGTAGAGCAGAGGATATAGACAAATGTGGCAGATGAGCCCCTGAAGTGTCCTAAAAATGCAGCGTGACGTGACGTTAATTCCGAAGCCTGTTTCATGCTCTTCATTAGCCTGGGTGTCTCCCCGTTGAGCGCACTCTGGCTTCTATAAATACCCATTAAGTTTTCCACAGTGAAATTCTTGGGTGCCATTTAAAGAATGCGTCTTTGCGAAGTGAAATAAACACGTCATGTACTTTAAGGTTTAGTTTGTGTAGCTCCACCCCTCCAAGCTTGAGATAAGAAACTTAGAAGGCAGTGGTTCACACTCTGGAAGTGGTGAGGGGCTTTTCAGGGGGCATTTGGCAACACAAAATGAAATGAACATCAAAATGAAAAAGACTGCAACAGCTAATAAACATCATTGTTATGGAAAATGCCAAGAGATAATAATGAAAATGTCTCCTTTAACAGATGTAATAGTAGCAAACAGTGTATTTGAAGCTGTTCCTCTGACCAAACTAACAAGACCTGTAACTGTTAACTTGTTCATGCTTTGGATGATTGGAATTTTTAAACCATTTCCAAGAAGACCTCTCATTAGCTAGTTTTTCCTTTTCCCCTACTTGATTGGTGACAAACAGGACAATATCTTATCATACTTATGGACTTAAAAATACTCTACATGACATCAATAGACTCTGGCTTTGCAGGGCAGACGCTGAACAACACCAGTCCAGTGAAGTGGTAGATGAGTGTGAAAGAGAGGGATGACATTTTGCACGAGCTCCTTTCCCTAGTCAAAGAATTTTCCATGGTCCTGCCAGGTTGCCCTGACAACACTGGTGACAGCCACAGGCGGACTAGCCATCTGGAGTACCGTGAGTTTTCCCGTTGGCCCTGTTGACCTGTAGGCTGGTGGCGAGCCAAGCAGCACAGATGCAAAAAGATTTTTACAAGTCTTTGGTCCTGTAGATTGTCTGGCTGGTTACACTGAGAGGAAGTACTTCATCTGTGCAGACCCCTCACAGGCAACTGCTTAGTCACTTACACTTTTGTCATCGAGCAACTTCAGTGTGATACATTCTTTAAAGCACTCATCAGAGTAACAGATTGCATTGAGCATTAATGGTGACTTTGTAAAGCAACTGACCAAAAATGTGGGGGGTAAAAAAGGTATATTGAGACAGTGTTCGATCTTTGTCACACATAGAGCAATTCATAATATATCAGTTAGAAAATCAATCTATCTAATGCAGTGTTGCTATCATGCCAGCTACGTTTTAAGTACTTCTCTGATATTTTTATTTATGATTTTTATATTTTTTTCATAACTTTTATTTTATTTTAATTACAAAAATCTGTCCATTTCTCTTGTTGATTTTGTCAAGATAAGTTTTTAATGCCATTTAAATCCTACAAAAATTAAAAGAAATGTGATCTTGAGAAATTCTATAAATCAAATTATGTGAAAATATAAAAAATTAAAACTATGTTAGTGTTGCTTTTGAATTGACTCATAAAAGATTTCTCATTCATTCATTCATCTTCTAACCGCTTCATCTTCTTGAGGGTCGCGGGGGGGCTGGAGCCTATCCCAGCTGACATCGGGTGAGAGGCAGGGTACACCCTGGACAGGTCGCCAGACTATCGCAGGGCTGACACATAGAGACAAACAACCATTCACGCTCACATTCACACCTACGGACAATTTAGAGTTATCAATTAACCTAGTCCCCAATCTGCATGTCTTTGGACTGTGGGAGGAAGCCGGAGTGCCCGGAGAGAACCCATGCTGACACGGGGAGAACATGCAAACTCGGCACAGAAGGGCTCCCACACCCGGGATCGAACCGGCAACCCTCTTGCTGTGAGGCGACAGTGCTAACCACCACACCACCGTGCCGCATAAAGATTTCTCCCATGTTAAAAAAATGAGGCCAAAATATTCGGGATTTACAGCTGCTGCCATCTTGCCCTCATGATGTTTTTTGAAACCAGAGTCTGCATAGTAGCGTACAGGGATTGGTCCCACCCAACTAAATCGTGAGTCGATCATGACGTCAAGCCCCCTTTTTTATAGCATCAAATAACTAATTGTAACCAAACCTATTAGGAAAAAAAGAACTCTTGCACTTGCATAGCACATTTAAAAACAATTGCAGTTGACCAAAGTGCTGTGCAAAATAAATTAATGACATACAAATAAATAGCAATATGAAATGTACACAAATATGAAACAGAAAAACACCAGTAACTAAGAACTATTACATACATAAAAAAGATTATAAAATACTAAAATATTAAACAACCAAAGGCCATTGAACACATGTATGTTTTAAGATTTGTCTTAAAAGTGAGAGTGGAAGGTTATTCCAAAGCTTTGGAGCAGCTACTGCAAAGGCATTATCTCTCTTACCCACCAGCCTTAAAGGCGAGCCAGTTAAAAGACATTGTTCTGAGGATCTAAGAGGTCGGGAGTTGGAGTAGGGGCAGAGAAGTTCAGCAATGTACTGACTACTTACTTTAAGATTTTAGTTTGGCTCATGTCCCATCCGCTAACATGGAGGGGGCAGAGTTTATGACCTATATTGTAAATACTACTTATTTTACTGTTATTGTTGCTTTTATTGTTATTGTTGCCTTTGTACTGTGCACTTTGAGATTTGTATTCAAATGTAAAGTGCGTTATAAATAAAATCTATTATTATTATTATTATTATTATACTGCAGCCAGACACCAGGGGGGGATTGAGGCTTCGCTTTTGGGGAGCTGTCATGTCCAACTTCACATACAGTTGTTGGTTTGTACGGAGCGTCTAGCGCTGTTAAATTTTTCTGTGCCCACTTTGCTCAGAGACATTATGTGGCCAAAAAATAAGCTGTCTTATGTCCTCATTGCATGTCAAGCCATAATTTATAAGGGGCACTAGCCATGAACCCAGGACACATTAGCTTCTTGTGTGGGTTGAGCTCTAGTGATGCTGCTAAATGTCAAAGATTGGCCTGTTGAACGCTGCTTGTGGGCTTGCAAACACTGTTTGACCCAAAATCTCACACTCTCTGTCCATTTACACAAAAAGTACCTTTTAGTTGTGCTTCCTGTCCTTGTTTGCACAAGGCACATTTTGCATTTGCATTTGCACTTTTGTCAGAGCTCCCTCGTCACTCTGAAGATATTTTACACCACTTCTTTTTAATTGGGGTTGTTAAACTGAATTTGTCAGTAACTTCCTCATGTTTGGTAAACGGGGTTAATGTAAGTTCACAGTTGCACTCATTTTCTTTCCTTGTATTCTTAAAATGCCTTACTGAGATAGTTGAATTTAATGTTCTGTTAATATTTAACACAAAATGCATTTTGTAGATATAAGAAAATGCTGCATCTCTAGTGTATTTTACAGTGTATATATATAATATATTTTCTCATGTGTCAGTTTTGTGTTTTGGAGAGTGTGTGTTTGAGTGTAGGAAACATCTTTGTAGTGAGTCAGTCTGGGTCAAAAGTTCAGAGACTGTTTTTTTAATCCCAGTCTGCTCCTTCCTTCAGTCGCCTCAGCTGCTGGCCTACCGTCAGCTAACCTGCCAGAGCTTTGGCACTCTGCTACAGGCCCAGCCATATCCTGGCAGTTCAAGCTATGTCCGAGCAATAGGAGACACACACACTGAGAGACACAGACACACACACACACACACACACACACACACACACACACACACACACACACACACACACAGAGCTCTCATCTGGTCAGCTCCCTTTCCTGAACAGGCTTAAAAGAATCAAGCCACCCTGTGCTGTCTTTTCCTCTCTCAGTATCATCTTTTCTTCCCGTGCGTGTCTTGACAGCCAGAGCCCAGTCCTCATTATCGGTGTGTGCATGTGCAGAGGGCTGCTGACGCTGTGTGTGTGTCGCCGCAGACTGACGTCAGCAGTGCCCTGCTTCTCTCCGTACAAATGCCTGCCTGCCATTGATACCTTTCCTCTGCCCCCCACAGTCTTATTAGCGTGTTTTTATCAGTTCTAGCACCTCTCACAGCACAGAGCCGAGCTAATATGACACGCAGGTGTAACAAACTGACGGTCTAATAGCTCGCACAGGTTTATTGACTCCTGTTAGGAAATATTTACGACTTGTCTCATGTTAAATAACTGTGTGTGTGTGTGTGTGTGTGTGAAGGGTTATTTTGATGTGTGCTGTGTTTCCCCTGTGTGTTTGTAAGCATGTTTGATTGTGTCTGTTTTCTCCGTGTGGGTCTCTCCCTGTTTACATTGTATCTGTACATTCATGAAGGTATAAATATAGTGCAGTTATTTCCCTTTTGGAAATACCTGCACCATAAATAATCTTGTTGTGTTACTCGGAATGGCAGATAGGCTGAATATGGACAATTGTACAAGTCCCAAACCCCGTCTGTGACTGTGTGTTTAAAAGCTAGCCAAAATAAAAAGCAGTGAAATATATGAGTTGTACAAACAGACGTTTACAAAGTAGGCAGTCTGGTGTTGTTGTGATTTTGATGTATAATTACCATTTGCACCAATGTCCCTGCAAAATCAGACTTTTGAATTCTTCATTTTAAAAAGCAGTTTTGGTTTATATAAGGGCTGGCGGATGTGTCAATTTTACTTGAAGTATCACAACTTGTTTCATATGAGATGTTTAAAATGACTTTATCAAACAAAAATTGTCACTCTGTTTTGTTTTTGTTTTTGTTTTTTTGCCACCGTGACAAACATGATAGTGTGTGAGGCGAGGTGAATTTCTGTATCTGCAGGGCTCCAGACCACAACTATTAAGTCACATTTTGTAACCATGGAGCACCAATGCCACTTGCAAATATTATTAGTATATGAATTGGAGAGCTGTTAGTTTGTTTCCTGCTCACAGTGAATAAATCCTCATGTTTAACCATGTGGCTGTTACTGTTTAACATCCCACTAACTGCTAACAGCTAAATGTTGACCGGAAGCTACAAGTTCACAGCAAAAACATTAACACCTCCGGCCCGAGATGAGCCAGGTGCTTCAGAATAAAAGCAACAGTGGCTCCGCTTTGATTTATGTTTAATACTTTATGTAACTTTGTCATAACAGTGATTTATTTAGCTTTATTTTAACAATACTTAATTTGCCCTAACTATAGCAGTGCTTCATTTAACTTTATTGTAACAGTACTTTGACTTGATGATAACAGTGCTTTATTTAACTTTATTATAACAGTACTTAATTAAACTTTACTAACAGTGCTTTATTTAACTTTATTTTAATACTTTATTTAAATTTATTTTAACAGTGCTTTACTTAACTGTATTTTAACAGTACTTTATTTAACTTTATTTTAACAGTGCTTTACTTAACTTTACTACAGCAGTGCTTTATTTACCTTTGTTTTAACAGTACTTTGTGTAACTTAAGTGTAACAGTACTTTGACTTGATTATAACAATATTTTATTTAACTTTACTATAGCAGTACTATATTTAAATTTATTACAACTGTACTTTATTGAAATTTACTATAATAGTACTTTATTTAACTTTATTATAACAGTACTTGATTTAAACTGTACTTCATTTAACTTAAGCAGAACAGTGCTTTATTTAACTTTATTTTAACAGCATTTTATTTAATTGAACTGTAACGGTAGTTTATTTAGTATTCGAGCATCTTGTAGTCTACAGTAGTTCAGAGGAGATTTTAAATTTCGAAATGTATATCCTGTATTGTGTTGTAGCCTAAAAATATTGCAGTATTATTCATAGGCTATTTTACCCAGTCCTAGCTTATAGCATGATTTACTGACATTTATATTTTTCTCTCTTTCTCAGGGTCCCCAACCCTAAAGCTAGTGGTGGAGGATGTACATCAGTAAAAGTCACACAATGCAAAAATACTCAGTTACAAATTGTTATAAGTTAATAGTTGTTAATATTAATAGTACATTTTTTATACTTTACCTTGGTAAAGGTAGATTTTTTTATATATTAGACTATTATTTCAAATAGATAATCATTTTAATGCCTTGTAATGGTAATTTTATCTATGTTACATGCTCTTGGGTAGCTATGCATCATGTTTTTCTAAGATGGTCACATGATTCATACGTATATGCACTTGTATACAAGTAAAAACTACAATATATCCCTTTTGAAATGTTGAGTTGAAGTATAAAGTAGCATAAAAAACGAAAATCTCAGACTGCAAAGTGCCTGTGCTTCAGCGTACTTTATTTATGTTTCACAATTACACCGCAATGCTTCAGAGGTGAGAAATAACAAGATGTGTTTTGCAGTGTGCCTGTGTGTCTGTCTGTGTGTGTGTGTGTCTGCATGTGTACAGGTGTCTTAAGTGTCAGCAGCTGAGTTGTGTGTCTCCGTCTCCACGTCTGCCCCCATGTCATGTTTTCATAACATCACTAAAGAAAATGTCTCTTGTTCATTGAAAGATTTTAATCTCGTCACTCGCAGGAGGCCCTCACTGTACGTTGTGGCTTGGCACACGCTATGATGGTGGTGACGGTGGTAGCACCTATTCAGCCAGATTTTCCTGTTTCTGTGCTGTGCGAGAGGTGGAGAGGACATCCATGTTTTTGTGCATTGTGCACAGGTGATGCAAAGGCATATGGAAATGGTGTGATGCAGATGGACTGTACACACACAGCGCTATATTGTGTGACACACTTAAGACCTCTGAGTGTGTCACTGTGTGTGTGATCGATAGGGTGAATAGAAAATGAAACGAAACATATTTAGGTTGAGTTAAATGGAGGTCTGCATTTGTGTCTGCATTTCTGTCTGTGCTTCTCTGTCCTTAACTCTCCATCTCCTCCTTAATGGCATCCTCTCCTTCAGCTTTTACCCATCTCCCTGTCTGTTTCAGCCCTTCTGCGTCTCTCCGTAAACAAGCAGAAGGCCAACAACTCTGTCCTCCGGCCGTCTCCCGCCATCCCGTTGCCATGGTGTATGGAGCATTGTTTGCTGGCCTCTATGTCGGGTTGCCATGGCAGGGCTTATTTGCCATATTAAATGTTTGGCAGCATTGTACAGATGCTGATGACAAACACCCAACATCCCACTTTGATCAGTGAAACAGTCGCTGATTAGAGGAGATGGGATGAGGCCACTGATCTATTTAACAACCTTAGTTATAGCTGTTCATGCATTGTGCATGGATCACATGCAGGAAGGAACATGTCTGTGTAACATGAATAATAATGCAGAAAGCTGTAAAAAAACAAAACAACTTGAATTACATTTAAACCTATGCTCTAAGACTCAGCCTTTTCATTATGTGACCCATTTTATATCGTTGAGTGGACCGAAGACCCCTGACTAAGTGATATATTTGATGGATTTTTAATATTATATTCAATATAGCTTGTGTTCAGGTCTTCACTGTGTCACCTTATCCTGTGAGATTTTACAGGTTCAATTTTATATCTTGAATAATAATCTAAGCTTCAAATAATTTCAGTTTTCTTCACAGAAATGACCAAAATGCGTATTTGATTTTAAAAAACAATGTGTTCGTACAACTAAGAACAAACCAAGTACAACTAAGAGGAGTCTTGCACAAATATAAATCAATTAAAGAACTACTCAAAAAAATATGTTTTTGGCAGGTACATAGATGAGCGAGGGTTGTTAGTGGAGTGCATATTTATTTTGTAACGCTGGGTACATGGACCGTAAATAAACTGGGTTTATTACTTATTTATTTAATTGGGTGGTGAATAGACTGAGGATAGTTGAATATTAGTTGTAATAAATTTGGGAATTTGTTGAAATGATATATGAGTTAAAAGAAGAAATGTAAGAAAGGGGTAGAGACAAAAGTTTTCCTTCTACCTACTCCTTTTTGGACACTGTTATCTTTCTCTTGTTTGTTTTTTTATGATGTTCTTTTCGTTTTTGATGTAAAATAAAGTCATTCATTCATATCTATATCTATATATGTGTATTTATAGGCCTCGTGACCCCTGAGAGTACCCCCAGGTTGGGGACCAGTGCCCTGAAATAAAGTGGATTTAGTCATTTTACTAAATAATAATATAGTATAATGTCTTAAGTCTTAAGTTTCTGATATTAATCCGTTGTATAATCTGTGACGTGCTGTGATTATTCCTGACATCATGATGACTGGCTCAGATGTGACAGAGGAGGAGAAATGTGTTTACATGTTAAGCTGAGGCTGCTGCTGTTTGTGGAGGTGCTTTTCAAAATGAGGCCTAATCCTCAGTGTCTCTCCCCCTTGTGGTGTGGGGGTGAGACTGCAGGCGGGCTGCTCACAAGAAATGTGAAATGTGTTCTGTTGGACTTCACACAGAAACTTGGTATATTTCTACGCATGAAAACATGAAGGTGGACCTGAAATCACGTCCTATTGTCGCTGCATGATTTGGAGTCAGATTCTCTTCAAATAGTAGCAGATGTTTTCAGTTATGCTGTGAAAAGTAAAAGATTTGAGTGCTTTAACTGAAATGCATGTTAGTAAAATCGGTGAATGTGCAACAGTATAATTTGACTGTGTAAACAGTCTAAAGTTAGCTGCTCTCTCGACTATATTTCTGTATTTACACTTAACACTTATTTCAGGTCCAGCAACTTAGTGTTACACAACCTGCTGCAGCTTTGACTGTAACGTGTGAGAGCTCCTGTTTGGTTACCGACAGATAGCGTGGAAATGCTGCCGATTGACGTAGTTGGAGCCAGATAAGATCTCACAGCTCCATTGTAGACGCACCACGGTGGTTTTAGTGGTTAGCTTTTCTTCTTTTGCTTTCAGTGAAAGGCCTCCGTCTGCTGTCGCGCAGGCAGCGTGCGTTAGCATACCTGTAGTGGAAAGTGCATCGTGTGGTGCAGGAAATCCTTAATGTAAACTGTTACTACACCGTGTGTTTAGATAACGGGCAGAATAGACGAGCAGGAGCTCTGTCGCTCCGTTGCTGACCTGCCAGTGCCCTCACTCTGAAGTCATAAAGCACAATGTGGAGTATAAGTCAAAGCCTGTGCTCTTCCTGTGTGTATACACCTCATATTCTCTATGGCACAAACACATACAATGATGACATTTGACTGACAGTTTGTGTGTCTCTCTTTTGTTTTTCAGATGATTCTGTGGGACTGGGATCTGAAACACTGGTACAAACCACAGTATCAGGTCAGTACATGTGCATGGTTCATCCAGGTAACTCACAGGTGTATTCAGGCCCACCTGCAGAAGCTGTCACCTCTGGGACATGCAGCTCTTTCGCTTACATTTTTTTGGTGAGGCAAAATCCACATTGTGTAAAACCTGGCATACAGTGACCTTGGCATTGTTGGCATGCCACATTTTATCTTACACAGACATTCTTTGTCTTGTTTGAACTATTTGCGTAATCTGTCAAAGAATTTAGCTCCCACAGACACAGAATCATTATTTGTTCCTGATAGACGGAGCCGAGCCAGCAGGGACATTTTCCCTTATGAGAACTGCCCTAAGGTGCTACACAGCCTATTCTGTGCCACACTGCTCTTACATTTTATTTAACTTCAGATATAAACATAGCACTCTGGATATATAGTGAATTTTCCTCCCACTTTACTGTAGTTCAGGGGTGCTCAAAGTTTTGATGACTGAGTGCATATTTAGGGAGCCAGCATATGATTGAGGGCCACACAAAAAAAGTTCAGTCGCAAGCCGTCCACCAAAATCGCCAACGTTAGCTAACAGCACTAGCATTGATAAAAGAACCTAATTCCTGTGACACTCATGGCCGCTCTTATGGCAACAGTGCTGTAGTTGTTCTCACTGTTTTTGTTCCTACCGCAACGCCATTAACCAAAACATCCTTTTGAGTTAGCAGCAGGAATCAGTAGATTTTCACGCTGTCTGCTGTCCATAAGCATTTTCATAGTTCTAAGATCCTCTATTTTTATTGTGTCCGCTAGGGGTGTGCCATATCATCTTGTTCACGATAACACTGGTACAATTTTTAGTAAAATTCATAGGGTGATACTCACGATATTTTTTGACATTGATGTCATACTGTTACCCACGGCAACAACAAGCATGGCTGAAAGCGAAATTATTACAGACTCTGCAGTGGTTCCAGAAAGAGGAGTAGCTTCAGTAGTGTGGAATAAACTGTGGCGTCCTGAATGTTGTATGAACAGCCCCGGACTTCTCAGACTCTTTTAGCGAGATACCGCTCAGAGGGAACTCATTCAGCGGCTCCTCTGGCAGCAGCACAGCGTAGGAGGCAACTAGTCAACACTGTCTCAGACCATAAGCGGAAACTAGGGCTCTTTTATATATATCACATTTTAACAAAACCGTACCACAAACATTTTGAAAACTACACTACTGCATTGTATTTGCTGCCCTGTTCTCTAATCTGTGTGATGTGTGTGTGTGTGCGTGCGTGCGTATGGCAGGGCGCTGTGAGCGGCAACGGCGTGGATCTTTCAGTCATCAACGAGGCCAGGAACCTGGTGTCAGACCTGCTGATGGACTCGTCTCTGTCGCCACACACCATCTCAGCCCTGCGCAGCATCTCGAGCCTGATGGGGACATTTTCAGGCTCGTGCCGCCCCAGGGTTAACCCCTTCACCCCCTTCCCAGGTTTCTACCCCTGCGACGAGGTGGAGGACTCTGTAGAGAGGAGCGACAGGAAAAGCATTAAGGTGGGCAGAAGCGTTACCACTGCACCAACGTAGTATGAACATGTATCCAGATGAGCAACAGGCCAGTCTTGGTACTGAAGAAGTCCTGATATGACAACGTAACACACAGCAGCAGTTTCTCATACTGTGAGAAAGAATTTTACAGCTTTGCAAAGTTGTCAGAGTGTCATCATTTTATCTTGATGATCACAAGTTAGATAACAGATATACGCCATTCGCATACTTGACCACATAGTGTGTTGCCAGATGATGTTGCCCTGCCTTGTGGTAGAGTTGAGTCAGTTTAAACATATTGCCCAAACCAGCCTTCTGTTGGCTTCATCATCTTTAGACGCTGTGCTCGTGTCTGTCTGAACATGGCCCGAGTTCACAAACGCTCCTATCTGTTTGGTGTGATCATGTTTATGTAACCTGGCCAGCATCTTCAGTTTGTGTAATAAAACACGTATCTATACTGGAGACTTTCTTTTCCACATCAGGGTCTGAGCAGCAGAAACAGCCTCCCCACACCTCAGCCCAGGCGGAGCTCCGCCTCCTCCTCGTGCTCTACACTCCCTCCTCTCGACGCTGCCTCTTTACGCTGGGAGCGCAACAACGGCAAGAGACCTCACCCTGACCTCAACTTGACCAGGTATCAACACAAACACGCCTCACCACCTTCCAGAAACACACACACCGACTTCAGAACTGCTCACACACGTCATCTGGGCTGTACCCTGATTCTGCCCGGCTTTGGGTTAGATTAATGGCGAGTCCTGCACGGTGTGAATAATGTGACTGTAGTGGAGCCGTGATCGTCCTCAGGTGGCTCAGCAGCACCTGTGCACTCTGAAATAAAGGGTGATTTTTATTTTTATTTTTTGTCAGCCTGAAAAAAGTTATGAATGGGTCTCAAGGAATCATCTTCATTATTAAAACAGAAATAGTGCACTTCAGAGAAACCAGGTCAGCTGTGTTTTATACATCTGTGTTCAGAGGACCAGGTGAGAAATGTAGATCACAAACCAGATATGATTTAAAACTGTGAATGTTTTTTCTCAGAGTTTACTTTTACATCCCGTGTTTCAGTGTTACTTTAAGTGCCAGAGTGGAACGTTGGTTGTACTACAATCATTCAATATATGTCGGATTGGTTACGCTAAACTATCACAAAGGTATTCTGGGCTTTGTAAACATGTCACTCTCTTATTATTACTTGTCGTCTTTGTCCAAACTGCAAACTACAAACAAACAACAAACACAGCCGCTTGCAGGTTTGGTTTGCAGCCTTTGTTGTGGTTTGAAGATGTTCGTGTGAGAATGAGAAGCTCAAAGTTAGCGAGCTAACCCACAAACCCTGCTATTATCAACTGAGAAACAAAGAGAATGCAGATACATTTACATTTTATTAATAAAAACGATAGAAAATGTTCATACATGTAAAACGGATATTGTCCCAATTGCCGAAACCGACTGTGCCTCGGAGTTTGATTTGTAGCACTCTTTCACCCACAAGCAAGAAACTGTGAGAACTTGTGATCAATCGCTTTCTCTCATTGCATACTTACAGACATCAGCATGCACCCGTGAGTCCTGTGTGAGTTTCAGCTTGCACAGAGAAACCAAAAGCAGGAGTTGTTAACACGTCATAGTGTCTCGATTCGTATTGTCTCGTCTCGTCTATGACTAAAAGCAAAGAAAGATCTGCATTTAAAACATTTAAGGAATGAGTATAAGCGGACTATAGTAATGGCACCCACTGTTTACATGCACTTAAGTGACTGTAAACAAATCCATCACGCAGAGATCAATTTTCTCCAACAATAAACTTGGTGTGGACAGTGGTGTGTAGTGTGTATATGTCTCCACATGATGGCAGTAGAGACCAGTTATGTATGATGGCAGCTGCGCGTCTTTGAGTTTAAGATGATCAGGTTCTTTTTGTTACAGAGTGCTAGATGACTGACTTGACAGAGGATAGTTCTTTGTGCACATGATGAGGCAAAACACCTGACGACTATGTTCTGTGCTCCAGCTCAGGTCTGTCTAATGGGCCCAATCCAAACCTGCTCACGATTCCCAAGCAGAGGTCTTCCTCTGTCACCCTCACCTACCATGCAGGGCCCAGGAGAACCGGTGAGGCTTCACCACAAAACCTCCCACTGACACTACATGTGAGTTCATAGCTCAAGTTCTGACTGAATCTCATGCCTCTCGTTTTTTCCCTTTGTCCTCTCCAGGCGCATCTCCGAGCCTCAGCCCAGTCACCTCACCAAGCCACAGTCCTCTGCCAATAGGTATGGGTTCTTCATCGTCCCTCGTCACTCGATCACCTGTGGAGTTCCCAGACACGGCTGACTTCCTGACAAAGCCGAGTGTCAGTCTGAACCTGCACAAGCCCTTGGGCTACACCCTCAGCTCGCCAGATTTCCAGCAGGCCTTCCGTAGCTCCACCTTGCCTCTCTGCACCAGGTGAGACCTGCAGCGCTGAAGTGTTACGTTACTGTGTCTTTCATGTTTGCAATTATAACAAAAGATATACTGCAGCTGGTCATATCTGTGATTGTCGTGTCTGTGCATTCAAGCTGTGGTCGTCAGATGCTCAAGGGAGGTTCCAGCGGTGACACAGGGGACTCCTATCAGCCATTTACAAGTGAGGCTCAACGTGGCCGATCAGGTAGGTACATTAAGGTGTTCTAGTTAAGACCACCTAAACAGAAACCAAATCAAGACCAAGACCAGACTGGTATGAGTCCCACACTGCATGACACACATATGATAAAATGTGGGACATGCAAACCATGGGCATTCTTCAGAGTGATCTGAAAGATCTACATTCCCAAAATACCCACAAAACAAATGAAAATTCCTCCTCATTCACCTCTTTCATTGCCGTACTGTATACATACATGTGTAAGTGCACCACGAGAAATGTCTAGATAAAATAATCAAAGGGTAGAGCAGTGGTGAATTTTTTTGTGTGGGAATTTTCCTTTGTTTTCTGTGAGCATACAAATACAAACAAACACTATAAGGAGCTGAATACAACCATCTTTATTTAACGCCCTTCTTTTGCACAGGCAGTTTAGTCATATCCATGAAGTTATGGTCTTAAGATAAAGTCCTTTCTGTCTGAGGCTGAGACAAGATTGAATAATGCAGTTGAGTCCGAGACGATCTTGATACAACACTACAACACTGATTTAATGCACATTATATGGTGTAATGGGGTGGTGGCAGACCAGTCAGACAGTGTTTGAGATTGAAAGATAAACACTACTGGAAGCAGTTTAGGGGGTTAATGCTGCCCTCTGCTGGACTGCAAATATAATGCAAGTTGATGCACACGTGAAAGAATGAACACTTCACATTGTTTCACAAATTTTCCGTTATATTCCAAGTAAGGGTTGTATTTAGAAAATTAAAATTTGTGAATGTAAATTTTGTTGAACACCTAGACTTCTAGTTTTGAAATAAACTTTGTTTTCTCAATGGTCACCTACAATCACTATGGACCATACATTTTACTTGTTACCTGTTTTAGGCAAATCAGTTTTATTTTCATATATTAAATTTTCTTTTCATCTCGACAGTATATTGAAAAATATTTTTAAAAATTATTCGAATTCACTTTAAAATTCAGATATCTGAAAGTAACCTAATAATGCAAAGTAAAAAAAATAAAGTGTTGACATGTAGTGTCTGTGTGTGGCTCTCCGTTCACTGTGCTCTGTGTTCGCAGCAGGTGAAGCGCTGGAGTTCACAGGAGAGCCTCTGATCAGGGAGGAGAGCGTGGAGGTGGACGTGTCTGGGGACGGGAGGCCAGACGTTGCAGGGAACCAGGTGCAGGCGGAGGAGGAGAAGGAGAAGAAGTCGAGCACAGACCAGCAGACTCAGGAATCAGAGGTGTGCTCAGTCAAGGAGCCTTGACCTGATTCTGGGTTCAGGGTTTTTACATAGGGACATACTTTATCTAGTGTTGCTTTGAGTGATTAAGCATGTACGGATTCAGGTTTTCGCCAATTTTGTCAATGGAAAATCATACCTGTGCTAATCTGTGTGACAATTTCTGATTGTCTCCAGGGTGAGCAGGAGTTCAGAATAGATCCTATGCTGGAGGACCATGAGGCTCTCATGGAGAGGATGAACACCTGGAACTTCCAGATCTTTGACCTGGTGGACAAAACAGGAGGGAAGAACGGGAGGATACTCAGCTATGTTAGTACAACACGCACAGAACCAATCATCTCCTGTAGTAGTATGTTTTAATTGGTCGTGCTGCCCAAGCCTGATGAATCTATTGAGAAATGAAAACTGTACTTTCAAGTGGGATGTAATGATTATTGCAGCCTTCATGGCCTGTTAGCAGCACTTACAGCCATTTAGTCTAAATTAAACATGCCCAAGTCTGACTGTGTTAAGTATTTTTAAAGATATACTGTGAAGAATTTTCTTGAAAAACAATGTGTAGACTCATACAAAAGTAATCACTCTCAATCATCATTTCTGAGCCACTAGAAGTGTGTGTCTGTAACCCTGGTTTGTGTCTCCTCAGGTGACATACACCCTTTTCCAGGATACGTGTCTGTTTGAAATTTTCAAGATCCCTGTGAGGGAGTTCATGTCATACTTCTGTGCTCTGGAAAGTGGCTACAGGGACATTCCCTGTGAGTATTACACACACATTCATTTATATATATACTTTTTAATGTGTTGTCCCAGCATGTGTATGTGATATTACAAATGAGTGCTAATGTATTGTACATGGTAAAATAGACTGATCTAAACTACTGTGCTTCCAGATCATAACAGGGTCCATGCTACTGATGTGCTCCACGCTGTCTGGTACCTGACCACTCGACCAATCCCTGGGTTCCAGCAGATTCACAGCGAGCATGTGACAGGAAGTGACACAGGTAAACATGAGTGGGCGCATAAATTCATCAGTCATAGATGGTTGTTACAGTTTGTGGGGTTATAATCCGGCTGTAAAACTGTCATTTTAGGCTGAATGCATGATTACATTATGTAATCTCTGATGTGTGTTCGTGATGTCAGTCAGTGTCGCACATTTTGAGCTGTCTGAGGCCTGCTCACAGGAACTGTCTTGTCTGATCGTATCAATGGATAGTTTCTAAAAAATAAAACCTTCTAAACGTGGCTGGCGTGTTGCTTTCACACCCGCCCTGTTTGGTTTAGTTCAGTCGCACTCAAGTTAGTTTGCTCCCTAAGTGCGGTTGTTTGGGCAGGTGCTTCTTTAAGGAATCTCAGGCAGACCATTATTTGGCGCACTCTGATGTCAGAAATACAGTGATAATTCTGACGGATTTTGTTGTGGCTTTTAGTAGTTTCCTCTTTTATAGGATGTGGCCTACAGTCTACAGCACGCAGATGGTTTGGTTCAAAACGCAGAGATTCCCAGGCTCGTCTCTGCTGATGATATTTTAGCTCCATTAGAAATTACCTGAGGCTTATCCACTGACGTCCAACACTGAGGCTGCCAGAACAGCTGTCATTTGATAAGAGGGGTCAGAGAGAAGGGGATGAGGAAATGGCAGTGAAAGGAAATTGGGTAGAGCAGAGAACAGAGCAGGGTCTGTGTGCGTAGATTCACCAGTTTTGCATTCATTAGGTTTTGCTGATTTTACAATGACTGTGTGGATGTGCATCTTATTTTTCATCACTGTGACCTCCACTGACATGCATCTTGTTTGTTGTCATGTTCCAGATTCCGACAGCGGGATCTCTCCAGGCAGGATAGCCTACGCCTCCTCCAAAAGCTCCTCCATTTCAGATGACAGCTATGGCTGCTTGGCCTGGAACATACCTGCCCTGGAGCTCATGGCCCTTTATGTAGCAGCTGCAATGCACGATTATGACCATCCCGGTCGCACAAATGCCTTTCTAGTAGCCACTAATGCAGCTCAGGTACACTTGCAGCTTTTATTGGTACTTTGAAGTGTTGTAGATTGAATTGACAAACTTGTTTTAGCTCAGTGGAACACGTAAACACGCTGGTGTTTACAGAAACAGAGGATCACATGTTCAAAATATGGGTTTATGCAAAATGACATTCCACCACAACTGTTGTTGCTGTGTCAGACCACAGAGCATTGACGCAAGTAAGTAAATGAGTGAGATTAACTTCCTCTCACACAATCTGGCACTGTTCCTGTGACCCCTGCCAAACAGTATGTACACCCAGCAGGGTGATGACACCATGAACATTGGTCCTGCTCTGTACATTGGGACAATCCTGGTCTAAATATATCACACACTGGTGGATATCAACGTCTCTATCACACCTGTACATTACATACATGCGCATTTTCCAAGCTGTACATACAACTACACAAGTACACACACTGTTTCCATGGATAATAATAAAGTACTATAACATTATGGATCCTGAATTTGCTGCAGTGTCAGCATTTATCCCTTTGTCTGTACTTTCCCCTCTAGTACAGTGAGAGACATTGTTTGCAACAGGTTTGCAACTTGCCCTCTAACAGGAAGACAAATATCAAGGGCACATGTCACCGCTGACATCTTGTCCCCGAGACAAGCCCTGTGTACAAACACAAAATCACATGGCTGTCTCTCGGCGACAGCGACAAAGTCTCTCAGAGTGGCTCCTGGTGGATGCTGCGTGGAAAACTGCCACTCAACACAAATAGTCTTGAACGCACATGCACTGAGGCACACAAAATAGACTGCCTGCATATCCTGTGCTTTTTCTTTGAATCATTACGTAATCTTTTTTTTTTTTTTTTCTTCACGTGCCTCTGTGTCACTTTGGCTGCCTCATGTTACATTTGCGGAATTAGAAACAGTTCACTTGAACTGATCGTTTGTCTTCCTGTGCCATGAGTATCCTACAGAAACCCTATGTTTCCAGTTTTCCAGTTAATGTTTAACTTCACAGTCAACATTTCCCTCAGATGAATTTTCCCTCCATACGTCATAATGCAAAGCCAAGCTACACACAGTATAACTGATGCTGAGTATAAGGTTTCTGCTCAGTGGAGGCAAATATACAAGATTAACACAAAGTTAAAATGATCTCTACAAACTGTGTCTCAAGTGGAAATCATACACAAGATGAACTCCACACCACATGGCCAGTTAATCCCATTGTGCTCTCTCACTGTGGTCAGTCGAGTAAATGAGGGGTGAAAAGGTTAACTGTGTGCCCCAGTTCAAATATTGTATTTTCTCAACATGACCAGTGATAGCGATGGCACTGTCTGGCTTTTGTAAAAGTCCCTGGAAATTGGGTTAAGCGAAAAGAGAGGAAAACCCTGAACCTATTGATTGCTAATGATGTTGACAGTTGTCTGTTAAAAGGATCTTTTAAGCCTTTCGTGGTATCTAATGTCCCCGTAACTGCTTTTAACCTGCCTCTCCCCTCAGCTATACTCGCACTTGAGCCCTGTTGCATTTCTACTTTCATAACCAAATACCCTCATGTCCTTTTTATCTCATTTTATTGAGTGCTTGCTATTTTTAAAGCCATTACAAATTGTGTAACACGTATGCAGACGTGTTATGTAAGCAAATTTATTACTGACATTTTAGAGGAAATTGTAGGAATCTTCTGAGCGTGTCATCTTTCCCCCCTCTCTCATCACTTGGCTCTTCCTTCCTGTGTGGTGTAGGCGGTGCTGTACAATGACAGGTCGGTGCTGGAGAACCACCACGCTGCGTCCGCCTGGAGCCTCTACCTGTCCAGGCCCGAGTTCAACTTCCTGGTCAACCTGGATCACGTGGAGTTCAAGCGTTTTCGCTTCCTCGTCATCGAGGCTATACTGGCCACAGACCTCAAGAAGCACTTTGACTTCCTGGCTGAGTTCAATTCCAAGGTCTGAGATGGAGAGATCTGAACAGATTACTGAGTTATATGATCAGAATATATGCTTATTGATTGATTGATCCTTTCATTTCTGGCAAAATAGTGATTGACGCTGAATATATTTAACTTTGTGGACCTTGACCTAATGACTAAGGAGCAATCTGGGCCCTGTGGGTGGACCAGTTGGGAACCACTTCCTTTTAAGTTTAGTTGAGCAGAATGCTGGATAATGTGTGCAGCATAAACTAGTCGTGATAAGTCATCCACCTTTGTTTGTTAACAGGTGAATGATGTGAACAGTCCAGGAATTGATTGGACCAATGAGAATGACAGACTGCTGGTGTGCCAAGTGTGTATCAAGCTGGCAGACATCAACGGGCCGGCCAAAGTCCGTGACCTGCACCTCAAGTGGACAGAAGGCATCGTCAATGAGTTTTATGAGCAGGTACGGACTGCATACTAATGCTGCAGAGTGTGTTCAGGAAACACAGACCCTTTCATTCTGTCTTTAGAATTTATTTTTTTAAATTTAAGTTAAAAAAAAAAAAAAAAAAAAACCTAACGTAATTCCCACTACAAAGGCCTTCAGAGGGAACCCATGACTGACACATTTATATCAATCAATCAATCTATCAATCAATCAATCAATCAATTAATCAATCAATTTTATTTATAAAGCCCAATATCACAAATCACAGTTTGCCTCACAGGGCTTTACAGCATACGACATCCCTCTGTCCTTATGACCCTCGCAGCGGATAAGGAAAAACTCCCCAAAAA
>NC_065506.1:28811964-28819269 GCF_006386435.1 Epinephelus moara
GCCTTTTATAGGGAGGGAGGGCCAAGGGCTCCGAGAGGGGTGGGGGGGGGGCGGGGATTCACATGAACGTGCAGCCGGACCGGCTTACAAGGGGCTGGAGATCAACACAGAGAGAGGTTGTGTGACGTCATGCTATACTCCAGATGAAATTACACCTCTAGTTCTTCACATAGCAATTTTTTTAATTCCTTCAATCTAGAAATGATGAATTTCGCTTATTGCTCCTTTAAACATACTGTATATTTCCATAATCAAAGTTTTTTGTGCAAGATGCTAGTTATTTCACATTAATTGTAACTTCACTATTAACAGCTGCCTACAATACCACAAGAGCATCTGACAACAAGCTTTAACTGTAGTATATACACTGTGGGAAGAGTGTTATCTTTACTGAGTCCAGTGCCACAGCGTGCTCAATAAACAGAGGTAAAATCAGTGAAAATATCTAGTGACCAAAAAAGGTCCATTAGTAATTATGGAAATACAATCCTGATTTATCATATGTATCCTCACAAATGGAAAACTATACTAAAGTACTGTAGAGACGTGTAATTAGTGCATCATTGTCTTCGCTGTATAGAGGGAGCTCTTTCTGTATGTTATTCTGTTCATAAACAACACGTCACTGTCAGTGTGTTGTTTCAACCTCTAAGCTGACCTCTTTAGGTTCTTAAAGGGGACCTATTATGCTCATTTTCAGGTTCATACTTGTATTCTGGGTCTCCACTAGAATACTTTTACATGCTTTAATGTTTAAAAAACAATTTATTTTTCTCATACTGTCTGTGCTGGAACACTTGTATTCACCCTCTGTTTGAGACGCTCCGTTTTAGCACCCAAAGAAGCCCAATCTGATTTAATTGGTCAGTGTGTCCAGGTCTTCCATATCTCAGTGTCTCTGCACTGTCATTGCAGCCGGGGAATAACTATTGGAGTATAGCCATAATTTACTGCCGTGGAGAGAAAGAGCTTCTAAACCAAAATCCTCACAACCAGACATGTTCCAGCAGAAATATGATCCCAAACTGGGGAGAAATGAACAACACTGGCTGCTAAGTTTATATGTTTCCCTGATGTTAGCATGTAGCTACATGTAGCAGTGTACTGTAGGCTATGTAAGGTGAACTCTTGCCTAGAGCAGATAACCATATATCTTGGAAGCAGTCTGAAGCCTGAGGTTGTTGCTCACATGGATTACTTTTACATAAGTTTACCTCATTATTTTAAACTTTGGCCATGTTTAATCTAAAGGTCCACCACTGTAATATAGTAGATTTGACAGACAATAAGGAAAAGTATAATAAGTCCCCTTTAAGAGTCAAAACAAAAGACCTTTACCAGCTGGTCATTACCATAATTCTTCAGCTCTAAAGACTGTAAAGTGAATGCATTTATTCTACTACACAAATCTTTAACCTTTATGAAACATGTGAGAAGCCAAAAACTGCAAACCAAACAAAGGACCTGCTTCAAAACACATGTAGAGAAACAAGTTAATAGTTTATATTGTATTTCTTTAGTTAAACAATATAAAACTAATGTCAGTACAGCAGAGGTAAATTGCTGATGGCAACAAACATCCAAAGAAATGAAATCAGAGAGGAGTGTGGGAAAAATGGCTGCAACCCCGGTCGTCCACCACTCCAATGACGATGAGGATGTGATAAATGATATGCAGCTCGACAAGACAAATACCAGAGCCACTGAGAGTACATATATATTTGATTGATCCAGTGAGTAGCCTTGGCAGTGCGAGTGTCTACTTGTTGACCACATTTATAATAATTATCAGCTGGCTGACTTATTAAAGATGTGGACATTACACGCATGTTGCCTTTTTGTCGCTCTGTGGTCCATTGGATTTGAAATGATCAGTCTCCCACCCAAAAGTGGAGGAGTGAAACTAAGTGCAACCCTGTGTGCTCTGGCATTGTCCATAGATGACTGTGGTCATGTCTGTACATGATGAGACTTTGATGCACATTTCAAAATGTGCATTCAGCAGCTGCTAGCATGACATGAAACAAAAATGGGCTGAGGGTGACGGTCCACTGACGAGGCTCAAGTGAAATCAAATACCTAGTCATGCAAGACAGGAAGCCAGTGTGATTGAGGACGACCGCCCGCAGAGAACAGTACTCACTCCGCCCGCGCACACACACCAGGTCACAATGGGAGGCAATTGACCAACAGGGAATGAGAGAAACACAGTGAGATGAGCAAAAATAAGAGAACAACAGAAAAACAACAGGAAGTTGCTGACTCAATAACAGAGAACAGAAATGGCTCCAGCTGTGGTCTGATGACAGTCATCACAGAAGCAGGAGCGAGTAACAGTGGCACCATCAAAAGTGTTTTGACACTTTACAATCAGATACATCACTGTGGCGTAACAGCTCCAGCGCTATGGGGAGGGTAAAAAAATACAAGCAAAAATACTTCAGAGGTACTGTGCTGACTTACACAACCTGTTTTCTTATATCCTGTCCGTTCAACCTCAAATACAATTGATTTTGAGAAAAAAATTAGTGTCACCTTCTCCTATTATTTCTGGACAACAAAAACTTTGGTCTTTCAGTAGCTTTAATAGTCTGAAACATCCCGTTGTTGAACAACACCACCATCTACTGAGCTGCTGTCATGCTTACTTAGCAGTAACTGAAAATTTCCAAAGCACCTCAGATACACTTAATGAAATCTCCTCCTCTTAAATGCATGATGGCTCTGAGAGAGCTGAGGGGAATAGGGATCTCTTAAATACAGGGTGGTACAGCAGAGCTCAGGCTCATTTCACCTAACCTTACACAGCACACAGCAAGTGGTGGGAGGAGACGGAGAAAAGGCTGAATGTATAATTAATATTTCCAGCAGCACAATTACAGTACAAATTCCATTGTATGTAATATGATCTGTCAAATGCACGAGGTGTGTACCACACATGCACGCACACAGACAAGCACTCACACTCAGACACACGCACACATGCACACACAGAATCCAAGAACAAAAGCCCGAAGTACAAAGGAGCTGAAAGGATTGCAACAGAATGCCCTGAAGCTGCAGCGGTGCATCAAACATTCAGGCACTATTGTTCTTTGCAACACGCTCTGTGTTTCCACAAAGGAGGAGCTGGATAATGTTAACACTCTTGCTGTAACCAAAAGACATAAATCCCTTTGCTGTCCTCTGGCACAATTCACAGACGGGAAAAAGAGAAAAAGACTTTGCCGCATGCAAAGAAAAGTTCAGTCGCACATTTTTAAATAAAAATGACGCTATTATCAAATGTGGGCCGGCTCTGCTGGGGACTGTACAACCAGGGAGCTATGTGTCATTCAGATTTCAATGAGAGAACAAAGCTCTTGCACTGTGTAAACCATATTGAACACTGCACTGCTGCAGCCTCTCTGGCACTCTGGCAGGGGCTACCGCAAGACAGTGGAAAATGTATTTCTGCCCCTTCTCACAGTAGGTTAACAAAATCAAACCTTGCACAGAATACATAAAGGGTTGTGCTGCAGCTATCCAACACCCATCATTGGGTTTGTGTTAAAAAAAGATCAGCTACCAGAAGGTCAGAAGTTTCATTGGACTTCTCAAAACCGGACTTCTTAAAGAAGTCTTCATAGATTTTTTTACAAAACCTTTTTTTTTTTCTGTTAATTTAACAAAATACGCCAAACTTCTCAAACAAAACAGTGTTTTGTGTTTCATCATACAAGCAGCGGTATAAATTTGCATTACTAACATGATCAATGAATAGAAATGTTATAATTTAAAGGTCTAGTGCAGGGGTCAGCAACTGTGGTGACAAAAAGGCCTGGAAATACCAGTTACTATCAAGAGCCATTTTTGCCCAAAAAGAAAAAAAAAATCTGTCTGGAGCCGCAAAACATATTTGAGCCTCATAATAAAGGTATCTACATTAAAAATAGATCAACACGAGGATTCATTAATACCGTATGTTTCAACACAAGGTGGCGATTCTGCAGTGGGCTAATTTGTCCACCTATTAAATTCTCTATTTTCCCCTGAGACTTTTCCATTTTTGGATTTGGAATCCACACCTATCCCAGCTAGGAAGACTCAAGACTACTGCAGCTATCGCTAGTGATGTTTTTACCGGAAAAGGCACCAGGCCACAGACGTACTGTATGACGCACATTTTATTTGACGAAATGTTAAAACATTTTTTTAAGTCAGTGTAGAGGCTGCACATTTTTACAGTTGAAGAATGTAAGAATCACTTTAGGTTTACAACAACACATTAGAAGTTAAAATGGTGGATTGAGAGGGTATGGGAAATTTACCGCATGGAACAGATAGCGTACTCCTTGAGACTCCAAAAAGAAACATTTATCCAAAGATGGGCCCCTCCTATCGCCATACTAACATAGAGAAGTGATTGAAATCCACCTACATATTTTACAGCATATATGTATCTCTGCCTCCCCCACCTGACTCACCTCCTGATGCATTTACGTACACTCATGCCACTGTATAAACACACGCGCAACTCCACTACCTAACCTTATCACTTTTTTAAAATTTTCTTCTTTCTTTAGTCTTTTTTTGTCCAACATTTCCTTTTCCCAACTTATACCTTTTGTTCGTTTTCAAAATTAATACTTTAAGCTGGGATGTGCTTGGTTTATTTTAACTAATTGTTGTTTGCCTGTAAGATACAAAGACACAGCCGGCATGGGAATTCTGCAAATGATTGTACAAGTTGCTGGATTTTAGTTAAGTTAAGAAAAATAAAAAGTTATTTATTTCCATATAATTTTCTGTCAACTGGAGAGGGGCTAAAGAACCGCATGTGGCTCTGTAGCTGCAGGTTGCCTACCCCTGGTCTAGTGTGTAGCATTAAGAGGCATCTAGCAGTGAGGTTGCAGAACTGAAACTTCTCTCGATGATGACAGTGAAAGAGGACCCTCTCCGTGCATAGATAAAAACAGCTTGTTTTAAGGTAATGAAAACACAACCATTCTTATTTTCGGGTGATTCTAAACTAATGAAAACATAGTTATGAATATTATACACCATTTCTGCCAATAAATGCCCCTAAATCCTACACGCTGGACCTTTAAATCAGGAAAGATCTGATCAAACAATTAAGATAACAAACCTAGGACCATATTCCAACTTTTGATACTTGACTGTTTTTGATGTGATAGCTCTGTGCTACAGACACATTTCGGTTGGTACTCAAATACTGAGGTTTAAAAAAAGACTATCTAGGCAGCAGGGAGTACCCAACCATACTTCCTGTGTTACAGAGACCACAGCAGGGGCAACCAGTATGTGAGGACTGTTATCTAATAGTGACATAGCAATAAATATTCTTGGGAAAGAAAAAGTGTAAACAAGTTTTGCTAGCTAGACATGGACATGACACCTTCACTCATAAATCTGATGAAATGCCACTTCAGTGTTACCTTGAAGGCATATTTGCGGTTAATGTGGTCATCAGGCTCAACTGGTGCGATGACATAACTGGGCAGAGGGATGCTACCGAGCACTGTCTCCTCTCGGCTGTCTGTGAAGCGAGAACACACAACACACACCCAGAGTATTGTAACATCCAAAACAACGATCTCTAATTCTGCCAAGCTCTTTTACGATGTTTACGAGTGACTGCAGATTTATGAACAGCAGGAAAATTAGCGAGGCATAATTCATGGGTGACTCCCTGTCTGGCCGAGGCCATGTGGCTGCAAGTGGCACGAGGTGGCATGTGGCTTATCTATTATTCAGTATGATTAATGGAGGAGAGGAGGTGGATGCTCTGGCAACACAAGCAAAGATTACATCCCATAATAAAACACTCAAGTTAATAAGGAGGGAGAAGTGGGAGGAAGAGAAAGCCGGGGAGAGCGAGAGATAGCGAGACATGTCATACATCCAATTATTGGCTGTCATTAATCAAGAAATACATTCCTTCCCTCAGAAGACCTCATCAAAGGTTTTCATGTTGGTCTGTTAAACTCTGACCAAGTGCACTTTTCATAGACTCACCTTTGTAGTAAAACAAGCAGTAGTCTGACAAAACAAACCACTTCCTTTTCCACAGTCGCATTCCAGAGCTGTCCTGGAGGTGAAGGGGGAAACACAGACACACAGTGTATTTAGAAATCCTCCTCGCAGAAACGCATTTCAATTCACTTTTTAATTAGAAAAGAGTAGTTTGGGAATATAGTGCTCGTTAGCAGTGAGCAGGGGGAGGAAGACGGCTTTATGCATATCATTATTACAATAATTTTAGTTTATTTTTTCTTGCAGCATTCGGCACAAAGCTCTAGGTCTTTTTGTCTCATACTTTTTAGGGATTATGGGCTCTCACAAAACTCTGGGGTCCAGATTAGAGGGTTTCGTGAGGGCAGTCTGAACATTCATCATCATACAACATCAGATTCTACACAAAACTCTTCAACACAGCTCACCTGTTTATACAGCCAGCCTCTCACCACCACTGGGATGTTGAGGTTTCTTTTAATAGCATGATCCCTTTTGCCAAAACTGTGTACTTTTCCTGTACCTCTGGAGCCCTGCGGAAAGCAAAGAAAACCCAAAAGGCTTGATTATGTGGTGGCTTTGCTGAGAACTGTTTGCCAAATTACTCTGCTGCTTACCTGAGGTAATGTACAGTAATTAACAGAGAGGAGTAGTGTGTGTAACAGTGGTTCTCAAACTGAGCATCAGGCTGCCCTGGAAGGGTGTGGGTCCAACATGGGGAGGGGTGTATGACCAAAAATGAGCAAAATCAGAGTTGAATGAATGTGATTTTAATTCAGCTTGGTTTGTTTTACCTTTAGTTTTCCCAATATTGTTAAAGTCTACACAAGAAAGGGGGGTCGTTGATTTGTTTTGGCTCGTAAAGGGGGCCATGACAGAAAAAGTCTGAGAACTACTGGATTCAATTCATTTTCAAATGTGGTTCATTTCAGTTGTGCCTCATATTTGAAACAGTTTTTGACTCCATGTAATTCCTCATATCCACTTAGAAATATGCAATATCCCTTTTTCTTTGTCCCCTGAATTTTCAAAGATGTTGGACGAAGGTCATTTCAGTACAAAGCTCCATCTGACTGGAATAATCTTCCTCTTTTCTTGAGATGTGTTACCTGTTTCTGCTGCTACAGTACTTCTATACTAGTCCATACCCATTGGTATCTTTGTCACCTTCTACCTATGCCAATCCTCAATGCCTATGTGCAGTTTCACATAGACTGACCACGTCAGTGAGTAGAAAAACGTGGGACAGACAGAATGACTGACTGACAGAATGACACACTGACAGTTTCC
>NC_065506.1:28819285-29009012 GCF_006386435.1 Epinephelus moara
AGAAGCTCAGTTTTAGTAAGTTTTCCAACTTTTGCCAAGAGGGAACTTTAGATATTGGTCCCTAGATTATGTTCACCGAGTTTCATGCAGATCGGTCAAACTTCCTCAGAAGAGATCGATTTTAAGTGTTTTTCAAAAAATTCAAAATGGCGGAAAATCTGTAAAACCGGAAGTTATGGGTTCTTGAGGCAAATGTGTTCCTCATGAGGAGAGGCATCTCTGTGCAAAGTTTCATGTCTCTATGACATACAGGGCATGAGATATGCCCATTCAAAGTTTGCAATTTCAATCAGTTGCTATAGCGCCCTCCTTTGGCCAATTGATGTAATATAGCTGCTAATATTGCTGCTAATATTGACTTCTGTATCTGTGTATCTGTAGTGTATGTTTGTTATGTAATGCAGTTTTGTTTGTGTTTTTGTTCTGTATTTGTGTTTGAGGACCCCCTTGAAAATGAGATGCTACATCTAAAGGGGCTATCCTTTCACTAAATTCAAATTCAAATCTACTGGTGCTTACCGTGGTGTTGCCCTCCGAAGTGCAGAGAATTTTGTTACTTTCAAAGAAACATAAACGGCCTTTCCAGAAAAAGTAAAATGGCCTTCTTTCCTAGAACTTCCTGCCTTTGACACCCATAACGAAAAAAGGAAATACCATCTGGCTATTCCTGTGGATGCGTGCATCCATTTATAATCAGGATTATTTTCAGACACGGCCATTTCAGACTACGTTTTCTCTGTTATAAATTAAGTTGTACTTTTTCTTAGTTGTGTTTCTACAGAAATATCTGGGGTTGTCCTGTTTACCAACTGGATAAAAGAATGAATGTTGAGGTGACAAATGACAAATATGCATATCCAATTCGTCATACAGAATTATAAATGTGACATGTGACAAAATGAGAAAGACCAGAGGGATAATCTGCTAGTTATTATCTCAATCATGTGGTCTATAAAATGTCAGAAATTAGTTCAGAATATCCTGCACAAGCTACAAGAGCCCACGATAACAATACCCTGGATTTGTCAGATCAACAGTTCACAAAAGATATTTAGTGTACTTTCATATTTAACAAATAAAAGCAGTCTGGTTCATATTTGAGGGACTGACAAATGTTTGCTTAAGAAACAGTGTAAACAAAAACATATTGCTCATTAACTTCATGTAGATATACTAATTCATCATTTCAGCTCTACAACAAAGAAATTATTACAAAAAAAATCACACTTCTTTTCCAAAATATCAGCAAGTATTCACACATTTACATCCCTCCGAGCAATAATTGTCTCTAAAGTTCAGTTGCATCAAAACTTTGTGAAAAGTTCAATGGTCTTTAAGGAGTGGCAATACCAATATCAGATTTCTCTCTGATTTTATCTAAATCCTGTTCTTCTGTGGTGTTTCCCACATTCAGAGCCAAAACATATTTGCAGTGAAAATTTCCACTATCGCTGTGGAAACAACGGCAAGTCTGCATGCTGTACACCACACCCCTGTCCAGTCCCAGGGGATGTGTATTCAAGTTATATTAGGCTTAAATATAACTAAATTATTGCTCTCTGTGGCTGTAAATCAGAACGAGATAACGTGTTCTAGAGTTGATTAAACCAGTTTATCAACATGAGCATTAACAGTCAGCAACAGAGCTCCCAAACGATTCTCCACCCCAAAAAAGGAATATTTGGTCAGTTATGATAAATGTCAAATGGGAAAAGCTAAAAAACATTTTGATTCTGTTTAAGGATTAATTTCCTCTTTTGTTAGATTACAATAAAACTAAGTAACACAAGTGAACTCGATGTGACAAACACTGCCACTCACCTTTGACCCTGAGGTGGCATCCACTGCTGCTGGGGTCACAGTCTTAGAGGAATCTGTGACCATGCTCGGGGATCTCTGATTGGCCGCTGACTTGGACATACGGGCTTCTAACCTACAATTAAAAAAGGCAGCGCAGAGGAAGATCAGTAACACAGACGGGATGAGAAGCACTGGATGATCATATTCCCTCTTAAATTCCTCTGACAAACTACAGACGCGCAGGAAAACTGAGCGCAGCCCCGTGCTGATCTTTCACATATAAAGGATATGACTATTTCCTGACACCGCCACGCGACCTGTCGCAGCCAATGGCTTTGCGGTGGATGTGTTAACAGTGGAAGCTGTGTGTGCCAAACACTCCAGTGACACTTGGTCTGACACATACCCTGGGGCACAGAGCGTACACACGCCCAGATAACAAAACAAAACAAACACTTAAAAGAACAGCACACATGGCACACACACACACACTATCCTTGAGCAGCTCTATCCACATCCCACCTCGCATTTCTTCATGACATCATTATATTACTATTGTTGCAGAAAAATCAACACTGAAGAAACGGCACTGACAGGTCAGTATCAGATAACACAGTTTTGTATTGCAGATCATATTATTAGGAACATTTAAACAGGGTCTTTTCAGCCTCAACCAACCGTAGTACATACAGTACATTTCTTTTCCTGTGCAACAACACAAAGTCTTTCACTGCAACAGCAAATCCATTCACTCCCACATTTTTCGAGGACTTTTTTTTTTCCCAGGCTGCGGCAGCCTCTGCTTCATCCCGTATGCTCAAAATGAAATTCATCACAGATAATGGAAACACCAGAGACAGCAAGGATCAATTTGATTTAACAAGGTCCCAGAAATGTTTCTTAGGAATTTTGGTCCGTGCTGATTAAGTAAGAACATGCAGCTCCAGCAGATTTTTTCATCCATAAATCCTGCACACCTCCTGTTACACTGCATTTTAAAGGTGCTCTGTTGGGTTTACACTGGTCGACTGTGCAGACCACTGGATTTAAATGATGTCACTGTCGTGCCCCTGGAATAATCCTGATATCTTAACTGTTCAAGTGCATCATTCTTAGTGAAAATACAATGAGGGAGGCTATTTCTGTGATGCTGGAACCACCAGGCTAGGCACCAACAGTTCATATTCCCTCTCACAGGCCTAGAAAGTAATACAAATCACTTCATGAGATGGTGTATGTAAACTTAAGCGAAGTTTTAAACTCATCTGCAGCCACCACACCAGTATAACTGACACGCAGCTGTCCAGAACTTGGCAGAGCCTCTCCCTGACTGCAGGAGTGAACTGAAAGAGAAATAATGTCTGACCTGTCTCTGCCACGAGCCCTCTGCATTGTTCCGCAAAGCTGTTAAAAGCAGCACCGACCCTTTTGTTTTTTCCTGCTTTGTGTTGCTCACTACACCGTAGCTAAAGAAAACAAGATAAGCTCGAGATGTGTCGGCAACTAAAGCAGAAAAAAAAACTCTGGGAGAACAAGTGGAAAAAGAGACACAGCACAGCAGAACAAAACTTACAGTATCTGCACTCACAGGCTGGACAGCAGCCAGTATTTTTACAGGATGTTTCTGTCCTATCAAGAGGACTCTGCTGTTTTATGTGAAGCTTTCATTCTGTTTACCACCACTGTCATTGGAATAGTTCCCCGGGAGATTTGTTGTGGCATGTGTTGGAGAGGAGCGATATTTCACATCATGTAGTGGAGAAGGGGGGGAAAGACAGTAAGCTCCGTCTCTCCCTGCTGCTCTTGCTACTGTATGATGGAAATGAGGGCATATTTGACGTTTTTTTCTTGATCCTTTAAGGCAGTGGGTGCACATGGGGAGAGCTGACGAATTGATCATAGTGTGATAATCTATAACAAAGTCAAAGCCTCCAGGCCGGCGAAGCATAGGATGATCGACCCCTCCACGGGGAAGGGCCTCCTGAAGCTCTTTTTCCTGCTCTGTCCTCGATCCGATACGGGTCTCACTGAGGTTCTCCGTACTTGGACGGGAGTCAATGATTCATGGAAGAAACCAACTTCCTTTTCAGATATCATTATACGCGGAGTGAAGCCTATAACATCACCGTGACAGTGAACAGAAGCAACAATTTGAAGCCACAGTGAGGTCACGCCCGTGTCGCACACATTCGATACCGCGACTGCTCCCCTGCTGTCACGCTCTCCACTAAACTCTAACAGCATTATGAAAAGAAGGGTGCAAGGGAGAGGCACAAAAATACGGCAATAAAGTTAATAGAAGTTGGTTTAGTGGGAAAAGTATCACACAGCAGTAAGTAGTGTGTGTGTACTGAGTAGATGCTGGAATTAAAATTCAAAGTCACATTTGGTGTAACTTACAGTGATACTGAACTGACCTACATTTGCACTAAAGCTGCCTTTTCACATCTCTGCTCTTCTAGGTAACTTAACATAGTCTTAGTTTAAGACTGAGCTAAAACTAGAACAATAATACTATTACTTAAAGCTGCTTGAAGTTGCATGGTAAAATGCTTACTGTAACTATACAGTGTTTAAAGCTGGAGTGTGACAGACTGCTTCAAATTTTCATAAGCATTGAAGTTAAACTTTCTCTGTCATTGCTATGATAGCTTTATTGGCAGTGTAATGAATGTCTTGTGGGTGTGGTTTAGGCAGGTGGTAGGAGGCAGGGTCAGCACTGACGTAGAACTTGAGGGTTGGTGGTAATCACTCATTAGCCGCTATACATGTAAGCCCCACCTGGAGGGAGAGCTGGGAAGACCTTTGAGCTGATTGGGCACGCCACGAGGGAGACGCCGGAGGCAAGACATTCTGAAGACAAAGGAGAACGACCACGAAGAAGAGTGAGCTGCACGACTGGTCTGACGGAACGGCACCCAGCGGAGTTGTCCAGTCCGAGCGAGCTGATCGTGTTTTTCACGTCTAATGCAACATGTAGGGAGAGGCACTAAGTCACGAGCTTGCTAGCCTTAGTTGATGAGGTTTCACGAGTACAGTCGTCAATTTTGTTATGGTTCACATGTCACACCTTAATTATTTTATATTTACGGGATGTGTTTACTGTGGCCTATCTTAGCACACAGACTGGAATGAAGAGTAAACGAGTAAGGTAGACGTAAACACAGCCCAAAACTTAACGCTGTCTCATCCACCACATCAAATAACCACACATAGTTTTTTACAGTGATAAACAGCAGGAATACTCAAACATATTTCATATCTAACCTACTGCCTGTACAAACTGTTGAAACCACATCAATCACCTCTGTGTTGGCAACTTTGATAAGAAAATATTTGTGCTTTCAGAGAACAGACTGAAGGAGTTTAACAGCCAGGACAGACAGCATGTAAGAAATATGCTGGAGTGCTTCTTTAATAATACATTTTTTTTTATATCATTTTCATAGCTGGCACCCACATTGTGTATGTAGCAAATGTATTTGCGCCCATCTGTGCGCCCATGGGTGTGTATAGGTCTTGAAATGAGGTCTGATCAGGCCCATTGTTGGCGCTTTGCCATCCTGAGGCAGCAAAGATCGATTGTGCCATTGAATGGCAGAGTATTTTCCTGCTATTTAAAGGGCACATTATTCAGATGGTAACATGTGCCTGTATAGGCAGGTTCACAACATCCTTACACTCTGCTTGTCACACACACAGGGACATGCGGATGGGCTGGAGGTGGGTGAAATATTACATCAATAATGCAGAAAATAATACATTCTCTAGAATGCGAACATGGCAGAGAGCAGAGCAGAGCTGCCTGCAAAGCTGCTGTCCGCCTCCTTATCAAAAGAGACGCTGTGCGCATTCAAGCATAAGGAGGAGCAGGGTAACTTCATTGATTATTTCAAAAGCTAAAAGTTTAGTTCTATTTCCCCTGTCAAGTTTTTAGTTTCGCTGCTTTAATAATAATAATAATAATACATTTTATTTATAAGCCCTTTCAGAACACTCAAGGACACTGTACAGCAATAAAACAAAACAATAAAAAACACAGATAAATGTCCAACAATATTTGCTGCAATGGCATGACTGCTCTTACTGCATTACTCTCATTAGAAAACTGCTCACTTCTCCCTTTGCCGAATCCGCCATGTAAATAGCAATAGCAATAGCAATAACAATAGCAATAGGGGCAAACATGGCTTTTAAAGGGATTAAGAGATGATGCTCTGAATGGTTGAACTCATGTTATGCCCAAAACACACCTATGATTAGTTAGGGGCTAAATACCATGTGCTATAGATCATTTAAACAGGACCCTAGGTTTCTTAAAGTTGTCCTGCCTGCTTCTTGACATGCTTGTCATGTTGTTGTGAGAGGGGCATAAACATGATGCTATTCTTACCACATCTTAAAGAGATTATGACTTGCATTTCAAAGTAAAAGAATCGTTCTATCTCTGTTGGAGCAACTAAGACAGTAACTTTAAAGCCCCCTGATGGTATACAAATCCATGGCTTAACAGAACTGAACTGGGGATATTGGAGATTTTCAGGAAATTAACAGCGGAGGATGCAGATGACTCATAATTAAATTTGCATTACTTCAACAGATCGTCTTTTTATCAGCGGGAATGTGGAGGTCACACGCTTGTCTCTCAACCTGCTTTTGTGTGAAGTGGAATCTGCACCATGCGTGATCATCTTACAGCGGCCAGCTTAAATACGATCCGACACCTGCTGCCTTATATTGTGCTCTAAACCTGCCGTGCCCTTTAATGGCTTTGCAGGGCACAAAGACATTAAATAACAACAATAAATCCACCTGCCATGGCGATATATACTGCTGTGGATGAAAACAATATACAATTCAGACTCTCAAAATTTCAGTAACATGTAAACCTACTTGGCACAGTAAAATCTTAGTGAGATTCTGTCAATGCCAGTGTAACAGTCAGAAGAAGACAGTCAGGTTTCCATTTTTATGACTCCAACTACACTGAGTAAAACGCCCTGAACGGACCAGAAAAAATAAATAACTAACCTGGCTGATGGATGAGACAGATTCATGACACCAGATGTGATTTTAACACAAAAGCATATGTGAGTGTCAGCCATGCCATTACCATAAATCCTATTAAGGTAATCATGTGAAGAATCATACTTAAGAGTCTCTGGGATCCAAAGCCACTGACAAGCGACTGCAGTCAGTTACGAATGCAATGATACTAATGAATGCATTCAATTTGAGGAAGAAAAAAAAAAGATGCCCATCCTTTAGTGTTCTGACATCTCATTTTCCCGATTAACTGAAACAGTTCTTGCTTTGCTTGTTACTGCAGAATAGACAGCTTTCCCCCCTCTCATGACATGCTCCATCAGGGAGGGTGACAGGCTATTTGCCAGGCTATTTCTGGACTCCCACCGTGTGACCTTGAACTAACCTCTCTGTACATTTAAGCATGCAGTATATGCATTTTTCCCAGGAAACAAAAGCGGACTCACCTGTCTTGTAGTGTGTATTCTGTGTTTTCAGGGGATATCTGTCCGGTCACAGGGTGCCGAAAGGATGTGGCCCTCAGGGTGTGGCTGCAGGACAGAGGGAGAATGAAAAGAAGGAGTAAACAAAATTAGTATCAAGTCAGTATTCATACTCCTACCTGCTCCTGTCCCCGCACAGCTATGTTTCTATACTTTAAACAAAACCACATAAAGTCAACCTCAGTCAACTGTAAAAAAAAAAATCTATGGTAGCTGCAGCCGGGTCAGGAACCACATATTCTCTTACATAAAGTGTAGGGCTCAGCACTCTCCCTTTAGCCAGCTCACCAGGCTTTATTGATTTCAGTTAGATGGGGCCATTCATTGCTTTAACTAGAGCATAAACGCATGTTACTGTCACAGGATAGAATAAGAAACGGACAAGAGGGGCTGGTGTTGAGAGGATTGAAATATTACGGCAAGACTCTTTCTATTGTCTATATTGTATATTTGTTCATGACTAGGCAAGGAAATGATTTGGGTTATTTCATTTACAGCAAAATAAAAGAAAATCCCAGAAAATATCTAGTATGCACACACTGTCTCACATACTGAAGCACAGTGAGATTGATCTACTTCTTTTTCATGCTGTACTTGGATGATGTTTCTTCTGCTTTATAAAAACAAGGATTTAATACATGTCTAATCACAGATGCATTTATCCGATGCCCAACTGTATTATTCAACCATCATGGCAGGTTAAGCTTCAATCATTCATTGTGTTTTAGATGTCCGTTTCTCTCAATTACACAAACCCACACTACTGCAGAGAGCCTTTAGGTGTATGGCTCTCCAGGATTAGTTAGCTGCCACTGGTACTTAGCGCTGCCATTATCCCGTCAAATTGTGACACATCGCTTGAAATGCTGCTGGCTTTTTGATCCTTAGTGCGTCTTAGACTTTTTCAGTTTCATTTTGAATGCACATATAAAAATGTGGAGCTTTAGAAACCTGTGTTCGGTGGTGACATTATAAAGAGTAATATTATGGAAGAATTTAGCAGCACTACTAGCGCGGCTGCCTCATTAAAGTTAAATCGAAGACCCCTCAGTTGACTAAGACTTTTTTTTGGTCCCCAGAAGTAAATTCTCTCTTTGCTTTCACGTGGCTCTCCAAGGTAAAATCATTGTACCACATCAAGTCATTCTGTTCCCTCTGTGTCTGCGATGTCTGTGGGTACAGGCAGCTGCAGAAAACAGTCCCAGGATGAGTCTCAGTAAGACAGAGACAGCTGCCCAGAGGAAGAGGGGCTTTACCAGGTTAGGCTTTGAGATAACGTTATCTTTTGCCTTATGCTTAAGTGGTAAATTTCCAACTCACAATACGATACAGTCTCTGGCCAAAACATGTTGTACATCTCCGATCAAGTGTTACAGTGCATTAGCTTGGAAGGCTAACTTGGCTTGTTTGCCGGCACCTTAAACATCCCGCAAAACCCTGTTCAAAAATCTGGCAGTTCAATAAAGTGTTGCTTGATAGGAAAAAACTGACTGATTCAATTCAAATGACAAATTCTGAGTCAAGTACAGCCCTAACTATTACTTATACCTTGCAGCAAAGGCCTGCATGTTCTTTGCTACTCAGGTGTAGCTACTATGGAGACAGCTATTTGTCCTAGTGTGATGACAACAGATAAAAATGTATATAATGCCATCTTTGTTTCGCTCCTCATGGCTGAAAGACTTGGGAGAGCGACCGTGTGTGATAATATACTGAGCTGCAATATTATGCTTTCAAGCCTGGCTCTTTGTTAGTGTTGTATTGTGTGTCCCCTGACCCTTTTTTTTATCTTCCCCCATCACCATCATACACAATCTATTACAGCTGAAATAATCACAACACTATTCTTCAGAAGATGCTGTAAAATACTGTGCGCAAGCGTGCAATAAAACCGTAGAGTAAACACTGCTGCGGTGCAGAGGCTAAATCCATTTGCTGCTTTTTTTTTTTTTTTACACAGTAAACATACACACGGGTCCAGATAAGAAAATAGCTAGGATAAACATGTTTACACTATCCTGATTTAAAGTGTTCCCAGGGTAAATAAATGACTATATATCCAGCAGTAAGTGGTGAATCCTCTGAAGGACGGCTGCAAAAGTTCAGTACTGTAAAGATGCAGAATAATACAGAAAGTAGTGCCTCACTGCATCACCATGCAGCAAAGGGAGGGGAGGCAAACTGAGCAGGGTGGAAAGATTTATGAGTTGACATTTCAGAAAAGTTCAGAGGGTGTATCGAACAGGAATGATGCTGAGTGATACTGCACACATAGACAACAAGACAACACGTTTTAACAACCATACATTCATGTAAAGCACCTCTTGATCACATAAACATGCACAAACACACACACCCACAAACACACACACAGAGGCTTGGCCAAGCTCGTTCCTGGTAACAACTCATAATTTGCTGAGCTGCACTGGGCACATACAGCACTGCACCAGCATCCCCTGTTAATTAGGAATCTGCATTCTTTGAGGCTTTTGTTTTAGCCGCATTACTTCTGAACTATTTGTCACGGAATTTGCAGCATCCCCAGTTCGTGTAGAAACACTGCAGCACAGTGGGTCTATTTGTTTGCAGGAAACCAGCTTCCATCAACGCTTGTGACAATATTGTCCCAAAGGGGGAAATGAACTCCTGCTGCAGAGGAGCTGTAGCACACCGCCTCTTGGATTATGTATTGAAGAAACAGCTCTGTTGTCGGTGCCAGTCACACGTGGTTGCTGGAATCTAATGTCACAAATATGATTCTGTGTAGGGACTCGACATAAATCATGAAATTATTCGAGGTAAGAAACAAAACCACTTTGCAGTCCTCTCTCCATCTAGATATTTATCTTCAGCTTCAGTTTGCACATATATTTGTGTGCAGTCTTCAACTGAATCATTCACAATCACAGCCGTTCTAATCAATAACTTGGGTTTCTTGAGTCAAAAACATCAAAACAAGGATATGGTGTTGACATATACACAGTATACCGAGCTACTACTTACATCTCAACCTGTAAAGCAGATGTTTATGTGTCAATGCATGACAAAAATATAATGAAATCAACATACATGTAGTTTTTTGAGTTATATGAGTGATTTAACTTCAAATTTAAAAGAAGCATGATCATATTGAAGCTAGTCGCCACACAAAAAGCCACATAGTTTATTACTAAAACCTAACTTTGGTCCACTTTTTATTCTACAGCCACACATACTGTAAAATAATATGGCACCTATTAGCCTAATATAGCAACACAGAAGTGAGGCACAAGTGTAATTGTAAATATTTGTTCATTTGTAGTACACTGACAATTAATAATTCAGCAGAACAAAGGAAAAGTCAACAAAATATTATGCGTAACAGTACAGCACTCATCCTGGGAGAGGTCCTGTGTTACAATCAGCTCAAGGTTCAGGAGAATGTTCGTTCCAAAAACAGGTGCTGCCTGACATTACTTGCATGTTCCAGGGCCCCACAACATTCACCATCAGGTCAAGTAGAGTTTGTGTTTCCATCGGGCCAGATAAAGAAGAGAAAGAATGACTGGCATCTCATCTCACGGAGAGCCTCGAGAGGGCTTTTCACAATGTGGCAGTGTTTACATGTACAGTACAAGTGTAACCACAATGTAAACAAGACTGAGCTCAACCCTAGCTGATAAAAGAAAGTGGCTGTCAGGTGAAAAGTGCAATGTTTAAAGTGAAAATACCAGTTTTCTGACCTAACTTTTATCCTCGTGCATGCAGCAAATTAAGGTTTCTCTAGGGTGGAGTTTGATGTAAAGTAGCTGTGAATAGTGAGTAACCTGGGAATACATAGCAGCCTGGTTTTAGCTGAAGCTTCTCCTACTGTAAGAGATGTGTATAAACAGCACTGCAGCTAACATCATAAAAATATGCTCTCTCTCAGTGCTGTAACAAATGGAGTCCACGCTCCAGCGCTGGCATGCCATACCATTTTTTTCTCCAGCAAAACAAAAGGCTCAGAGTAATCCCTGTCCAACACAGGGGCAAAGTCTTGGCAGCGGGGCACCAGGGGCAAGGCTCTGTGGTTTGAGCAGCTCTCTCTCTTTCTCACACCAACAGAAACAAACTAAGGCGCCAAACTGCTCCACAACACACCACCCACTAACAGCCTCAACTCCTGTTTGTGTTCACACCACTTTCCTGTAGGAAAAAATCCCAGCAGGGAAAGGAAAACTCCCCACACTGTACCCACTAGCACAGATCACCCTGCTTCTGCTTGCTACTTCCTGTTCCCTGCTGTATCATGCACACAGTGAAGACAGTCTCACCTGCTGTGACTGTGAATCAGCGCAAATCAGCTGCTAGACCCGCTGGGCAGGAGGAAGACGCGGAGATGGTCTCTTGTAGCAGGCTGGCATCCGCAAAGAGAGTAAGAGTAAAGTGGAGCCGGCGGGATGGGAGCAGGAGGGGGAGCACTTTATCTCCGCTTCCTCCTGTTCAAGCGTGCTGTCTGAGAGTTTCACCCCACGCTTGCTGGGTGGATGGTAGCGATCTAACTCCCTCCCATCAGGGGAATACCTCAGTTGCTTATCAGATCTGCCACCCTTTCCATTTTCTGCTTCCCTCTCTCCACCTGTCACTCCCTCTTTCCTGGAACTGGATGTGCAAAACATCTTCTCTTTCAAGGAATCAGTAAGTTATGTAGCTGCTGCTGTAGAGAACATACTGTACCTTGGTCAATAATGTAGTCTTGAGCTAATTTTTCTTTTACTCGGTTCAAGTCAAGGCTTGCTACTACTGTCAAACTTCCTTGACTAATGAAGGTGTCATATGTTTGGATATATTTTGGTTATTCCTGGTCACACAAGAGTACCTCTGGTATCCTCTGAGGGGCAGCATTGCAACTAAAGTAATGAAGACAAGCAGGCAGTTGGTATTTTAGATTTGTCTCAATCAGTATGATAACCTCCTTTGGTTGGCCAAGTCATCTACACACTAATGAGTTGCTCCATGTCCACTTTTAACATTCACAGTAAAAACAGTGAGCCTTAAAAACACAGCTGCAGCATTTACAGCAGCTCTTGGTAATTAATTCTGCTGGAACTATTCATATAAAGACCAGAACATTCACATCAAACACAAGACAGTGTACTCAAGTGTTGAGTATTTAAACCAGGATCCAGAAATACATGGCAACTTGTTTAACTTGTTAGGCTCCTTCAAGGGCACCTCAAGGTCATTGGTGTCTACTTTTTGAAGCACTAGTTGCACAGTGACATTGACCTGTGAACTCTGCTTAGAGGGAATTGAAACTAATCCTGAGGAATGCGGCCCACAGGAGCAGGTGGTACCAACATACTATGAGCTTGCGGTAAATATTGAATCTTGATAGACAACCAGGGCTCAGGGACCTAAAAAAGCAGCAGTTTGCAGTTTTGCCTGCAGCTCATGAGTCATTTCTTTCCCACACATTTTTAATTTAGGAGCAGTTTAATTCAATGACACCTCTCTAACTACATTCAGACAATGTGATACACTCAAAGTGCTTTGAACGTGGGCAAGAGGAGCCTCTTGTCTCCCTCCGTGAAGCCTTCGTAATAAGCCTCACTGCATCAATGTGGTGTCTGAACACTCGAGCTGCAGGAGAATTAATGCAGGGCCAAGAACCAGCCAGTGAGAGCACCTGTTCCTCTTCTGTGGGCACAACATGAAATTAATATTCCATTCACAAGAGTGATGGAATAAAAAGTGGCAAATTAGCTAATTAATTAGTGAAGATTTTTTTTAAAGTAGAAATTGAGAAATTGATTTTAATGAACCACTGAAAACTTCTCCACACTCAAAGATACACACATACAACAAACTTAGGTGGAAAAATAGATATTAGGAAAAGCAGAACATTTCATACCTCCACATGGAGAACATTTAATATGTCAGATTTTTTATGTACAAGTTAATGTGACATCAAGACAACTCTTATCCTACAAAACCTCATTTAAAACACAGGTAGATGGTTTTATTTTAGCATCACTGGGCAAAACTCCCATAATACACTTGAAATGCATGAAAGCATATTGTTATTCAAGTGGTCTGAGTGAAAACTAGACCTCTGCACCTTTGCTTGGCTCTGTTTTCAGGCTTTCCAGCCTGTGACAGGAGACTTTAGACAATCATAAGCAGTGTTGGGCTCATTACTCTAAAAGTGCAATATATTACTGATTACTCGTTACTCTTTTCAAAAGTAATTACATTACTTTACTTATTACTCCCTTCTTTCTTTTCTTAACACTACTCGGTATATTACTTTTCCATTTGATTATTGCGTATCTCCCAAAATTCAGATGTGTGCCTCTGTGTGAATGTCTGGGTAATTGCTGGTAAGTGTAGCTAAGGCTGGACAGCTCTTTTTTACCTGGGAATTTTCTTTTGCCTGTTACCAGTATTTTCCTGAGGATACCTGAGAGTCACTCATGGAGCAACATTTCATCCACCGATTCATTACTTCTTTGTAGCTGCAGCTGTCCACATTTCAAATCCAGAAGTGGTTGTTTAGCCACAGCCGACCTTTGCGGCCAAGAGTGGCTCAGCTTTGGTGGGATGTATTTCCTGGAGTTGTGTTGTCGGTCGTAGTAGCCGAGGTGTTTCAGGCCGGAAGTTTGAGAACGTGTTTTTTGCAGTGGAAAGAGTTTTAGTTCAACTATCTGCAGCAACAGTGTTCATGTCATCTTTCCTCCCGACAAAATCAAAGTAATGGGGATATTTCCAGTTGCTAAGGTAAGCGTTTCTCTCTTCTAGCTTGACACTTTGTGATGTGATGCAGCGTAACGATTAGGAAAATGAGTCAGCTGATGTGATTGTCATATTTCAAGTCAGTAGTGAGGTGATAACAAAAGTAACATTGTAATGAGTTGTTTGGTTTTGTGGTAACTACAATATTATTACTGAAATTTTATGACTAATTAGTTACACTACCCCTTACTGGAAAAAGTAATATTATTACCGTGATGCATTACTGCCCAACACTGCTCCTGGGCCGTTTTAAGAGAGAGCAGCTCCCAATCATGTCAGTCACTGCTTGTCAGCTGCGGTCAAACTATCAAAATAGACAGCGTTGATCAAATATGACTCAAGGTTCTGTTACTGCATTGCCTATTCCTCACCTCAAATGTTTTAATAAATATTTTCAGTGTACTGTTTAGCTGTAAAATGAGAAAGGTCGTGACCCGGCTGCCATGTTGGAAATAGTCAAGCTAGCACGGCAAGCAAGCACCACCCACTGGCTGGAGCAAACTTTTTCATTTTACAGCTAAGCAGTGCACTAAAATATGTTTATGAAAACATTTGAGGTGAGGAATAGGCAATGCAGCAATCTTGATTCATATCTAATCGGTGCTGCCTAGTTTGACAGTTTGACCATAGTTCACAAGCAGTGATTGACAGCTGATTGATTGATGGTTGTTTTCGTGATTCTTGAAAATGCCATTAGAAGCACTGTGAGGATGCAAAGGAGCGTGACTTCTTCACAGATTATCTGCTTCGTGTACTACTGTCAAGATATAGACATTTATTTGGAAAAAAAACAAAACTTTGTCCTATTTGCTAAAAGGTTACCTACTGTAGCTTTAAGAGAAACACTAAGGTCCATGTTGAGCTGATAATTCCAGTGTAAACTGACTGATTAAGATGAGCCTGTGCAGCTGAACACAAACTCATCTCCTGAATCAGTGTGGTGTAATAAATATCATATAGAAGCCCGCATTTGGCCTTCCATTGTATTCATGAGTGAAGTAAAACACAAATCAATGAGGTGCAATTCTTCTAATCTAATCTAAACACACAACGGAAATCATTTACTTTAGTTGGGCTGCTGCATTCATTTCCAGACCAATTCAATTAGCTGTAACAAATGTTTCATTAATATCAGCATGCTCTTTATACTCCGATGATATGTTTCTGCAGAATCCAGAGAATAAGACAAAAGCAAGTCAAAAGAGGTCTGCAACACATGAGAGGTTAAATGAGATGCCTTGATCCAGTTCTGAAGTCTGTAATGACAGTCATTTCTGTGTGTACGACACCCCACCCAGGCAGCATGAATGTGCGACAGGACATTACATCGTGAAAGAGAGCGATATCATGGACCTCCAGAAACACCCTGTAGCAAACCAGGCTTGGCAGGCAAAATTAATTAAGCCTTAATAACAGTGGTTTGCGCTCAGTATCCAGACGCAGGGAGCCATTAAGGAGATAAGCATTCTGCAGCAGGATTCGCACATGTTGACTGACCTTTATCAGTTTCATAGCAGAGCACTGCAGCAGCCTCGCTCAGCTTCATTTCCCTCAGATTTGTGGAGGAATTACCTATGCAGTCTCTCAACAAAGACTTATTGGGAGATTCCGCTGTCACTCAGAGTGGAACCGACTGAGAGAAACCGACCAAACACATTTCACAATGACTGGCTTTTCCCTGTCATTGCACTCATTGACTACTATCATCATCACATCACATCATCACATGACAGCACAACACAGTGATCACAGTCCTACTGGAGAACAGTTCCATGCACAGTATTTTAAAAATAGCATCAATGAAATAGGAGAACCATGGCAAAAGCTGTGCTTTTATCGAGTATGTGGCCATCCAGCAAACCACTCAAGCAGCGCTGGGCACACAGTGGCAAAGTCAGGTTCAAACAGGCCCAAATGGAGAGCAGAGACAGGTGCGAGGACTTGCCAGTGTCTGTACCCTGTCAGACAGAGGGTTTGGCAGAAATTGAAAGAGCTGTCACCCTATTAACATTCAACACACACACACTTCTGACACAGCACATTTCATTGCAGTCACAATGGTCCTTTAGGCCATGCCGGTCCAAAACATAAGCAAGGCAACAGCTAATTGCATTGCAGTGAATCCAAAACAGGCCCTGTGTTGGGCCAATAATACAAAATTAGGATGCAAGGAAACACTAGTCTCCATGCACAGAGACTATCTCTGAAAAGAACCACTGCTCTAAGTGAAAATGTTGTTATCCACGATCCTGGTCCAGGAACTAATATGTTTTGCCAAAAATAGGTGTTGCTCATCAGTTACAACTCATTTCACGCCTGCTCAATTGGAAATTCTATTTTTCAAACTCTAAGTGGACAGTAACAAGGACCATTGGAGGCTTAGCTCCACTATACAGAGAGTCTAAAACCCATATTAATAACTTCCTCACAGGAAGTGTTTGCTCTTTCTTGCACTGTTATAAACTTGTTACAACCTGATATTGTTCCAGCAACTGCCTGCAGCAGTAGAGAAAATGCCCTGAGCGAGGGATGGATCCCAACAGGACTGTGGGCGCATCAGCACTTCTTTTGCTCCATTGGCACAAGTTTAGCTGACTGATAAATATTTATAAAGGCTGATTTGAAGTAATTCATCAAAGAAATTGTGGTTTTATAATGCCTCCAACCATGACAATAAAATTACTTTCAAAAGCACTTATCTTAGGGATCAATAGCGACAGGGATATGCTGCGACAAAGGAAAAAAAAAGTTGGGAAGTTTTCTGGGGCGAGCATTACTCTGGGGAATGAATCAATGAAGGGCCCCTGCAGCTTCGGGTCAATATTTAATACCACAGATTTATCCTGCACCTTACTGAATAATGATGACCCAGAGCAACCAGGAGTCATCTTTATTTCATCTCTTCATTTGTGCTAACAAGAATTGTCATAATCTGAAGTGCATGAATGTGTGTGTGTGTGTGTGTGTGTGTGTGTGTGTGTGTGTGTGTGTGTGTGTGTGTGTGTGTGTGTGTGTGTGTTTGTTATGGGGATTGCAAGGGGGAAAAAAGATGTTACAGTTGCACACTTAATCGAAATTGAAATGATGTATTCCTCAATGATAGCTTCACTGGCTTTTCCCACAGGCATTACTGAATTTCCCCTTTATTTATAAGTTTACATACCCAACCTATCAATAGGTTTGATTCTAAGAAACCGACCATCTGCAGCAGCTTCTCACTGGGCTTAAACACAGTCAATTGTGGCAGTCAATAATGCCTTTAAACATTGTGATAAATCGAAATTTAGAAAACAGGAAGCTCATGTTAAAGCTAGAGAGCAAAGAGAAGAGAAGAGGCCAAGAGAAATAAAAATCATAAAACAGAAAACATTGATTGTGACTCTGTTTTAATCCATAGTGGATCTCTGAACACCTGACACATTAAGTAAAGCGACAAATCTAAAAGTTCTGAGTAAGCAGGAGTGAGGTACCCTAATCTATTGCACTGCTGCATCTGAGTTAAGTCTGATAAAACTTTATGTATAAAAATCCTGCCGTGTGTAATTCTAAACATTGCGGCAGCATAGTTAGTTTGAAAGGTCTGACATCCAGCTTTGCAAATCTGTTCTCGGGGCACCGAAAAGCCACGGGAGAGAAGGTTTTGCGCAGCAAATTATCTCTTACCAAGACAAAACCCCACAATCAGCATAAGCATCACATACCTGACAGTGCAAAAGAGACGAGAGACTGTCTGCAAAGCACATCAGGGGATGCTGTTAATCTCAAATGTAGCCCTTTCTTGCACATGGATGTTATCAGTGGAGCTCATCAACTAGTAGCAATAATTTTCTAATACACAGATCTTTAAATGTCTAATGAATCAGACAAGATGACCGAAAACTATTCAGATCTTTCTCTAGCCAACTCTGAAACAAATGAAATCAGAATAGTCTTTTCTCTCACGCCACAGTTTCCCCCCACTGTGATCAGCACATCAATAGCGGAGGCTCAAAGGCACTTTGCTTCCTTTCACTGACACACACACACACTTCTGACACACATACACAATCATACAGACACACCTCCACGGCACTGACTCGATCTTTATCATCAAAGGTCTGAGCCAATCTCAGATGACATGACAACATGAGCCACTTGCTTTGGGAAATCACAGGTTAATGAGAAGTAACATGATGACCTTTGTTCACATTCTCCAGAGGCTCTATGGGTGCTAGGCGTAGCTTTCAACTCTTGTAGTTCAGAAGGCGGTGTACTTCAGTGACTGACACTAAGGAATCTGACCATGAAAGATCAAGTATAGGCGGGTCATCACAGCATACACGGGTGCAAAGTGAAAACAACACGTCAGCACTCAGCAGGACAACAGCAACAGCTGCCTGTCCTCTGTTATTGTCCACACTGGATCTGTTAGACTGCAGTGCTGCTTTGACAAAGAGGTTTTTTTTAGTTTGAAATCCTCTTTTTCTTCTGCAGTTGTTACAATGTTGCCATGCAGCCATAAAATAAAATGGTAACATTTTATTCTGCAATCCAAACAAAAATGAAAACACTTGCATAAATGTCTCACCTATTAGGATGTTTCAGGGTTTGTCTTGTTTTCCGACACCTACATGTCAAGTCACACTGAAGGCGAAACCATCAAGTCACCAAAATCCTGCCTAAAGCATGTATTTTTTCATCCGTTTAAAAGCTTATTTACTGTGGTAGCACTTCCCCCAACAAATATGCTCAGCTGAACTAAGCATATTTGTGTTATTAATGTCATTACACCAACTCACTTTCACGAGCAGTGATACCTAACGGGCTCGACTTACTGAAAGTATGAGGTTGCAAATTGGATTTGACAGCTAAGACTATGCTGTGGTAGACAGGAGATGATACAGAAAAATAAGAGAGGAGGAACCAGGATAAGTGGCATATACTACACCTGAGGCATTTATGGCAAAAAAAAATTTATGTTAATCTTCAAATGTTGCCAAGTGGTTAGCAAATCCTGCCAATCTGCATTTAAAGGGGCATTTAAAGAATGAGTTTGTCCCAAATTGCTGAATTCTGCTTGTACCAGTAGGTGACTTGAGGGGGAATGAGGGGTGATTCTAGGGCAGGGTATCACTACCGAATTAACCCAGTACCAAGTAGTATCGAAACTTCTCCTGTCAAATGATACCTGCATTCAGTCCTCTTTGCTTTGGGGGTGTGATCGCAGACCAACTCCCTGCAAGATCAGCAAACTCTCTGTTGCTACTGTCTCCGGAGCTGCTCTACTCAGTTCAATGTCTACCTGGTTAGCATGAGCTCACACAGCAGCAGCTGCTAACATCCAACAAGCACCCAGCTGTTAAATAGTCGGGGTTATCATTTTAAGGGTACTGGTATTGGTACTGGAATTGTAACTTTTTTAATATACCCACCCATCCCCCTTCTTAAGAAAATGACAAAAAGTCATTCCCCTTGTTAACCTGCCATCACTCTCCATTTCCCTCAAGGTCACTAACCGGTGGACTGGGGTCCAGATCTGGACCCAGATGCCATCCTATCTGGACTGGGACCTATATAAATGATTGAGAATTATTTAATACTGATGGAGCATTTCTATTTTAACTGGCACAGCATTTGTGACGATGGTTTAGCAGCCTAGGAAACTCACAGGCCAACTGCATGCATTGAAAGTCATCTCATGTGACAGTACTCAGCCAATCACATCTGTGCATAACAGTCAGCACTGAGGCTGGAGTCAGTGAGTGAGATACACTCACAGAAGAGAGATGAAATGAGAGAAAACAGTCTGAGAGTAAGTGAGTCAGAAAAAAATAATTTTACTTGCCGTGTTCTCTAGAGAGAAAAGTTGGTAGTGAAAACAGAGCTTAAAGCTTTCCTGTGGTGCTGAAGTAGTGGATGGATTTGTAATATGAGTCAGTTTCATCTTTGATCTATAATCTTCTCTGAGCAAGGAGGTTGGGGGTCATAGTTTTGTCCTCCTGTTAAAAATTAACAATGTCCTACTGACTGGTACCCTAGTTTTCATTTGACCAATGCCTGTGCTGATCATTCTTTTTAAAAATTGTTGGTGCTGTTCATTTTTTTTAGAGCAAAGGGTCAGCAACCTTTTTGATATGATATACAATAATGTCAATCCCTCGCTGCTCAAAATGCTCCACAAAAACTTTGGCTACGTCCTCACCTTTAGTCGTTTGAGACATTCGTTTTAAGCAGCAGAGCTCATCTCTTACATTTAGATCACCACCAAACGTGGTATGTCTCGATGAGTTGTTCTTTTTTTTTTTTTCCCTTGCCAGCAGTTTATGGAGTTTAATTCGCGGTTTGGGTAACTGATCAGTTGATCCAATCAAAGCTGATCAGATCGATGGATGAGAGGAGCAGCTGTTGTAGCATGTACTTTGCGCAGTGAACAGTTAAGTTTCATTTTCACTGGCCTGCCGTTCTGCTGCCTCGTCTGTGCCCTGAGTACAAGTACAATGAATAACCGAGCTTATGTATTCCAACAGCACTTTTAATGATCAGTCCAGCTCCAAAAATTGAAAATCAATACATGGTGGCAGATGTTGTTATCGTGACAGGCCGCCATGGATGAATGTGTGGGAAACCCTGCACTTAAACATTTCAAAAAATTCTTGCACACTTACTGCAAGTGTGCCTTTAGTTAAAGAAGTACTTTACTACTGGATGGATGGCCTTTTGATAAAACTAGGATGTCTATGCAGTATAAAGACTTTTTCAAATTGGATTTTCAAATTGGTGCTACAGAACGAGAGAAATCCAAATAAAGGACTCTTATGCTCGAGAGGGAGAAAACCTACAGCTACCAGAATGCATTGCGGCACACAAGACCTATAAACGCAATCGCCTGTGGGTGACAGGACAAACATGTCCGTTTGAAACAATGGTGGCCGACAGTCTCGTAATTCGAGTTAATTAATAAGCTTAAACATGTTTCCGAGGCAACAAATAGGCAACTCAGTGACAGAATCTCTGTTTTCACTGTGCAGGAAACAGTATGGCACCCTCTTCCTGTTCACAAATTCTCGCTATTACAGCTAAACAGAGCACTAAAATATGTTTCTTAAAACACTGTAGGCGAGAAATAGTCAATACAGTCACATAGTCTTGATATATGCCTAGCCTAGTTTTAGCATTTGATTGGATTTCAGTACGAGTTTAAGAGAGAGGGGTAGGTCTATCTGTTACGGTAGCAGCATGGGTGGCGGGCAATACGAAAATGCGGAAGTACAGCCTGTAGTTTGAGCAACAGGCCGAGAGTTAATGAGTTTCGCCAGGGGACGAGAAGGGATGGCTGGGTGCTGGTTAGATTGAGCGAAGTTTACCATAGTTCATTTACACACACTACCCACTTTGTTTTGAAACAAAGCTGGTTAAAAATTGGCGGAGTATCCCTTTAAGCATGCTTGCCCTCGGTTGCTGACCCCTGTTATAGATTATCCTGACTGTGTAGTGCATGGAATGTCAAATTTCGCAAGTAGATTTAATGGCTATCAGTGTGTGCTCTAACCTGTTTTTACTATCTGACCTTTGCAGCAGACAAGCATGGGCAAGAAAGCTGTTGCTATACAATAAGCAAGCTAGTCGGCTTGGGAGTCAGTCCAGGGAGAGCAGATTGAGGTGTGAGTCCAAACATATAATTCCAGGTCAGGTAGAAGGCAGCGAGTCCTGATAAAGGAGCTCTTGACTGACACAGTCTTGCAGATGGAAAAACAAACTGAGGGAATCTGACAAGAATGAAGCACAGATAGCAGCAGCAGGCCGGATGATCCGCAATGGTCCCTAATTAGAATGACTGTAATCAAATCCATGTAATTATGCTTCATCTCAACCACAAAATTATTTTCTGCTTTGCCTTTCCCACACTGACGCAGCTCTTCCTTCTCTCACTGACATGATGAAATGATGGGCAGGCAGACAAGAAGACATCCTGGCTCATTCCACTGCATCTCCATTGTGGAAGATTTCCAAAAATGTAATTGGGATATGTCTGATATGATCAGCCATTCAGATGCACTGAAGCACAGTCTTCATTTGCGAGTCTAATGACGTCTGAGATTGCCATACACATAGGAATCACAACCATCAAACAAAATGGCCCTTTCAAATCTACCCCGAATAATTAAATCAAACATCAAGTATCCCATCTAAACTGGCAAAGTAGATCAAATTTGTTTCTTTTACAACCTGAGACTGCACACTGCCTTCGGCTAAAGAGCAAGAACATCTGCTTAAGTGTTGAACATTCAGTATATCAGCGGCTAAATGCAAAGTCCAACCCACACTGCAAAGCCAAACACAGCTAATCACTTAGCTGTGCAATGTAGGACAGAAGGGGATGTGAAGTACGGGGGAATGTTAAAGCTGAAAATCTCAGGCAGGAGACAGACGGACGGCTTGAAAACTGCAAGCTTCAGGCAGGAAGGACCAGAGGGAATGGTGTACGGAAAGCCCTGGTGATAGTGCTGTCATATGTAGCTAAACAAAACAAAACCGCCACATGACCTTACTGTACATTAGCACAACAAAACCATATGTAGGATGTCAAATAGTGACACAGCAATATCACCAAATATCTAAAAACAGTCAGTTTCATTTCTAATAAAAAGTGCCAATGAAGACCATTCTCGTAGTGTGAAATGGTGCTAACTGATTAAACTTTTATTAACATCCCTAAGAAAGAGACTTAAGTAGTAATTCATTTGAATTTGACCGACTCACCCTTGAATCCCTTCAGGGAGCTCCACCCACGTGTAGGAAGCTTAACTAGCAAAATGATCATCGCGCTGTCAGCAGAATAAAAACGGAGAGTATTAGAGAGCTTGAGGTTCAACAAAGAAAGAATCAGGCAAGATAAAGAGATGTTGGGTCTCCCCCTCCTTCTACTCGACCTCATTGTACTTATCCAAAAGCTCCATCTGGGTTACTTATGAACCAAAACAAGGCAGTGCAGAAAGATATGATTCCTCCCAGATCAGAAACATCCTGTACACACCCCATATTTCCATCAGTCCCAACCACAAAACATCTCACACACCAAAGCATTTAAGAGCAGCAGAGCACTGTAACACATCGAGACTGGCATTAAGATCAAGAGGCAAAAAAGCCCCCAAAAAGCAATTTAACATAAACATAATAACTTTCATGTTATTAAGTAACGTTTTAAATTGGAAAAGGGCTTTTGGATGAACTCTTTACTTTTGCTCTAACTGTTGTAGAGAGCAAATACAGATATTTTTCAGGAATACTTTTCAGTTTTGTCATTGTGTCTGTATGTCTTCAATGAGAGGAGACATAGAGACATTAAAACATAGTGTTAAGTGTGTACGTAGTGTGAAGTATCCTCCTGGAGGGCAGAGTAAAAGTTGAAAAATCTAGCCAAAATTACGTTAAAAGCAGCGAAACGTCAAAAATGAGCAGCCCAGATTGCAGTCAATGTATCTAAAATGTAGAAGCAAACATGTAAATTGAAATAATTCAAAATAGTCTGACAAAATATTGTTTGTTATGAGAATGCAAACATTTGCACCTCATAATTACTTAATTTAGTCATTAAAAGTTGTGGATCCTGAGGTGCAGCCGGGGGTAGGAAGGGTTTCGGTTTGGCGACCTCATAATTGCATCTCTGCTTTATGCAGATGATGTGGTTCTGTTCATCATACCGTGACCTCCAACATACACTGGGGGCGGTTTGCAGCTGAGTGTGAAGTGGTCAGGATGAGAGTCAGCACCTCCAAATCTTAGGCCATAGTTCTCTGCTGGAAACTGGTGGATTGCCCCCTCCAGGTTGGGGGAGAGTTACTGCCTCAAGCAAGAGAGTTCAAGTACCTCGGGGTCTTGTTCATGAATGAGGGTAGAATGGAGCGTGCGATGATCAGCGGTTTGGTGCGGCTTTGGTGGGTGCTGTGCCGGACCGTCATAGTGACGAAAAAGCTGAGCCAGAAGGCGAAGCTTTAGATTTACTGGTCCATCTATGTCCCAACCCTCACCTATGGTCATGAGCTCTAGGTAGTGACCGAAAGAATGAGACTGCGGATACAAGCAGCAAAAATGAGTCTCCTCCGTGGTGTGGCTGGGCTCAGCCTTAGAGATAGGGTGAGGAGCTTGGACATCCAGAAGGAGCTCGGAGTAGAGCCGCTGCTCCTTCGCATCGAATGGTGTCAGTTGAGGTGGTTCAGGCATCTAATCACAGGCACGTCCCACTGGTAGGAGACCACGGGGTAGACCCAGAACACGCTGGAGGGATTACATATCTCACCTGGCCTGGGAACGCCTTGGAGTCCCTAAGAGGGAGTTGGAAAGCATTGCTAGGGAGAGGGTTGCTTTGCCCCCGCAACCCAGCCCCGGATAATCGGATGAAAATGGATGGATGGATTTAAAGTTGCATCAACTAGTTGAAAAGGTAGCATTTACGATTAAACCTGATGACACAGAGTATTTATTGATTTGCTCTGTTCTTATAAAGGTAGTGGTGAAGTACAGCATGTCCCTGCCTACTCTGACCAATCATGTGCAGCCATTACCAGTTATGTTTACACTGCAGTGGAGGAAGATTATTCAGTATTCAAACACGTATAACACGTGCACACATGTGTTTATAGCGCAGACTTTTCTACTTATCCTATCCGATTAAATATGTTTCTCAACTATTTCTCTGACGAGTGCCAAAGCAAAATCAAGAGAGGAGAGGAGAGGAGAGGAGAGGAGAGGAGAGGAGAGGAGAGGAAAACAGGGTCTGTATCATACCTCCACATAACTGCATTTATCATTTGATATTCATAAAAAGAACACTGTCAGAACTGTCACGGCATCCTTCCCGTGATAAAAATGGATTCTGCGTGGAGGTGGTGCATCACCGCACAGCCTCTCAGCCATCCTCCTATAAGGTACATGTGTACATCCATGTGAATCACCTACTTACTGTGCTGCTGTTTGGGGCTCTCAAGATAATGTATAGGGAGGCAGCTTGCCTGGAATTCTGCAGCAATTCTGCAGCACAGATGTCAGTCAGAGATGACAGCTTTGTCTTTACAACAACATGATGAATCACTCCCAGTCGGCAGTCATTAAAAAGTACAAAGTATGCAGAGTTGCAAAACAAAAGTGAAGAAATGTAAAGTCAGCTTTTCATTCTGATAAAACAATAATCTCCCTCGTCACAAGTCAGAAGACCTCTTAGAAAAGAGCACACTAAGACAGGGGCCCTCACCACATCTATGGTCTAAGCATTGTGCAGCAGAACAGCTGCAGTATTGTTTACCAAACCAAGCTGTCAGCATCTATACCTAAGTAGCCACATGCACTTTCCAGATGCAGTCCTTTCAATCACAAACAGACATAACCCATAGAGAAAATGTATCCCCGTGAAGATAACCTACCTGCAGGCTCTCAATACAAGCCCCATGCAGCAGCAGTCATCATTTGCTAGACTAACTCCAAGCATTTTTCTTCGCCTTCAAGCTCAAAAGAGCTGTCTGCTCCCTGAGGTTTTACAGTACCAAATGAATGATCCGCAGCATGACTCTGTCTGATTCAGCCAAACTTAGGCAATCTGTCACACCGCACAGACACTCCCCTGAGCACACACAGAGACATACACACACACGGACACAAATTGCATATGTTCATGGTCAGATTATCTGGTTGATCTCTAAACCCCGTAATCCTGCAACATCGAAAATAAATCAAAACTCAAACTGTAACAGACGAGCATGGCAAAAAATAGGCAGAGATGGCCACTCTGAAAATGTGTGAGCAAGAGACCCGTTCACCTTTTGCTCCACAAATAGCTTCGATGACATCCCATTACGGTGTAATGGCACATGGGGGTGTAAAAGCTGCAGGTAAGTCGTCTAATAAGGGCCAGCACATATGTGACCATGGCAGAGCAGTTTATTCTGTTGCTCTGCGTGGATCAATATTTGGTATTTTTGCACACCATTAACATGCTTATGGGAAAACAGCTCTGTAATTAAGATCAATAAACTCAAGCACAACTGTTCTTATCTATCTCTTCTTAAATATAATTAATGTAATATTAAATACAGTAGGAGATGTCCATCCACAAGACCTGTAAGTATGTTCAGATACAGCGTCCTCATGCAGTCGCCCCTTTAACCATATGCTCTTTCTAATGTAGAGAAACAAAACAGGACAGGCGTAGTTGAATTTCATTGTGTCCTTACGGATTACATTATCTGAACCAGGGTAATCCCTGTTTTCTAATACCATTTCATGAAAGCCATGTCACTCGCCAGTGCCTTTGTCCAAAAGCAGAGGGGCAGATAAACAGCCACTGGATCCTCCAACAATCGGATTCAGCTAACCCTCATGCTGTGAGACACGTCTAAATCCCTTACACAATCATGTCAGAGGCATTATTATGTCATCCCAACACTAAATACCTTCCTTGTGCCCCCCACCTCTTGTCTGCCGCACACACACAAGCAGGCACACACACACACACGCAAGAGAAAAAAATAAAGATTTGTTTTAACAAATGGGGAGCTTTTGTCAGCAAGATGAAAGCGGAGGAATGTATCAAATTATCCAACTGTTGAAAAATGCTCTGTAAAGCATACTAGGAGACAATGCTAGACAAATCTATTGTTCAGACCCCTTGATTACATTACAATACTCTTTGGGATTTGGTACAGTGGTAAATGATAAAGTCATCACATTTAAGCAAAAATACAGAGGGTACTGTACGTGAGAAATTTGATTAGTCTGGTGAATTTTGCTGCAGAGAATCTTGGCCCTGGGGGTGTCCGAGCTCGTATAGTGCAGCACTTTACTGCAGCAGACCTGCCTTTACAACAGTGTTTGCTTCAGTGTGTACTGTATATCCATAACATGTTATCAGTGGAGGAAAACAAAGACAGTTCTGACTTCTCATCAAGATTGGCAAACACCTTGTCCTCTGCTCACAATCCCCTCTCTGCAGGATATGCAGACTGAGTCAGCTCTCTATGTGTGTGTGTGTGTGTGTGTGTGTGTGTGTGTGTGATATCTGTTCTCTGCTGGGAGCTAACTGTGTCCAGACTGGCTCCAGGCTTATAGGGACCTCTCTCCTGCAGTTCTCATTACAGAATCTGAGCAGACACACACCGCAGAGCAAAAGCGGCCACTGAACACGCTCCCACTGGGGAATTGCATTACACTGATACACAGGGTTAAGACAACACAGCTACTCCATGACTGCAATGCTCAGAGGCAATGAACATTACGCAGGTACCACACACACACACACATAGAGGCCCCAGTTTCCAAAAACAACACACAACATCTACTAGGATGCGAACAGATTTTTTTTGGCGTCATTGTCTTTTTACATCATGCTGTACAATAACGGTGTGTTCACAGCTGTTCTGCATAAACATGCTGTACACAAAGCTATCAAAGCACTGCAGGTTTCTCTCACAATCTGTTCCCTCTGAACTGGCTTTTTATTCTCTGGTATTTCCCTTCTCAGAGCACAAGAGCATCATTTTTCAGTACAGAAGCAGCGTAAAGCACCCAATCACTGCACTGCGTGATAAGACATCAAATAATGGTTATCTCAACATAGTACACAGTGTTACAAAAATTATAAAAAAAAAAAAGATTTAATAATTTAGTTTTGGCCCACTCCCATCTGTCCCTCTTGGTTGCTCGCAGGCTATCACATTATCATTTTATCGAGGAAATTAAACAGATGGATTAAATGAATTAGGTGAGGTTCCACTTGGCTGGCAGAGGGTAACTGAATTTAGTGGCTATTTTTAGATCTCTGTATCCTGAGAGTGTGGGGAGAGAGTTTGAAGAGACTTACGAGGCTTATTAAGTCAGGCATCAGTGGAGGAAGGTAGGCCACATCTGGTGTGCAGCTCCAGCACTGTGACTGGCCGGCAGGATCTTTACCAGAGCAGTCCCCTTCCCTGAGAATTTCTATCCCACTCACAGAGGCTGATCTAAATCACAATCTGGGGAATTTAAAAGGTCACGGTCTTGATACATAGAGAATGTACTCCCTTTTCAAATACCTCAACCTCCTGCTCAGTATCATCATTATGTCTATTCTTAGAAGCATTAAGTCTCCCTGGAAATGTGCACAATGTCTGTGGTTAAGGAGAGGTCACCTCCTTCCTCTGATACAGTCCCTCCTCCTATATCCATGGATACTCTGTCCCCTGCACCACTTTTAGGTGTGTCATTTCTCAGTTTGAAGTGGTCCAGCCATTCAAAGCCGCACTTTGCAAAAATATGACCTCTATTTCGGCTAAGCATACAAATGAAGCGCTGTGTCTTTTGGCCACATTTCACCCTGAGGCCGAGGGATGAAAGGGGAAGGATGAGCTGCACTGGGTGTGACTGGCCTGTACAGAACATTACTGGAACTGACTGGGTGAACTAAACATCAAATCAGATGTTATCCAGCGGCCTGAGTAGAACCAGACCCATTACATAATTCATTAAAAACAGACCACCAAACAAGACTGGACAAACCTATGACAGGCTCATTCTTATTAGTTTAAACTGACCTACATTATAAATGTGTGTCCTGCAAGGAAAATAATACTGATTTACAGCTGAGCCAAACTGTCAAGCTACTTTATCTGCGGCTCATACTGTAGGTGAAATTTTGCGGTCTGGTGTTTACAGCTCGCTGCCTCTGTGCCTGAGAGCACAGCAGGGGGGCTGACCGATGAGGGAGCACATGCAGGAATGATAAATAGGCTAAGTAACCTTATCGCTGCGACTGACATCGAGACCCTGACAGAATGATAATAAGCTCATAATCTTGTGCATGGATCTATAGCATCGTTTCTATGTCACAACCCAATTACAATTGACAGAATTAACCGAACGACAGCAAAAAACTGTAGGTCGCCACTTCATATACATGGAAACCTGATCATAGTTGAACTGAGAAATCCCTAAATTTCAAACCATGTTAATGTATAGCAGGCAAAACACAGCAGCAAACATGTTCAGTTCACTTTGATGCTGACACTTTGGCTAGAGCTCAAACCAATGACACAAACAACATACAACTTCAGCAAAAAGACAGCTAAACAGTCCACCGGTGCATGAAGAAGTGTAATATGCAGCAGATGTGACAATGCATGAGTGAGTCTGTATATATACAGTATTTATCTGTGGGCTGGGCCCTAATAACAGCTGTGCTAAGGACTGAGAAGCCATGTAAACAAGCACATTCCTTTGAGAAGTGTATCTCTGGCTCGCTGAATGTTAGGGAGGACTGCATCAAACCTCCACTACAGACTAACCCTTTGAGACATCCCATATTAACCGTGTATGCAGAAGAGCATCATAATCAGCCTGAGAGATCACAGTTCTGCTGACATCAACACAGCGGTCAGTGACCTGTGATTACTGCAGTGAGCATCTCTCCCTCTCTCTTTCTCCCTCTCTGTCCTTTCATTCCTGGAGACACTGCACCATTAGTACACATTGATATACACACTCCCCGAAGGCAATCCAAAGGTTTGTAAAGGCAAAACAGCCGGCTGCTTTCACTGCCACAAAAACGGGCGATAGACTCTGTTCAGCATGTGTGTAAATTCTCCTCTCCCCGCACATACACTTTGTAGACACACTTAACGGCATGCAATCCGAAGCACTTTATCTCCTGCAGCTGCTGGAAGGCTTTAGCAGACACACCTCCTGAGTAGCTATGTAGCGATACAATCCCACATATGTGTTGGGAGAGGGGCCGGGATACACACCTGTGAGTCGCACGATACACTGGCTGCCTCTTGTAAGGGACGTGTAAGGTTGACTGTCCTGGTTGGCCCAACATGTTAGCTGCAGGTCTGTGATTTGCTGTGCTGCTTGCTCTGCTCTTCTCAGTGGTGCCTGTGTGTGTGTGTACTCCTCTCAGCTGGTAGTGCTGCTGTTGCTGACGTCGTCTGCTGTGCACCGTGGCGTCGACTCATTCAAAACATCCGCTTTCCCGCTTCTCTCCTGTGTGGGGCTGCTGAGGTGGAGCTAAAAATACACGTAATCACTGAACTGTCCCCTGTCTCCGAGAGCATTAGGCTTGTGATGGGTATTATTAAAGCCAGCCAACCTCACCAATACATCATGTATGAGGCCCCAGAGCACCAAGTAAAACCACAGGTACAAAGCATTAGCCATAACCCATGTAATCATATTCTCGTCTCTCACATTCCCTCCCTGTAGTGGTACTCCGTCTCTCTCTCTCTCCTCACCTCTCATTTGCTCTCTTCTAATATATGCGTTCCTCAGCGGAGCTCTGCCGTCAGAGCACTTGCCTAAACCGGACGCCCTCTCTGCTCCATTCCCTCTGCAGTCATGCAGGCAATACACAGCGTGCACAGCGAGACAGAGGGGAGAAATGGAGTTAGAAGGAGGAATTACAGTAGCACGTAGGGGGGAAAAAAGAAAAGAGATGAGGAATTGATGGAGTGAAAGTGGGAGAAAGTGCGCTGCAACTTTAACACCACAAATTATACAATGATAGATAATTGCATAAAGCAGGGGTGTCAAACTCATTTTAGTTAATGGGCCACATACCGTCTGATTTGTTCGCAGGTGGGCCAGACCAGTAAAACCATTGCATAATATCCTATTAGTAACAAACACCTCCAAAATGTTCCCCTTTTTTAGTTTAATAAAGTACATTTTAAAAACATTTATCCGTTTACAAAAGAGATGACAAACAGCCTGTGATTTCTTCAGAAGAATAAACGCAATTTCAACAATATGTCTCCACAGTTTTTCCACATTCAGTCAGTCTGTGCTGTTTGACAATGTTTTGCACAATGTTCAATATCTGTTGATCACAATAAGTATGAATAAATAGTATTTTCAGAGTATTGTATTCTGGTCATGGTGGAAAAACATCTGAGGGAGCATTTTACATGAAGTAAGCTACTCACTGTTTAACTTGCTCATAGCCTTCACAAATTAGGGCTGGGTATCGCCGCTGATTTCCTGAATCAATGTGATTTAGATTCACAAGGTCCCAGTTCGATTCGATTTCCGATATTGATTCGATTGGGGATATTTCAGTTGCAATACCAATTTTTGCTGGTATGTGAAAGAGATTCTCAGAAAACTACTACTGTAAATTTTACAGGGAACTATTCTTTAAAAATAATATATTCACAAAAGGGAATAAAACTGAATATTTTATGACTAAATGGTGTTTCTAGAGCAGCAGCAGTAATATCAAAACAGCAAGGTCACAATATAAACTCAATATCTCACTGGAAACAAATCCAAAATGTCATTAAATAAGTCATATTCCTGACATCACAATACTGAGTGAGGTTTATAAAGAATAAAGAACACAGACATCAGTCGGTATCAGTCCTGCTGTCATCTCTGCTCCTCCCTCTGCTGCTGAGGAGACTCACTGCCTGCAGGTCACATTACCGTTAGCACCTTTGAAGATACGAGACAAACTAAGCTAAACCTCTAACATTTGCTGTCGTTGTCTAGCTTGTTAGTAACAATTTGCTATTAGCTGGAAGGTGCTCTCTGCTTGTTTATAACATGGCGGTGGATGAGAGACTGCAAACAGAACAGATTGAAATATCACTTTCCTATATGTTTACATGTTGCTAAACATGTGTATTGATAAAGTGTTGACTTATTCCTCGTGGAGGTTTTATTGCACTCACGGTAATGAGCGTAGCTGTCATCAGCTCGAGTTATCTTCACTTCACTGTCTCCACCGCATTATCTCTGCTCCGTGTTCGTGTGTCTGTGTGTGTGTGTGTAAATGTGGCACAGACAGCAGGAGGAGAGACTGCTGCAGCATGATACTAAATCACACCAAAACGTAAAAAAGTAAGCCAACAGTTACAGATAAAAGAGCTGGTAACATCGGAGCTTCTCAATACTACAGTCATTAATAATTTAGCGCCGTGGCCCGTTTAGCACTGGTGAAATTAAACGGGTTAAAGTTTGACACATCTGTGGGGAAAAGTGCATATTAAAAGATCAATCTTGGATTTTATGAATCGATATCGGGTCATTCAAATGAAGATGATATGAATCGGATGAATCGATTGCAGGATGACCGTCAACAGCTTGACAGTAAACAGGAAATACTGTGTCAACATCTGATGAAGGAGAGAGAGTATGAGTTGGGGAGATATAGTTCATGACTTGAGAAATGAAAGTGAAGACAGGGCTTTGACCTAACAGCTGAAAGACTGATGACTATGCCATGCTACAAATGCCTTCTATCAGCTAATAGAGATAGTGGGGGGAAAAAAAATGTTTTCTGCACCAGCTAAGGACTCAGGAAGTCAACTCACAGATTATACTGACAGTACCTGCCCACATACACACACAAACACGCAGGTAATGCATCCAGCTGCTGTTGCCCTCATCCCCTGTGTTTCATCCTCTGCTGCTCTTTCTCATCCATCTACACTCTCCTTCACATCTCGTTAGCATACCCCAGGAGTCGAAGGCACTCACACTGCAAGTAAAGACCTCTGCAACACTGTGGAGATGGTACTACTGTAGTATGACAGATCACCGGGTCCAACGACCACCAATGGCTGTTTGAATTGTGCACGGGCCTCTTTTACAGTAATCTGTCTCAGTGCATGGAAAAACTGCAACGTGCACTATTCAAACGTAAAACAGCCAAACACATGGCAAACACATGAACTGGCAAAAAGCAGAATGGTTCCACAGTGTCTGCAGCAAAAAACAGGATGCACAAAATAACTAATGTTCTATTATTATAAGGGATAAAAAAACAAATGCTTGTAATTATAATAAAACTAGATTTACCACCTTGCAGTTGTGTGCCTCTGCAAACCAGTCAATTTGCAAACCAGTCAATTTGCAGTTACAGTTTACAAACATGTCTGTCCGGACTCATATATAGCCATGAAAGTTGACAGTGCTTCAAAGAAAAGAAGCTACATGTTCTAAAATATGAAAGCTTCACACACATCTTTATCTAGTCAGCACAGAAGATCTATACAGTCAGCACAGTTTCAAGGTGGACACTCAAGATTGATGTCATCAATTCAGTATCTGACCAAATGTCTGCCCTTCTGTTCCTGAGTTATGATATTGAATAATGGCTGTTATTCAGTGTTTGCGGAACATTATGATGTCACAGTGAAGTTGACCTTTTACCTTTTGGATATAAAATGTCATCGCTTCATCTTTTTAACCTATTAGACCTTTATGTGAAATTTTGCCATAATTAGCATATGAATTTATGAGCTATGGCCAAAAACATGTTTTGTAAGGTCACTGTGACCTTGAATTTTGACCACCAAAATCTAATCAGTTCATTGTTGAGTCCAAGTGGATGTTTGTGCCCAATATGAGGAAATTCCCTTAGGCCCTATTCAACTATCACGTTCATGAGAATGAAACAGATGCAAGGTCACAGTGACCTTGACATTTTACATCAATTTTAAATCAGTTTATTGTTGAGTCCAAGTGGATGTTTGTCCCTAATCTGAGCAAACTCCGTCAAGGTGTTCGAGAAATATATGTTCACGAAAATCTACTCGTTTATCGTTGTCCAAGTGGACATTTGTGCTAAATTTGAAAAAACTCTCAAAGATATCAGGTTCACAAGAATGAGACTTGTGTATCCCACTGGCAAGTTGATCGCCACCCCTGTGCACTGCCTTTATAAAGCAATTACTGCTGATAACACGGAAGCGTAGCACCCATAGTGCCCACCCTCCTGTTACCGTCCACGTTAACACTGTTAGCTCTGTCAGCACTGCTGCTGTTGTTAGCACTGTTTACGTCAATAGATGCTAGCACTGGCTCAGCCACCTCCATGTTGAGAGCCATGTGCAGTCAATCCTGACTCAGACTCTGACTCATGGATATGCTCTGAATGTTGCATACAGCTCCTTCTGGTACATTTAGCTGGTAAAAATTTTACTTACATAAATTTTTAAATGCAGGAAATTGTGGTATTTTTATTCTATATTTCTACTTTTACTTAAGTAAAAGATCTGATTATCTTTTTCACTACTGTCCCCAACCAATAGCATGACTCTCAATAAACTGTAAAACCACAATTGAACTGAGCAAATATTTTGAATGAAAAGTGACTGAATTATGGAAATGTTCTTGTTATGTGTCTATGATCACAAAGCAATAAAAACATGTGATTGCATATGATAAAAAGCCATATACACATAATGAATAAAACCTTAAAATATACATATACTGTATATTTTAAGGTTTTAAAAAGGTGAAACTGAACTGGCTAGCCTTCATTTATAAACTATTCTAATTATTTTTCAAGTAAAACTATGTCTGACATCTCAATATAAAGACACAACAGATTCATCCTCTTCATCTCACACTACTCAGCATACTCCCAGTAAGTCTCTGATAGCCTCAGAATCCTCTTAATCGTACATGTTGCTACATTACTACTCACCAGTTAGTGCTCAGATGTAGGAAGTAGTAAGTCCAATTCAAAAGTCTCAAATGTCCAACTATGTCCTGATCCCGAAGACGAACAATAAGGTGTGTGCCTTACTGTTCTCTTAACGTATGGTAAGTGAGCCTGTTTTAACTGTGTGCACAATGCTAGGTGGGTGTGTTGGAGCGGCGCACAGAGCGGTGTCAGATAGAAGCAAGACTGCTGTTTCAGCCCTCTCTCTCTACTCTGGATCACTCAGTAACACCACCTGCACTTACTCTCTACTTAGCCTCTCCGGGGAAGTATAAAATGATAACGCTCCATTGTTCTGACCCTATATGGAAGAAAAAGAAGGCAGAAAGGGGAAGGGCCCGGCTTGTTGAGAAACTCAGACGCCACCACCTCTCTGGTGACCACAGATGAGGAGTATTCACCTCAATGTGTTGTCCAGTCAACGTAAAGTGCTGACCTTGGTCTGTGACTGCAACCAGAGCCTTCAGTCTAACCCTGAGTCCTCTTTATCAGATCACACCCCTGTCAGTCAGGGAGAGAGAGGGATGGAGGATGGAGGGCAGACTATAGCTGAGTGGCTGGCTCAGGCCGCTGCAGTGTCAGTTCAATAATCCACAGACAGACATATAGATAAGAGCAGAGGGCGGGATGAGGGTGGTTTAGGTCGATACGTACGATGGACTGCCAGGTCAACTTTCATACATCACTCTATCACCTGCCTCCACTGCTGTCCTCCTGGCTGCTGTATAACAAAATTATTAAACTATGATATTAATCCCAGTCTGTTAATAAAAAACTTATCAAACTAGGAAAATTGCTTTGCAAATATACATGTGTTAGCCAAAAATTAGGAATGCAGGACGATATTGTCAAGTAAATATGCAATACAGAACAGAATCAATAACATGTAAGTCAAATCCAGGATAAGGGCTTTAAGACTGAGATGTCAATAAAATAAATTACACTGTCATCACATAACTCAAGAATTTAAAATTTAATAAACATATTTTCTTTTTAATATGGCAAGCAGTAGACACAAGCCTGCACAATAAGAAAGACTGAGTAGCAAAACACTTCAAGCATTGCCTGTCTCAATAACAGATCAAATAAAACAGAAACAAATGTGAAACTGCATTAAACTGTCAATCTGACTGAGACTCAACAGCGATATCTAGTGGCGTCCTACAGAACAGCACCTCACGACAAACACAAGCACATATTTCCCCAGGTCTCAGTGGCTCACTGAGATAAGGACACATCCTCAAATTGTTCTTGCAGTGATTCAAAAACTTTCAAATGTGCTGTCAAAATCAGCACCACATCTTTGCGGCACAATCCAATCTTAATCTCACAGAGCAGATTACAGACAGCGGATAAGAACAATGATCAAAGCCATCTTAAATGATCAGATCATAAAAATTAAGAATAGTAAAAAGTATAATCAATCACATCATGAATGGGGAATTAGCCCCGCATCTCTGCACTAAAGCAAATTAAATTGGACTGCTTTGTGAGAACTCACACAGCTGTGCGGTCAATGTGTTCAATAAATGCTGCAGTGAGTGAAATTGCCCTAACCACCAGATCTGCTCTCGCTAGCATCGGCCAGACGGGCCTTTTCATTTATCCTTTTCACACTCAATATTCCATTAATGGGAACAGCAATATTCAATCAAGTAATCCACAATGAGAAACATTTTTCAGAGCTCATGCACACAATCTGCTGCCGAATATAAGCTTATTGAAGTGTTAAGTTATTCAGACTTCAGATAATATACCTTAAGGAATATGTATGGAGTGAAACACTGCAAAGCACCTTTATTGCTTCAAATCCTATCGTCACTCAATAAATGTCAGATTAAGCAGACAAATCAGTACAACTCTTCAAGATGCTGTGTTTAAAAAAGGAAGTGAGAGAAGTAAAAAGTGAGAGAACTTACACAATGTCTTTCTGTTCCAAGAGATATGATTAACTTTCAATCAGGACATGGCACCACTTCCTGTTCTAATCAGACCAGATGGCACACAGGAGAATCAGTCAGGTTCAAGGTCATCTCGTCTTTGATTGGTCTCTGATTTCCTGGGTACTAGGTTGGACTTGGCCTTTCAGAACTGCCTTAACTCTTGGTGGCATAGATTCAACAAGGTGCTGGAAACATTCCTCAGAGATTTTGGTCCATATTGACATGATAGCATCACACAGTTGCTGCAAATTTGATACAAGGCAGGATGGATCCATGCTTTCATGTTTACGTCAAATTCTGACCCTACTATCTGAATATCGCAGCAGAAATTGAGACTCCTCAGACCAGGCAACATTTTTCCAATCTTCTGTTGTCCAGTTTTGGTGAGACTGTGTGAACTGTAGCCTCAGTTTCCTGTTCTTAGCTGACAGGAGTGGCACCTGGTGTGGTCTTCTGCTGCTGTAGCCCATCTGCTTCAATGATAGACGTGTTATTCGTTCAGAGATGGTCTTCTGCAGACCTTGGTTGTAACGAGTGGTTATTTGAGTTACTGTTGCCTTTCTATCATCTTGAACCAGTCTGGCCATTCTCCTCTGACCTCTGGCATCAACAAGACATTTTAGCCGCTCACTGGATATTTTTCAAACCATCCTCTGTAAACCCTAGAGATGGTTGTGAGTGAAAGTTTCTGAAATACTCAGACCAGCCCGTCTGTCACCAACAACCATGCCACATTACAGTCACTTAAATCACCTTTCTTTCTCATTCTGATGCTTAGTTTGAACTTCAGCAGGTCGTCTTGACCATGTCTACATGCCTAAATGCATTAAGTTGCTGCCACGTGATGGCTAATTAGTTATTTGCATTAACAAGCAGTTGTTCAGGTGTACCTAATAAAGTGGCTGGTAGTGTATGTCGTAGTCTAATTGAGCATTTGCTTTAAGCCATATTAATAATATGCAGATCAGCGTAACAAGCTGAAAAATCAACATTCACGTAACATCACCTTCTAAAGTTGTTATGCTGAACTTGTCAGTGAAAACTTGCCAATCAAGAAATTCCAGCAGATACAGAAAAAACATTAGCAGTCCTTTAGAGTCAAATTTAAGTCCAATATTCACTCTCCTTGTTGCCCTTTTTGGTCCTCACCAGGGAGATAATCTTCTCTTTAGTAGCTCCATGCACCACTATGTTTTCCACCTAGTCACTACTTTGTCTGTCTGCCTTTAGAGCTGAGAACATCATGGAGTTGATGATGACAACAAACATTAAGGACTCATCTCACCTTGCTCACCATTAGTTTGACCTTCTGCCCTCAGGTAGACGTTATCAGGCAATTAAAACACGCACCAGCAGACTGTTGAACAGTTTTTACTTACACCTATTCATTTGATCCATTATTAATATAAAAATATTGATTAGTGCAGCTGCAACACTGCTGTTTATACTATAAAACAGTTATTCATATGGAGGACGTTTTGTAGATTCTGCGCTACATGTAGCATGTACGTAATAGTTTTAACAAGCACTCCTTAGTAGTTTCATTGTAGAGCTAAGTGAAACACTTTTCATGCAGTATCTCAACTTTTACCAGATGGATACTGTCACTGCAACTAAGCTCTTTTTATCTAAATGCAAATTTTCTATGCTTTCAGAAAATCAATGCCATTATTTTATGGCGTATTAGATTTTCTACTGGTGAAGTGAGCTTCTCACATTTAAATTACCTATTTTATTGTTCATCACTTTCACATCAAACACTGGAATCTTTTGGTAGAAATAAAAAAAGGAGTACTTCATGAAAAAAGGGTTAGCCCATATCTCAGATATGCTCTCTAGAAAGACTTTCTCTTTTTCCACGACATCCATCTTCCAGCTTTCTGGCTGCTAACTAATCACTTCTCTTCTCACCCGTCTGGTGAGATGAGAACAGTGTGGGACCGGCTTCTCTCTGCAGTGGCTCCAGTCACACTCAGGCTCTGACAGAATGCGGCAGAAAGAACTGTCATCTGAATTCAATCAGAGGGAGGGTATACAAACTCTTTCTTTCCTCCAGAGAGGCAGCTGAATTTACTCAGGTGCAGAGCTTCCTTCTTTGACAACATGAAAAGAGTGATACAAAAAAAGGGGGAAAAGTTCTGTTTTTCTACAATATTAGATTTCTGTTGCAAGCCAGGGACATTTACATGTGCTGTACATTATCATAGCATCACAGATATCCAGACTGTATTAGCATTTATGTCTAAAATCATTTCTTTTACACAAAGCAAAAGACAAAATGTAACTGTAATAATATCATTAAACCAGTGTTACCTTGTCTTAATCGGCCTCTCCTCCTCCTCCAGCTCAGCAACCACCCCTGTTTCATGATCAGCTGAGTCAGTCCCCTGGCCGAGGGGCAGGCAACTGCAACAGCAGGTCCCCATCCCGTCTCGGGCATCTCCCCTGCCCTGTTTCTGCTCTGAGTCCTGCTCCAGCTCTGACTGGTCAAACTGCTCAAGTCGTCTGGATGGTGAATGACTCATTCTAGATAATGTATATCATCCCACAGAGCACACCTCAGGCCCACAGCTCTTAATGTATTCATTCATTGCAGACTCCTGGGTTAAATATTGCAAGTCCAAACAAGGCCTGATGGAAAGCTTCCTTTGTATTCTGCAGCACAAACGTCCACTGTACCAGACTCTCAATCTACTCTTTGTTTTCATCGTCTTTATTCACTCCGCTGCTTTAACCTCCGACTCTATTTGTAGGCCTCGACAGTACTGTACAGTATGTATTGTTTAGCTGTCACAAGCCCCTGTAATAAGTCACCAAATGACATGATATTGACCACACACACAGCTGTTTATAAAACTCTTTGGCCTCAAATGAAGGTTCAGACCGCCTCACAAGCACAGAGAGAAGATAGATGCACACAATAGTTGGACACGACTCAAACATGATACAAGGATGTACTGATAATGACAAAATGGTCAAAATTAATCATCCCACAACAAGACTGAGAGGACTCAGCCCATTTGCAATTCCTTGGCCATGAATGCTAATTTCCAATTTCAGTATTCCTCTGTCTGCTGCTTAAGATGGGTTTCAAATGTGCTCTGTTGCCATCTTCGCAGGATTAATGATTCGTGCTTCAAGGCAGGGTTCACTGTATACTCCATGCACGTTTGTTATCAGGAAATTAAGTCTTTGTGATGTTCCATGTAGTTGGTGTGAGTGGGTGTGTGAAAGACAGAAAGAAAGATACCAAGTTCTCTCCCTGCTCCACTCTATCACTTTCCTCTGTAAAAGAAAAATATTTTGGGCACTATTTATATTACGGTGCAAAGACAGGCAAATGAGCACTACATCATGTTTTGCTATTCTCTTGACCTTGAAATAAATTTAGCCCGCTCATTCAGTATTTTCATTCCCTGCACAACACACATGGTGCAATGGTGGGTAGAGAAGCGCAACAAGCAGACAGTTAAATCAAAATGAGCCAGCACAAGCTAAGGTGCTGCTATTTTGTCATAACATAGGATTCTGATGCTGCGATAAGAATGACCTACGACCCTATATGTTTCCAGCTGATCAATCATTTGATAATTTTCTAATTTCATCAGCAAGTACAACTAAAATGAATGATGATGCCTCATTCATAGAATAATTAAAATAAGAATCAATCAGCCAAGCAGGCATTTTACGCACAAAGGGAGGAGTCCTGCAACATACAGTAGTGCAGTGATTTTTAGTCCCTGTCATAGCAATACTGTCCCCAAAAATCAAATTTCTTTATTTTGCCCAGATAAGGCAGGAGTAATCTGATCCGTCAGGATTTTGCCTGTCAAGAATGACACCACCATTTCGGAGTATCTATTTTCAGCTGAAGGTCACTGTCTCAACAAACAGCTTGAGGCAAGGAAAAGAAAGAGAGAGACTGAACTGTGTTTAAACGCAAGCTCACACCCAGGAGTCTGCAGAGGTGATGTATATCTGAGACGGTCTTTGCTATACAGTAACATATCTGCCTCATGACCTTGTGACTTCTTTGAGGGCAAAAATAAAAGATGTTTTACATATCAAACGTGACCTTAAAGAATGCCTGGTCTCCTGACCAACTTAAAAATAACGTACTGGAATGTCTCCCAATTTGATCATGGTATACCTTTGTTACACAGCCCTAATCACAATGTAAAATAGTTAATGAAAACTTAATAGGGTACACACTGTTTAAAAAAATTATAATGAGGAAAGAAGGTCTTAAATCATGCTGTTGAACTGCTGTAAACCCACGATACTCTTTGTATCTGCAAGTGTATATATATACTGTATTTCCTTTTTTTGGGGGGTAATTGGTTGTCTGCTTGCAGTTAAGCCTTTGATAAAAAAAATCAAGCATGTACAAATAAATTTGTAAGATTCCTGATATGTAGTTAATTGGATTAAAGCGCATAAGTTGTCCTTTCAACTTAGGGCAGGGCAAGATATTGATATTATATCAATATTGTTGACAGCTCCTTAACGCAAATAGTTTATCACTCAATCATGTGGCAGCAACTCAGTGCATTTAGGCATGTAGATGTGGTCAAGACGACCTGCTGAAATTCAAACCAAGCATCAGAATGGAGAAAGAAAGGTGATTTAAGTGGCGTGAATGTGGCATGGTTGTCGGTGCCAGACAGGCTGGTCTGAGTATTTCAGAAACTGTGATCTACTTGGATTTTCATGAATAACCATCTCTAGGGTTTACAGAGGATGGTCCAAAAAGAGGAAACATCCAGGAGGTCAGTGAAGAATGGTATGGTTTAAGGTGACAGTAACTCAAATAACCACTCGTTACAACCAAGGTACGCAGAAGACCATTCTTGACAAACAACACGTTGCGCCATGTCTCAAAACTCAAATCATCTCAAACTGGTTTCTTGAACATGACAACGAGTTCACTGTACTCCAATGGCCTCCACAGTCACCAGATCTCAATCCAATAGAGCACCTTTGGGATGTGGTGGAACAGGAGATTTGCATCATGGATGTGCAGCTAACAAATCTGCAGCAACTGCATGATGCTATCATGTCAATATGGACCAAAATCTCTGAGAAAGGTCTACAGCACCTTGTTAAATTAAGCCACGAAGAATTAAGGCAGTTCTGGAGGCAAAAGGGGTCCAACCTGGTACGAGCAAAGTGCACCTAAGAAAGTGGTCGGTGAATGTATATAACATATAGTGATATTTGATTTTCTCCATATCACCCAACCCTACTGTGCTCATATTAACAAATAAATGAAAAAAAAAATCATAATGCAGCTTGGTTGCTCATTTAAACTTTAACTTGCTGATGCTGATCCTGTGCTTATCAGGAATCTCTGCTGTCATCAGAAACTGGTGAGACAAAAAAAGCTCCTCAGAGTCTACAAAGAGGCATAATGAAAATTACACAGCTAAACGACAGTTTCAGTAAAGCCACGACAGAATGTATCAAGAAAGATAAATATTATAAATAGCTTTAGTTCCTTTGATGGCTCAGTTTCAATATCTTTGCTTTGTGGTGCTGAAAATGATTTCATACGAGTCTGAAGACACTGCTTCAAGAAATATGGTTCCTACAGTACTCCGTGGATCTCTACAGCGGCAGTTCAACAAGCACAGATGGTCCTGTTGGACATGAAATTGTAAGGCAAACACAACCTGGTGTGCAAGGTGTGCCAAAGCATGAGCAAGTAAGGGCAGACCTGCACACCTGCACTATATAAATATGTAATTAATATTTACTCGCTGGAGCGCATATACAGTAGGAAAGCTGTTGGTGTTACGGGATCTTATTACGTGAAACATCTGTGACAAACAGATCAAACTGAATGAACCCAATGACATATGCAGTTCCATCCATACCTTCTTGTCTGTAACATCCAAGCACAGTTTAAACATGGGCACTCTCAGATAGCACAATAGATTTATAGATATCAGTTTCTATGTTGGTAGAGGAGAGGACTGATCTCTTATTACAGCCAAACAGTGCACTAAAATATGGTTCTGAAAACATTTTAAGCAAGAAATAGGCAATACAGCCACAGAATCATACACTGGATCACGCAACAGCACTGCATAGTAGGCAGGTGTCTCTCTCTATCTGCTTCTATACTGTTTGTATACTGTTTGCGCAATGGGGGGCATACAAAAATAAGTACGTACAATCTGTAGTTCGAGCAACAGCCCTAGAGCCATGGAGAATTACGTCATCCAAGCAGTTTTGAGCTCAGAGATGAGCATGGAGATCTCAGAGTTGGTAAGATGGTGGGAATTTTACCACAGTTCATTTATACATTCTCCCCACATTCTTATGGCACAAAGTATTCCTGTAAGTGAACTATCTGTGAAGATGAACAGCCGCCTCACTGTTCCTGTCACCCTCACCTCAGCTTTGCTGAAACAAAAGCATTTGCACTGATCCCCCCCTCTGCTTGTTGCCTGGGGGTGGGAGTGCTCTATCTGATTGGTATTCAGTGATGTGTTTTCAATCTTTCTTCATTACTTCCCAAGGCACCCGACAAAGATTTCCAAACAGCATCCCTTTACATGCGCAGTCCTTTGTGCAAACATGAGGTTACTTAGCAAATCTCAACGGTAGTTGGTCTCATCCATCATACTTAATAAAATCTTAGACTAATGTCAGTGAAATATGTTGTTAAGCTTCAAAACATTACCTAAGGATGAAATTTGAGGTCCCATTCTGAGTTTTAATCTGAGTATTGACCATTTCTGAGGGGATTACTGGAGAGTTACTGCTGCTTCTTTGAAAGAAAAAAAAAGGAGCCTAACTGGATTGTCTTCCTGCCTGAGCCCAGCGGAGGACCAATTGGGAAAACTCTTTAAAACTCATATCCTAAATCCACTGTAGTAAAGCTATCTCACACAGTATGCTCCTGCACAATGGAGAATACCATAAGTTTTCCTCACTGTAAAAGTTTAAAAGTCATGTACAGTGTCAAAAGTACAGTTTGCTAGCGAAAATCTTAATCGTATTCATGGGCATCTATTGGCAGAAATGGTATATAATATCCTTAACTATGTTTTCAAGTTTAAAATCACCTGAAAATAAAAATTGCTGTTCTTGTTACCTTAGAATGAGCTGTTTATGTCTAAATACAGAGAGGGTCCTCTATCGCGGAGTCCACCTTGCTGTTCTACAGTAGCCCAGAACAAACAAACCAAACATGGGCTCTAGAGAAGGCCATTCAAGTTTTCATGTCAGCCACCGTAGTTCTCCTAAACACTTGATACAGAGGAGAAGTTTCAGTTCTGCAACTTTACTGCTAGATGCCACCAAATCATACACATTAGACCTTTGAAAGAATCTGAAATCTGCAAGGGCAAAGGTTACTTCAAGGACCTTGAGGCTGTTTCTGCTTCTATCTTTTTTGGCAATGATGTTTTGAACCCAGCAGTGAGGTATGGATCTGCTGTGTTCGCAGAAAAAGAAAGCTTCATTAAACAGCCTTGAGATAAGGCCCAGTAGGGATATGAAACTTCTTTTTTATCCCCTATTAAAAAGCCCTGCTTCAGAACTCCCAAAACATCCCACGGCTAATTAACTCATACTGTCCTGATCAAAAAATAGTCAGCTAGTAACAAAATGCAAGCACAACCTAAAAAAACATAACAAGCAGCAGGAGAAAGGGAAGATAAACACTATAAAATATTAATGGGGTTATCATACCTGACGGGCAAATGAAGCTGAGACAGACGAAGCCTTTTTTGGTGTGAAATCTATGTTAGTTTTGCATCAACCGCTTCTTCCTGGACTTCCCTTCCACAGCACTGTAAGCAACAATGTGAACTGTGTCCTCAACAGGACACCATTGTACCTCAGTGGGGTCATTTTTTTTCCTCAGGGAGCTATAGAATTGCACATTTCCTATGCTCAGTGAGTGCCAGTGATGTGGTGGAGCACAGATCTAACTGAACTCAGTTTCCCCGGCTTCAACCACGTCAGAGATGCATTACAGTTCATAACAGTTGAGGCCTTCTATTATGACTTGAACAGGAAGCTTCACAAAGTTGCACTGTACCTATTATACAGTATGTTATACACATCTCATTGCCTCATGATGTATTCCAGCCTTCTTTTGCGCTCCAATTTCTTGCCTAATGTGCATCCATTATACATGTTTACCTCAACACAGAGACCTGTTTCATCTGTGGCGTATTATCTTCAGAGATTGAAACGGGATGATTTTGGAAGATGATTTTCAAAATGGGTCACTCCCTTGGAGAGTTGCCAGAAGTGTGACAGCCTCTCTATTTCAATCTGTTTCAGACGGCGACAGACCTCCGCCATTAGTTTTGATAATCTTGCGCTCCAATTTCAATCTATTTATTTGTCAGTGTTGGAGTTTAAAAAGCTCTGTAAACTACATAATCTAAACTATATTTTGTCACAAATGAATCCTTCTTAGTTTGAGTTGAGACACTGAAAGTGTGTTGGACCCTTTGGAACATCACAACAAGCAGAACATCAGCCACCATTAATCAGATAGCTCAGGTCTGCAGGCTGGCCTACAGTGAGGTGTAAACAAGTGTGAGTTTTGTCACGGTGATAGTGTCTGAACAATCCCTCCTTTGTACTCCACCTCAGCTAAATTCCACCAAAGACACACAACCAAATCTACCGACCGTTGTCACGGCAGCACCATGTGGACTTCAGTCCTGTTTGAGTTTGTTGTGGTATGCCTCCTGGACAGCTAAGAGACGAGACGAGAAGAGGAAGCAGTAAATTATACCAAAGAGCTTGCTGGCTAAAAATCTTATTCCACGTCAAGAAAGTTTATAAAGTCTGATGTTTAACTTAAAATTAATGATGAAATTTAATCGGACACAAAGAACCACAGCATGCAGCCTGGAGCAGAAAATTAAACTCACCTAAACTCAGTGCTAATGGGGGATGTCTCCATAGTATTAATGGGTATTTTAAAGTGCTGAGTTGTAGCCAGTTAAAAACACTTGTGATGATTTTAATGGTCTGAAAGAGGGCCACAGTCCAAGTTGTCCGGTCCCTTTCCAATTTTTAATGTGATGTAAGGAATAATCCCATTGAGCTAGGGAGCCATCTTCACTGTCTTCAGTGGTCCAGCTTTGCCAACTTACATCAATACCCAAAGCATATCTTACACCAAAGCTGTTAACATGTTCCTGGAGGAGGGTAGGCTGTTTTAAACTTTTAATCTGCCAAACCGGCTCATGTTTTAAGAACAAAGTAGCAACAAATTAACCAGGCCTGTGTATCCACTCTTATAGTCTAATTAGCTGAGAGCCGGAATTACAGGCCAGGTGAGCTTAACACAAGCGACTCTTCCTATAATTACCCTGTAGACACATGGGACAAATACAGAAACCTGGCGTCACCCAGGTCTGCAATAAATCAAATAAACCACCTGAGATAAACTTCTCCACAATGAGGAAATGACAGTACTCCATCACCTGAGAATAGTAAATGCTCACATCAACAGAAATTGCCCCCACTGAGGTGTAATGAAAAGGTTGCACTCATCACCAGCTCAGCTGTTAGTCAAAGTAATTATCCATATGAACGCTAAGCAGCGATATGGGACTTCATAGTCCCACTGTTTCAAGAACAAAGACCAATCAATTTGTCATATAGCGGTTAAGAAAACAGCATCATCTCAATATCATTATGTCCTACTTTACTGTCAAATATTTACATAGTCAAAGTCACTTGACACTAGTGCTGTCAAAAATATCCATATATCAATACATATCAATTCCGAACATCTGAGAGGGTTTCCATACCCATTTTATGCAGTGGTAATACACCTGACCAGCTGGACTTTCTTGTTCTCTCTTATTGTTAATGTTTACTACAGTCATTGCGCTGTTCTTTGCTACTAACCAAGAAAATTAAAGTCGTCGTTGTCATGTTAATTCAGCATAATTTGGCTCCCAGTAAAAACCTCCTGAACAATCAACACTGACAGAATTCAAACCGGGCGAAGTTTCAGGTGGTTGCAATCAGCAATCCTCACCACTAGATGTCACTTTATCCCCCTAAATCGTACACACTGGACCTTTAAAGCAAATATTGCAATATTTTACTGAACCTGCTCACAGCTTATATTAAAGGTGCTGTGCAGATACGTTATCTATTATCTATTGATCCAGATATCTTGCTTTTGCAACAGTCCCCCAAAAATGCCTCAATGCACGTTATGTGCCATGTATTCATCATTATGTACATGGGTACTGTAGTACTGCATGAATGAAAAAAATGCACAACCACAGCTCAGACCCAGAGTACGAAAACAGGCTGGGCAAACACTTTTCAATTATGTGTATTACCTTGAGAGAAAGAAATAAAAGCATTGTAAAGCTACAAGGTTATAAGCCTTGTTATATCTATCTTTTAATAAATTTCAAATATTATGCCGTAAATGTTTTTGGTATTGAAAATGGTAAATAAACTTGCACTTGGATGGCGCCTTTTTAGTCTTCCGACGACTCAAAGCGCTTTAATACTATACATCACATTTACACACCCTTTCATACACTACAAGGTGCCAGCTGCTACTTAGTTACAGTAAACATCCATACGATCCATACTAACTGACGGCACAGCCATCTGGAGCAGTTTGGGGTTCAGTATTTTGTCTTAGGATACTTCAACATGCGGACTGGAGGAGTCGGGATCGAATCGCCAATCTTCCAATTAGTGGACAACCCACTCTACCTCCTGAGCCAAAGGCCTGGTATTGAATATTGATATCTGTTAAGGTATTGTTTCAAAGCTAGAAATTCTAGTATCAAGACAACACTACTTGATACAAACTCGCTTTTGGAAAGATTCCTCTTGTCATTATTCAGAACTGGTAACTGTGCATTGTTGCAAGACTGACCTGGCCAAGGTAGCAGCCAATCAAAACACATTTAAAATGCAACAAATACAACATCCACAGTAAAACAACAACTATACAAACATAGTGAGAAGAAAAACATACATGTGTTTCTATCACCTTGATGTCCTTGAATCCATCAATGGATATAAGTGTTTCTAATTTTAGATCTTTTTGAAGATTGTTCCATGTCCAAGGTGCACAGTAGGAGAATGCAGCTTTCCCCAGACCTGTTAAAACCCAGGGTACATTAAAAAGCAACCACTTAAAGGAGCGTAGCTGATAACTTCCAGAGTTGCCACACAGGAGGGTGCAGAGGTAGGCCCGAAGTTTGCCCAATATTGCTTTATAGAAAAAATAAACCAGTGCCGTTGTCTGTGAGTGGTCAAGGATGTCCAACCCACCAAACCAGAAAGAATACAGTGATGAGTAAGTGACTTTGCATTTGTTATAAAATGTAGAAATGCATGGATTCTGGCAAACAAACAATAATTTGACTTTCTTTCACACACCAAAAGAACGTAGAAAGACAAGACGTTTCTGTCCAATGTTCAGCTCCACGAAATCAGCACTCATAAACACGGAAACAAGCAGCGAACAGGAGCAAAACAGGATCCTTCCACCGAGCCAACTCGGCAACAAGTAGCCGACTGATTTAACAACCTTCAGCGTTTAGGCCACTATATATCACACAACTTCACCGTTGCATTGTTCTCGCGTCTTACAGAGGAAAAGCGAGGGGAACACAAAGACCACCTTTCTTCTACACACAATGTAAGTGTCAGCGAGAACAAATTTGTGAGTTGAAACCATTTTATGAGTTTTTCAAAGCTGACCTCGTTGAATGCCAGAATGTTTTGAGAAGTGTCTACTGAATGCATGGACATCCATTTGTTTGGCTCAACTATGATAGGATGTCTATTTGTACTTATTGTAGCAGGTATTGTTAAAATGAAAAAAAGTGTTTGTCTTGTTAATTCGCTGCTGCAAACTGGTGTCTGCAGAGCCAGAGCAAAACCCTCTTTTTAGTAACTATCAGCCTAGGAAAGGCTGCAGCTATGGGGATATAAACCTCTCCGTACAGCTCCTCTGTCTGGAACAAATGGGGCAAACTAAAAGGGCCATGACAGGACGGCTAGTGGAACTACAAAACCTTAAACAAGCAACAATGGGAGGAGTCGTTGTAATTCACAATGATCCTGATCCAATGACGAATTTATGTATCCACTTTGTTTTAAGTACGCTTTATGTTTGTCATTTGTCAGCCTGACTTATCTGATTGGGTTCAGCATGATTTGCTGGTTACACTCGTGGTTTCTGTGACCGCCACAGACCAGAATCCAAACAAATATCCACGGTGTAGATAGACATGCAAATGTAATGCAAATAATCCTTTAGTTATCTAGTTAAACATGACAGATGTCTCGGCGTGGTGCTGATAGCGCGGTGCCTTTTGCTGATTTCCAACCTGAATCATTTTAAATGTGTGAAGGACGCCTGACAAAAAAACTTCACGCTGCGGTCTGTGACTTTGTAAATCCTGTCCTCTCTGCTTCAATAATGCAATCATGCCATACATCTCTGTCACCACATGGTCACACCCCTCTCTTGCAACCTTTACAGTCTCTCCATCACACACACACACACACACACACACACACACACACACACACACACACACACACTCTCTCTCTCACACACACACACCAGGGCTGTACACCTACAGTATCTAATGGAGGGAGTAGAGGTCCTGCATGGAGGATGTGAGGAGAATTTTAATAACCTTCTTCCTGTCCTGCTAGGCACTGCCACTTTCCATTAACAATGCAGGCAGAGATAATTGCTCTCACCTATCCGATGGGACCCCTGCGTGTTAATCCATATGCTGATGTGTGTTTCTGTGTCATTTGTCATGTGCATGCTGTGTTTTTGCAACATTGTGTTTAGCAGCACAGCCTTTTTTATGTAGTTTAACTCAAACATGTTGGTGCCAGAGCTGCACACTGACAGAAAGGCAATGAAAAGGAGAGCACACACTCATACACACACAGCACTTTAAAACAACCAGCTTATGGGATCACATTTTCCACGGTCAAACAGCGAAACAATGCACATGAAGCACTCACTTGATGAAGTAGCTGGCTCCTTCGTCCGTGAAACCCTCTTCCCATCCTCTCGGCAAATCTATAACACGAACAAAAACACATTGAACGACCCGTCAGAGACAGCAAACCCATTGCAGCGGAGAAAAAACGTCCCCTTGGTATCCTACAAATCAGATAGTTTGTCGCGTACCTGAACGTATCATGTGTCCCGAGTTAACAGGTTCACCAGTGCGTGGATGTAGCCAAGTAGTGGTATGAGTTTTATCACTGCAAGAAAGACACCTGTTACTGAGCGATATTAAAACCACAAAAATCCTTAATAATGCCTCGTAAAAGTACCAAGGGTTGTAAATTAGAAACCCTTCTCACTTGATAAAGAAGACCCGGCCGTCTCTACAAACTCCGTACGACCAGTGGTCAGGTAGGGTGTCCCGTCCGAGAGGTGCCGCCATGATCTCTCGTCTCCGGCTCGGCTTGTCCCCCCTCTCCCTCTCCGCAGACTTTTCCAGGGAGCCCACATAAAAACCACCGCTAGGGCTGCATAGTTTTTTAAAGGGGAAGAATACCAAACTCGTCAACACACCACTTCCTCGAATCTTTCTTCTCTAATGTAATTGGAGCTGACGGATAGGACTGGTTCCCACAAGTTGCAGTCTGGTAGAGTAGGGTTAAAACAAGCTCAGATGGACAACAACAGAATAATGAATAAAGCCCACTGCGGAGAAAAGTAGGGTGTAGCCCCCAGGGTGTAGAAATGCACTGGACTATATCTGGAATTCACGACTGGGACATCTCAGGACAATGATGTCTGGCACACACATAAAACAAAAATGCAGCAATCCTATTTCTAGCTGCAATAATATAAGTCCTGTAAGAGATATTACAGGATTACAGGAATCTAAAGATTTATGCTCACTTTTCTCTCAGATACTACAGTATGTGGAGATGTAAGTGTGTGTGAGAGGTGAGAGAAGAATCCAGCATTATCATAAGAGACAGGTGGCAGCAGACATGTCTAAGGACACAAGGAAATTAAAGGTCCAGTTTGTAGGATTTAAGGGGATATATTGCCAGAAACGGAATACATTAAATATGTTTTCTTTAGGCCGCATTCACACCAGGATAGTCCATGGGACTGATTGGGCGGGGAATGCTGAAAAATTTCAAACCTTCGTTTGTTCGGTTCACTTTCACACTACACTTTTTAAAGCGGACCAAACCACCTGGACAACGTCACACAGTTACAACAGCTGCTCATCTGACCCGAAACGATCACTGACCAGGAAGAAAAAAGGCATTAGGAAGAAGAAAACCCTGCTCATTGATTGGCCAGGACTGAAAACGGAAATCCATCCCCCTTCAGACGACTTGGTCACAAGCAACACCAAATTTATGCAGTCTTGGACTTCCTGCACCTCCTAACTACTCCACGTCTGCCCACAAAACATTTTCCAACTTTTTCTTTTTTTTTTTTTTTTTTTTACCTCTGCTTCTCCCGGTTCGCACTGTTGGCTTTGTTTGTTTTTTCCTACCCAAAATGCACTGCGCTCTACGTCACTTCCTCTCTTTGGTTCGCTGGATAGTCAGTTTGCATTTCCCACTGTAAGCACCAGGGTTCACTTGCAAGTGAACCGAGACCCCCAGTTTTCAAGCGGACCAGGGTTCGCTTGTTTGGTCCCCACCAGAGTTCGAATGAGCGTTCACACTGCTCCAAACAAACCAACCTATCCATGGAAGCAGACAAGGGTTCGTTTAAAGCAGACCAAATAGCACCAGTGTGAACAGCCCTTAGTGTATATAACAGGGTCAATTACAATATTATTGTAATATTACATATTATAATTCCACAAAATTTGTTTCAGTTGTTTTTACCTGACACGCTTAGGCCTCCGTACTCAATATGTGAAACGTTTGATACTCAGTTTCTGTACCCCTATGTTGACCTTTGGGGGTACCCCACCTTTAAAGGGATGTCTCTTGCCTTACCTCTCCCCTTTTGCTGCTCTGTGGGAGAGGTAAGCGACATAGCTCTAGTGGTAATTTCTGTGTTTAAGCTCAGTTAAGCCATTTATAAATTCATTTTATGCTAACTTAATCTTGTGTCGCTTTCGAATTTGTGTAAGGGCTCGAGTTTGTATGGTTGTGTTTGACGGAGGATTTTGTTTTTAGCACTTGCTGTAAGGAATAAACGGAGATTATTCGGTCTGGGCCTCTTTATATCAACACAGTCCACCGGTTACATATAATCACTAATTTTCATTACCTTAGAATGAGCTGTTCATATCTACGTGGAGAGAGGGTCCTTGTCAACAGAGATCGCCATGTAGCACTGCCATGTTTCTACAGTAGCCCAGAATGGACAAACCAAACACTGGTTCTCGATAGGACCATTCATATCTTTGCATTGGCCAGTGTAGTTTGCAACACCTCTGAGACAAAAGCGTTTGAAAAACACTTATTTCTTTGCACATGAAACTGCTTTGTTCAGTGTTTTTACTGGTTTTAATCACCTGGGGTCTCATTTATAAACATTGCATATGTACAAAACGAGGCCTGGAAGAGGTGTAGGTCACTTCCTGCGGAAAAGTTGTGATCTATAAAAACAAACTTGATGGGAGAAACCTTGACCCATGCTTACAGACATTTTGGAGAGGGGACATTGGAGGTGCAAATGGTGAGGTGGAAGCCTGATTGTAGAAATTGTCGAATATCTTTTATCCATATGTACATTTTTAGTATGGCTCCTGCGCACTGTTTCATAAATGAGACTTCTGATCTATTTGCTTGAGAGAGTCAGAGACCTCTGAGGATGATTCAGCTCCTGGTAAACATCTCCTGAACAATAAACTCTGAAGGAAATCTAACCTGGAGAAATCTTAAGGAGGTTGCAATGAGCAATTCTCACCACTAGATGCCACTTAATCCCCGTAAATCTTACACACTGGACCTTTAAAGCAGATATTGCAATATTTTACTGAACCTACTCACAGCTTATATTAAAGATGCTGCGCACAGACAATGTATATTGAACAAAATATCCCAAGTATTTAAAGCTATCTATTGATTCAGATATCTTGCCTTTGCAATAGCCCCTTACAGATCCCTCAGTGTACGTTATGTACCCTGTATTTGTTGTTATGTACATGTTTACTGTAGTGCTGCATGAATGGAAAAATGCACAACCGAAGTTCAGACCCAGAGTATGAAAACAGACTTAAAGATAAATCTATGTGTGTTGGGGGGGTAGCTTGGCATAGATTTTTCAATTATGCGTATTACCTTGAGAGAAAGAAATAAAAGCATTTAAAAGCTGCAAGGTCTCTGTAAAACTATCTGTGTGTGTGCCTGTGCTCAGAGCGGAGCATGCCTGCATGTGAGAATGAATGAACGAGTGTCTATGCATGGAAGCCTTAGTTGATGTTTGTCAGCCTCACATCACCTTCACTGCAGTCATGCTTTGAGGACAGAGAGCCTTCCTGACCATGACACATTAAAATAATGCTTACACCGCATCAAACAGGCCTGCCCAATTTACCAATGCTGCCCATAAATTTCACTTGTGAGGCCAGGCAATGTTCAAAGTCACAGCAGTGTTGGCACAGGAGTTATTTTGCTGAGCACGGAGCAGCAAGACCAAGAGGCAAGTTCACTTCATCATGCTGTGCTCTCTTATATAACTGCATTATCGTTAATATGATGTAATATCACGTGCTGTACCTGGGGAAGAGCAAAAGGTACCCCGATAAACGTGTCAATCATAGAAAGACAAATACCTTCCCTTTGTGTTTCCTGTGAGGTGTAGATTACAGTGGTCTTTATATACCCTTTGTGGAAGGAAAATACGACCGTATGGGGTGCACATCAGTGAGCTGAGAGCATCTGTCAACATTATAAATATTTGATCTATGATTCCCTTTTGGGGATGCTTTGTTGAAACACTCTCCAGTGGTTTAAGGCACTGTTCTTCAAAGATGGTGAGAGATAAAACGTTTCCTCTCAGAAAACATTACAGTGCAGCTGCTGTGCAGAAACCGATTCACTGTAAACCTTCTAGTCTTATCTTCTTGACAGAGCAGTCAAAGAACAAAAGAATTTTCCCAGCTGTAATGTGTTTCTAACCTCACATATGGGGCCTTTGTTCATATAGAACGCATAATAAGAACTTACCAAGTAAATGAGACCTACAGCAGATGACAAATTAAATGGAATAAAACTGAATATATAAGTGCAGAAATAACAAATGAGGCACATGGAGGGCACTGAGCGGCTTGATGAGTTTAGCCTTTGCAGCGCCAGATCTAGTCCCAGTTGGAAACCTAAGGGAGACGTGTTAGATGGTGCCCTCCATCATCATCAGTCTATGCCAAGGAGCATTAAATCTGTTTTGGCAGCTCGTAGTGGCCCAACACTGTACCAAGACACCTGTTACGACTGTTGGTTTTCCCTTTAATTTCATGTGTACTGCACTCGCTATATTTTACCTTAAAGAAACAAACCAAATGTGTGAATCATAAAATGCTACGTCACGTGTCACAGTATGATAAGAGCACCACCCAATTGCAACAGAGCTAAGAAAGGAACTATGCTGCATTTTGAGGAATAAGTGTTCTGCATTGTCAAGCACAGACAGGCAGACATCTGCAACAGGCATAAATACTGTCTGGATTAATAAATAATACCGCTGTATTATTGATATTGCTGTACTTAAATTGGATGTAATTTGCTGCAGAATTGACTTGTTGTGTATTCCTCCACCAGTCTTAAAATTAAAGCACAGGGCCGTGGAACATCATACATACTGCAGTGTAATCACCCTCGCTCAGTTGCTGTTATTTGACCTTGTTATGATTTATTATCATCCCCACTACACACACACACACACACACACTCACTTATACATACTGATTCACACACAAATACACACATGGTTGATGCGCAGTCCAGTGCAGCTCTGCAGCATGGTCTCTGCTGCTGCTGCTGCTGCTGATTCCTGCCTCTCGGCTGCCAGAGGCTCACAATGCAGCAAGGTGACTCAATGTTATTGTCTTCTCCTCGGAGAGCCTCCTCCCGCTGAATCACGGCTTAGGAAAGGTGCTGAGCAGAAAATGTAATAAAGATTCTCTTGTTCTTTTTGACTTTCAGCTCAGAATACTTTGGGTCCTAATGTATCTGGCAGGTGCCCACAAAGGAAATCAATAATACCTTTTGAGAAAAGCATCTTTTCGAATTATCCCTTAATCGCAGCAGGGTACGGTATATGAATGAGTGTGTACAGGTGTCTCAGAGTGCCTGAAACATTAACTGCACACTGTGTAGAATAATATTTAGACAGTGGTCTCGTGTTCATTTTGCAGTGCATTTAATCATTATATAGGTGTTGATTAAAAAGAAGTGCTAAGCTTCCCCATCTGCTTTATTTCACTTTCTATGTTAGTTATGATCCAAGACAATGATTAATTGCCTTCCAGCTCATTGAACTATTACACTGACATCTACAGGGCAGGGATGTTATATTTAGTCTTAAGCCAACCGATCCAGATAAAAAAAATAAAAATGGATTCATTGTCTCGCTGTACCTGCCAAGACTCATAAATAGTCTTTTGGAGTTTTTATTCTAGCACTCATAGTTCCAGGAGAGAGCCAATGTTTTTACAACTCCTGGGCAACTAATTTACACCCTCTATCCAAGCTGCTCCAAGTAGCTGTTGAAAGAAGGAGGCAATCTGGGGTCTAATTTTAACACAAATCTTTGTTTAAATCTGTAGCGATTAGTGTTTATAGTAAAACTAAAAAAAGCAACCACTGTGGGTGCAGGGGCTGACGAGGACCACAGCTTTTAGTTTGTTTAATCATGCTCTCATTATCTCCTGTAGCTCCGAGCATATTTGACAAGTTAAGCTATGGTGAACTTCCAGTTCCACATGCCTGTGAACAGACTGGAGTAATGGAGATAAGCCAACAAACAACAATAGCACCCTCTGTTGGAGAGATGGGGGATCACTCACATGTGTATATGTCTGCATATGATACCAATGTTGAAGTGTGATGTGATCAAATCAAAGCATTTATAGAGAGAAAATTTGTGGCTTCTTTCTGATGACTTACAGTGCTAATCTTTTTTCTTTTTGAGTGTCTACAGAAAGCAAAAGGACGGGCTGGTTTTTATCAGCGTGCAGGCTGCAGAGTGCACTGAGAGGAGTGTCACCATTTTTAAGTACAGCCACCAGGTCCCATGTAAGATCTCCCCTTGAGCACAGTGAGCAAGGCTGGGGTGAGAGGTGCACCTGGACCCATTAATCATACACTGCTGCTTTCTGAGTTGAGCAAAAAAATAGTTTTATTCAACTTTAAAGTACTGTACTTACGTAAGTGCAAGTTTGAGGTAGCCTACTTCTACTTTTCTCAAGTATATTTCCATTCTTTTTTATACTGCGTTACCAACACCACTCTTGAATGTATATTTAACATATGCACCTATTGTATGTATTTCTTATTGTTTCTATTTATGTACATAGTGTTGTACATTGTGGCATAATACACATGTTATGTATCTAAAACTTTACATACTAGTTCTACACATTGTGATGTTTGAGGCACATATTTTTACACACTTTACATACAATATTATACAGAAGTTATATTTTTTAAACATTTTACATACTAGTGTGTTATTTTTATATGTTTACATACTTCCTGCTTTCATTCTTCATATTCTACTTTCCATAATCCTTTATGCTTCACATCAGAGCAACTGTGACGTATTACAGTTTCCCTCCAGGGATCAATTAAGTATTTCTGATTCTGATTCTGATTCTGATACTCTGTTTTTACTTCTACTCCATGACATTTATCTGACAGTTAGAATTGCAAGCGGCTCTGCAGATTTATATCTTAAATAGGCATATATATGATCATGAAATTTAATGCATTGTTACTGATAAAACAACATCTAAGTGCTGCAAACATATTCATGCATCAGTAATAACAATCCACTATAATAATGTACAATAATAGGCCTACTGACAGGGGCCTCAAGAACATGTTGCTGATTTTACTCTTGTATGTTCTATGTTCCAGTTAAGCAACATTTTGAATTTAAGGCCTATAGCCTATTTTCAGCATAATGGAGTATTTCAACACTGTGGTATTAGTATTTTCACTTAAGCAAATTATTTGAATAGCCTCCTTTTCCCACCACTTGTGCAGTGAAAGAATAGTAGACATATTGCACCCACCTTAGTTAAGTCAATTCAATAGCAATTGTCTTCTGAAACAATAAACAAAACAGATCTGCATTAGACATAGGTTGAGAATCGATAAATAAATTGCGAATTGATCAGTTTAATGAGGAAAACTATAAAATTGTGCTAATGAAAAGAGACTCAATTCATCATACAGCTTCACTGGCTTTGTCTTAGGCTATCTGTGTTATGAGTGTTTCCTGACCTTCACTCTTCCAAACAGTGGCATATGGTAATTAGGACAGGCCCCAGTGCATGTTATTATGATTGTCCCTGGTTTCATTAATTTTCCGTAACCGCTTATCCTGTTGGAGGTCGCAGGGGCTGGAGCCTATCCCAGCTGACACTGGACGAGAGGGTACACCCTGGATAGTTCGCCAGACTATCACATGGCTGACACATAGAGACAGACAACCATTCACACTCGCATTCACACCTACGGACAATTTAGAGTCTTTGGATGGTGGGAGGAAGCCGTAGTACCTGGAAAAATCCTACGCTGACACAGGGTTCGAGCCAGGGTTCGGGCCCTGTAACTAGCTACGACCTGACATTAGACAACATCAACATACATAATACCCTGCAATTATCAGCGCAAATATGTATATGACAAAAATACCAAATAAAATGAGAAAATATACATTCAAATTAAATATTTTTCATAGTTTGTTGTTTTATAGTTAATGTAAACATATAATTTTATTGAAGAATGGATCGCTACTGTCTGTTTCACCAAAAAAAAAAGAAAAAAGAAATCATGATGGAAATGGGTTTGCCTTTATGTGGGCAGATATGGCAGTTGGCCCCTTTTTATTGTAACATGAGTTATTCTTTGAACATGGGTGTATTTCTGTGGTGGCAATGTGAAAGAGTTACAAGAGCCTTTTCTCTGGTCAACACGCTGTCACAGGGCCTGCTCTCTCTGAGGGCCCCACATCCCATGGGCCCCTGCGTAACCGCACTGCCCGCACTGTCTATATTTCCGCCCCTGCTTCTAAATTTACTGTCATGGACCAACCAGAAACAAGAAGTAACTGCACCTTTGAAAGTACCCGCCCACCTGCTCTGTCGTCATGTCGCCACGTACGATTCAATGCAACGCAACTTGCTAGTCCATCTGACGGACAGCTGAGTTGACCAATAGCATCAACGCTGCCACGCACACAACATAACGTGCTGACTAGCGACCTAGCTGCCGACACTACTCCAGCTGAGAGGAAGCGACGCGAGGAAAACAGAGCAGATGAGGTCCAGGATTGACAGTAAAGTGAGTTTACAAATAACGCTTATATACTGTGCTCTTAAATGAAGCTTATAACATCACCTTTAGTGCCATGGACATGTAACGTTAGCCGCGCCGCTCAAACTGACAGCATAACGTTAGATGAGTTAGCTCAGGCGCTTGATTCTCATTAGCTATATCTGTCAGTGGTGATGCTAATGCTAACACCAACAGCCTTCCTCTCGATGGTAGTAGGCAGCCAATAATAGGCAAACTATCCCGTTTTAATAAGGTGACGCTAAATGAGGAAGCTGACCACTGAACGACCCTTGTGCACCCATTGACACGTTGACTTTTTATCTTTACATACCATTTAATGTAAATAATAGTGTAAAATGAAATTGCTCTGACATGAATTGTTCCCATTTCCAGATGTGTTGGAGCCGGGTCCTTGTCACCGGCTGGGCTCTGCTGCTGGTCCAGCTGCTGTGTTCGGAGGCAGTGCCCATCAGTATGGATAAGACAAAAGTCCAACAGCCAGAGATTAAAACTGAAGAGGCTCCAGCTAGTGTGGTGAGAAGATACATGATGTACACACATCATCATGCACAGCATATTTCCTGTTCTGCTATTATAGTAATTAGGTAGTCCTATAATTATTCTGCAATTGGGCTGATTCATCAGTAGATTAGAGAGGAGTTATTTCCATGTCTACACATCAAGATTTTGTTCTAATATGGAGGTAGATTTGTGTCAGTATTATTTGTGAGCAGATCAACAATCAGTGTGTTAATCTGTAAATACAAAACACTTTCCACAAATATAAAAATAGATTTATAAACACACAAAAATATTTTGCAAATAGAAAATAAATCTACAAATACGCAAATTCCAAAAATTAAAAAAATATCTGTAAATATACAAATTCCAAAAATTAAAACAAATCTGTGAATACATTAAAATAATTTGTAAATAAATGAATAATGTTTGTGAATATCTTTCTAACATTTGTAACTTTTGAAGAGATACCTGTGAATCCAGTTTTTATTTGTGAATCTCAATTCTACACTTGTGGATTTTTATTTTATGCACACACAGTTTTGTGTTTAATTCATATATTTTTTGTGTATTTGCAGATCTGTTATTTTCAAAATATTTTTGTGAGTTTTTGAATCCTTTTTTGGGGGCTTATAAGTTGTTTTATATTTACAGATTGCACTTTTACACACGGATTGTTGATCCCCTCACATGAATAACATTGATACAAACCTGACTTCAATAAGCAATTAGTTCTTACCTTTATTAACCTACCACAAATCCCAAATCTACAGCTTCTCAAATACAATTCTTTTCCTGTTTTAAATTATTATGTAAGCAGATTCAAGAATGTATGTCGGCTGTGGTAACTCAGGACCAGCCATTTTAATTTTAAAATCAGTAAATGACTAATCAATGTTCAGAAAATAATCAGCATAAATTACTTGTTAGTTGTAGCTAATGCTCGAGCTGATGCTCGGCAGTTACGTCGCTGTTATTGGCTGCTTCATAAGCTGTAAACAAGAGAGCGCTTGGTAACAACAGCCGGACTAATTTAAATGAGAGATTGCCTGATGTCTCATTGTGCTACAATTAAATTACCTCAATCAGACACTCCACTCAGTACTCATGATCCCACAAATCCATTTCATCATCAGTACAACAGCTCCAGATGTTGTAGCTTTGTTTGCGTGCACAGATTGGAATCACTGATTTCCGCCTCAGGAAGGGTTTGTCCATGTTAAACATTGACATATTGGTTTAGCAGAGCTTAAATAAATACATAGATTCAGTCTGGAGGTGAGAATGCATACACATGTAACCTTTTTACGAGACCAAGTAAGTGGTCTTTAACCACAGAACAGCTGCAGCATGTGGCAATTTACAGAAGGCAGTTTATAGACATTCATGGCAAAACCTGTCGTCTCTACATCATCAGCTTTCCTAAATAAGTGCTGATAATAAATCACAATAAACAAGAAAGAGTAATTGTATTTGTAGAATTACTTGGGTGTGTTGTCTGTTATATGTATAACATTTTAAAGTGACATTTGATGTGCTTCATTTTACAGGACACTGGACTCCACTATGACCGCTACCTCAGGGAAGTCATTGATTTTCTAGAGAAAGATCAGCACTTCAGAGAAAAGCTCCACAACACAGACATGGAAGACATCAAGGTATCCTGCTTTTCTTTTGTTTAGTTTTATCAGTATGGTTGGATGTTTCCACTCGCCCCGTGTTAACTCCTTCTAAATTATTACTCTGACTGGTAAAATATGGGCTTTCATGTCCAGGCATGTGATAAATCCAATGAAGTAATGAGTTGTTGAAAAATACCACCAATATACCAACAGATTTTCTTCGTCTTTTTTGGAAGTTTGATTCACTGCACCTTTCATTTCAACTTTACAAAATAATGTCAGTGTAATTGTTTAGTTTGTCTGTTCATTGCATGTGCTGCTATAAGCCCAGATATTAAATGACCCCAACTAACACTAACTGATTCATGTATAACACAGCAAGGTAAGCTGGCCAAGGAGCTGGACTTTGTCAGCCATCATGTCAGAACAAAACTGGATGAGCTGAAGAGACAGGAGGTGAGCCGACTCCGAACTCTGATTAAGGCCAAGCAAGACCTTGAAGGAGGGAATGGTACGTTGTGCAACAAAATGTATATTTCATTTTGATTTATAATCAGAGAAAGATGCTTTAGCTTAAATAGTACATTAGTTATAAGGAAAATTCTGTCATGTTTCTGTATATGTTTTTATTTATGTCATTGATTACTCCCTGAACAGACATCGCAGTGGATCACCAGGCTCTGCTGAAACAGTTTGAGTACTTGAACCACATGAACCCGCACACGTTTGAAGTGGATGACCTGGATCGGCTCATCAAATCGGTAAATCTCATCGCTGCTTCATACCGTTAAAAATGTTAACTCAAGGATACGTTCACACTATTTCACTTATTTAAACTGCCATTGATTTCTTTTAGGGATTTCTACTTTGAGTAAGTAATTGAGAGGTAGAGAGGTTAAAACATGAGGATCACACACAACTGCTTTAATTATAAGACACCAGTTATGGTTAAAGAATGACCATGTGTATCATGGGTTGTAGACAGCTACACATTTTCAACACCCATAAAGGAAAGGAAGGCAGTTGCAGGTGCAGAGAGCAGCAGTGTCATTACGGGAGTCTAATGACCTCTCTGCAGCTAGTGTCATGTGACCAGCTTTTCATTAATAGCACAAATTGTTAAGAGATTTTTTTTTTTACAGCAGGGGAAAAGTTTAGACATGCTCCTGTATCTTAATTTAAGTTCAGAGATGATACCATTTCTTATAAATGATTTTAAAATGCAGTAAAAGTCTTGCCTTTTTTTTTGTACCAAAATGAAACAACAGAAAATTAATGGAGTCTGCTTGGGGTAAAAGCATTCACAAATCTCAGTAAACAATACTATATACTGTATGCAGTTTAATATATTATCTTATCTAACAACATGAAAACGTTGAATTGCTCCATAACCAACCGTTGTCATTTTTCCCCTCCATGCATAAAGGCCACTAAAGATCTGGAGAACTACGACAAAGAGCGACACGAGGAGTTCAAGAAGTATGAAATGATGAAAGAGCATGACAGGAGGGAACACCTGAAAACACTAGACGAGGACGAAAGAAAGAAAGAGGAAGAGCACTACGAGGAGATGAGGAAGAAGCACGCTGACCACCCGAAAGTCAACCACCCGGTAAGTCTGTTTTAGGTGCACACACACACAGGTGACAACACAACACTTAGAGAAACTCTTTGTGTCCCTTTTCATGTTGCGTTGAGTTTCAGATCATGCAACAGTACATTGTGGGTTATTTATCCATCTGTAATTCAAATGTGATTTTTCTCTTGTGTTGCAGGGTAGCCAGAATCAACTAAAAGAGGTGTGGGAGGAAGCTGATGGCTTGGACCCTGAGGATTTTGACCCTAAGACCTTTTTCAACCTGCATGGTAAGACCGTTACCAACTGGCTACTGTTAAAGACGGGAGGGATAATGTCCGTTTATTTAGTGCTACATCATCTTTGTTCTTTCTTTATAATGCAGACACTAATGGAGATGGCTTTTTTGATGAACAGGAGCTGGAGTCATTGTTCACCAAAGAGGTAAAGCCATGGCATCTGAAAATTTGTAATGTGTCAGAGAATGGTCTTTGTACTGACTGTTGGTCTCTGTGATTTTAGCTGGAAAAAATCTACGACCCCACCAATGAAGAGGATGATATGGTGGAGATGGAGGAAGAGAGGCTACGTATGAGAGAGCATGTTATGAATGAGGTACAGTAAGTTTCACAAAACTATGCGTTTTGCATATGCACATAAATAGAGCCATTCATCTGTTATCTATCGCCCCTGTCTTCCCTCATAGGTGGATTCTAACAAGGACAGGCTGGTCTCTTTAGATGAGTTCCTAGTTGCTACGAAGAAAAAAGAATTCTTGGAGCCAGATAGCTGGGAGGTGAGGCGCAGTATTTTAATCATATTGACCTTATATTATAAGAGTAGTGTAACCCTAAAGCCACTTTTGGTAAACAGAAATGGGACTGTAATATCCACTCTGTGCTCCTCAGACCCTGGAGCAGAACCAGGCGTACACAGACGAGGAGATGAGGGAGTTTGAGGAGCATCTTGCTCAGCAGGAGCAGGACCTCAACGAGAAGGCCTTTGACCTCCAGAAACAGAGAGACGAGCTGGAGAGGCAGCAGGAGCAGCTTAATGCACAGAAAATAGAGCTGCAGCAGGTACGGAGGGGTACACTGTTGTTTGGAATATTTTAGCTGCAGACACGGTTTGATACAGTAGGTTTACTCTGGCAGAATATGTTTACTATTCAACTATTCAACCTGATGTTTTAAGTTTATTAGAAAATAGTGGTTCTGTAGATGTTAATTCTGACACCAAATCTAAAGGCCCAGACGCACCAAACCGGCATCCAAGAACTAGTGATGACAAAGGCTGACTGTTGCATCACCTCACGCCACCTGCGTCTCACCCAAAAAGTTGCACTTGAACACACCACCTGTACTACAGCAAACTAGCATGAATGTTCGGCACCCTGCGTGAGAGGAAACTCTCCATGCCAACAAGCGGCAGTTGTCTATATTCATCATTAAAAAAGGGAAGCTGGAAGACTGCCAACAGATTCAGGACACCAGTTAGCCAGTCAGCACATTCACAACACAGCCCGATGTTAAAAGTACAAATTATATTTACTGTGCACTAGCAAGCAATAACACAAACAATTATGAACAGTTTCTGGGAAAGAGCTCAATGGCTAAAAAAAAAATCTTTTCTTTGTTTCGATGTCACACCTTCTTGACTTTAGCCCTTTCATTTATTTTCCTCACTTCCGTTTCTTTTCTTGTGCCCTGAGCTGTACCGCCGATCAGAGTGAGTTTACTCACCGACTGGCTCAGCCGGCTTAACAGCTGATTTAACATGCTAAATCAGCTGCAAAAAAACTGACAAAGGGGGGGTAGTGCCAACAGTGTGGCACACAACACAAAAATTAATTAATTGAGGGACGCTCACTGATGTTCCAACATGGACCAATGGCCGACCGACAGCTTGGTGTATCGGGGCCCATAGTGTTACAATATTTTCTGACTTAACTGAAAATGTATTTTCTTGAGATGTGATAATGTATTATTGACGCTATCAAATTACTGTGACTAACTACGGCAGTGTGTGCACTTTAAATATAAGAAAACCTTGTATGAAACTTGTTGCAGGCAGTCGAGCATATGGAACGGCTGAAATCACAGAAAGTAGAGCCCCCTCCAGAGGTTCACGGTGAGTGTCGATTGCACCATTTTGTCATGTTGTCTGAGTTTACTGGCTGACCTCTGAAAATGTAAAACTGCTTCTTTGTTACAGTTGAAGGAAATGCTATTCCAGAGATGCACGCAATCGACGACCAGTTACATCATGAACAAGAGGCCCAAGCACAAGGACATCATCAACCTGAACACCAAGTTCCTCAGTATTCACCTCAGGAACACCATGAACAACAACAACAGCAGCAGCAAGATCTGGCACAGCATGGTCTTCCCCAGGCACACCAGGATCTACCACCAGGTCACCAAGAAGCTGTACAAGAGCTGCATAACGTGCCATAACAATGCTGTCAGAACTCAAACCTCCACAACCAGACTTTTGCAGCACCTCCACTCCAGCGTGCAGAGGAGCGGTTCCTTCTGAGTATTAGGCCTCTTTAACCAGCATGACTTAGAGGTTTGGAGGACACATGAGATGAAGGAGAGCAGCACAAAAGGAATCCCTGCTGAATGAAACCGGTGTTTGATAATAACTGTAATCCTCTGATTACATAACGGATTTACAATAGCAACATGACCAACCAAGGACGTGCATCGTACAATATGCATACTTTTACATTTTCAAGGAGTGTTGGATTACATTACAAATGATCAAGAATGTTTGGTAATACAATTATACAAAAACAAAATTTTGGTGAGCTTTCTTGAAGTGCTGCACAGAGTACAGGACCTCTGATCAATGACATGCCACTAGCTCTACAACCTGAGCCTGCTGGATATGTACAGTGCAGCTGTTGATGGGGGTAAGGTGTAAAAAGTAATTTAAATTTTATCATTTTGAGTTTGACTTGACTATCAAGAAACCCCTGCAAATTCGTAGTAGCTGCGACCAAGTACGCGCATGCATCCACATGTCCCTTGTTGCCAATCGCCATGAACAACTGATCCGCTGTCCTTTGAGTCATGACAGATCTTTCCACCAAATCTTGGGCAATCTATTTGGAAGTCACACCTTTTTTGCGATAGGCATTTCCCATTGCCACCCTCCCTGTGAGCTAATTGGCATGAATGCAAACACACACTCCAAAATGCAAAATTTTAATCTCTTAAGGCAAAAACTTGCGCCGACAAAAGGGTGGGAAAATTTTGGAGGGACGAGCGGGATATAGAGCTGCTGGCTGCAGCTAAAAAAGATTTTAGTTTACATGTGTGACCTGTGGTGAAATTTCACTGGACTGTATCAAACATTTTAGAAAATGAGTGCAAGAGACATTTTTAAGATTTTCTATTATTACAATTACAACATTTATGGCACTAAAAGGATTAAGAGGCACTGTAGAAATGATAACCAGGATACAGCACTTGATTCCCCAACCAGAACCATTTCACTTCAAGGGGTAAAAGTCTTGTTGATGCAGACACGTACATGTCAAGTATCATGTATCATATTCAGCCGCCACTGTCACCAAATATTACAATGTTTTAACCAGAAACGCCCTCCTGAAGCCAGACTGCTCTGTCTTTATACTTCTGTTGAGACTTACCAATACTTGTGCTACTTTCTTACTCTGGTTGCTTTCATAACCGGTCAGCTGTTTACCTACCATGTAACATCATCGTTTCATGTGCATGGTCTAAGAGTTTTCTTAGAAAATGTGTGCTCTGCCCAAACAGACATCGGGTACAGGAACACAACACTGGTCATTTTTAGGTCACACTGCAGCTGCTCTCCACTGACCTTGATGTCAAAATAAATTAAGGTGCTAGGTTCTTTAAATAAAGATAGGCGTAAACACCTCTTGCTTCAACAAATATTTCCCCTACGTCATCACAGCCCAAAGTCCTGCAGATGTTTACATGAGAGTTTTAGGTCTCTGTAAGTATGTCAGACTTGTGAAATAATACATTTGTGTTGGTACACGTAACAGTAGGATGGGCATTTTGATTTTGGTCAATTGCTCACACACACAAAGTTTGAATTGATCTTAATTTATCATGAGTTTTAATTTGTGTAACATTTGCTATAGAGAACCCCTTTTTATAAATCAAGGTGTAGACTTTTAGTCCTGTGTCAACAAGCATGTTTTCGTGCAATTTCCTTCAAAGTATTTTGTTGAAGCAACTGCTGGATTTGGTTCGTTTATCTTAAGAATTGATCAGGTTAAAGGGCAAAGTGCTGAGTGGGTAAGAGTTAATATTACCACTGTCTTTTTACTGTCTTGGTTAATATTGTCTGTTAAAGTCAAAGTGTGGTATCATGAAAATTTGCATTAATTTCACATAATTGTATTTGGCACCCGATGTGTATTAATTGCTCCTAATTTGACTAACATGGCATGGCATATTTCCCCATAAATTACCAGTTTGGTGTAACTGCTGTGCTATCCAGGTTGCTTTTTTTCCATGTAATGTGTTTTCTTCTAGCTGGCAGACAGGTGTTGACTTCTTGCCACTTTTTACTGAAGAAGACTTCATTCTCATCCAGTGAGGTAACAGATCTGCCATATTGTGGTTTTTACTTAATACAGAATCTAGATATGGCATACATATTTTTCTTTTCATTGCAGTGTCATTTGTTTTCTGTGTGCCAAATGTTTCTTTGAGGTAAAACTGCATCATAATTTGCACAAAATGTACAGATTGTTTTCCCAATCGCTTGCTGCTGGATAAAATAGTCATTTGACAAAACTGTACACCTCAGTTCAAGATAATAAAACAGTTATGACCTTTCAGTCTGTGCAAACGATTTTTATCACTGAATGAATGACCTATCAAACTCTTCAGAGTACTGTGTAAGTATAGTTACTCCATACAACACTTACAATTTACATGCATGTCTGTAAAAATGTGGATGCTTTATACATATCTTGCCCCTGGCAGCACAGAAGATCTATACAATCAGCACAGTTTCAATTCAGTATCTGAAGTCTCCCCTTCTGCTCCATAATAGCCAGAACAGTGGTTTTGCAGAACATTATGATGCCAAACACCAAAACAAAAGTCCCAACCAGGCCTCTTGGGAACAGCAAATGACTGGCAGATAAGGGTGGACCTGCGGAAACATCTCAGATTCCCAGAAGACATCATGGACACCACCCTCAGACTGGACATTGTGCTGGTATCAGTAACATTAAAACAAGTGGTCATGCTGGAGCTGACGGTGCCCTGGGAGAAGAGGAGGTGAGTGAGCATAAGAAGGGGAGATTCGCTGAACTGGTTGAGTAGTGCTGCAGAAGGGGTTGGCATGTGCGGTGTATGCCCAATGAAGTGGAGGCGAGAGGCTTTGCAGGGACGTCCTTATGCAGGGCCTATAGCCTCCTAGGCATTACTGGGGCACGTAGAAGACAAGCCATTAGTAGAGCTTCAGAGACTGAAGAAACAGCTTCACGATGGCTGTGGACCAGGAGGAACAAGACTGGTCTGGTTGCCAGGGTGAGGGGGTCTGAAGATGAAAGACCCAAAACCCCCGTTGACCCCTGATACTATTGCTGATGATGTGTCCGAGCGCATCACTAGATGTATCTATCTACGGTGATGTCAGTGAAGTTCACCTATGGATATATAATGTGATCACTTCATCATTTTATATATTTTATATTTTATATATACATTCTATATGACGTTTGTGTGAAATCTTGTCGTAACTGACACAAGAATTCTTGAGATATGGATAACATTGTTTTGTGAGGTCACAGTAAACTTGATCTTTGACCACCAAATTCTTATCTTACCTTAGTTCAACCTTGAATCCAAGTGGACGCTTGTGCCAAATTTGAAATAAATCCCTTACAGTGTTCTTGAGATGTTGTTCACAAGCATGAGACAGATAAAGTTACAGTGACCTTGACCTTTGGCTACCAAATTCAAATCAGTTCATCGTTGAGTCCAAGTGGGCATTGGTGCCAAACTGAAGAAATTGCCTCCAGGCACAGCTGTCCTCGGAGCAGAGGCATAAATATGTAAAGCAATAACACTTTTTGTTGGAGTAAAAAGCTTCAGTATGACAGCAACAAAATGTACTTGATAGGATGATTTAATTCTAAGTGATGTTTGTTCTTGACAAGTGTACTCCTGGTGTTTCTTCTAAAAGGATATGCTGCTAAAGTGCGGGCTGTATACATGTAGTGCAAGTGAATGACAGGCTGAACACAACACAGACTGCACCCATTTTCAGTTTTCTTTTCTACAAGTAAAACATGATGCCGTCAGAGTAAACTGAAAGATGCTATACATCTACACAGTGTCTGTATTTACCTGATTACACTGACAGAAGACTGAAAGGCTCAGTGACAGGCAGGACACGGCTCACCAAACCACCACCATCAGTCTTCAACTGGCACACACCTGACATATTTAAGCATACAGACTTGGAATAGCAGAACTTAAAACCACAATGCACACCAAAGCAGGAAAGTAGTGTCATTAAACACAAGGTAATAGAACACAACTTTATTGAAACAGTCTCAACCATGACAGCGTACAAAGAGGTGATGGTGCGAGAGGTGACAAAGGGCTAAAAAAAGAAAAGACAAACAAAAATGCGTTTACAAAAAATTATAAGATCAAGAGGAAAAAAAGTGGCTGACAGCACAGGGCAGAAGAAAATCATTCTCATGGAATCAGATCGACAGTGGCAGGGTATTTTTTGCATTTATTTTGTACAAAAAATAAATTAATGAAATCTTTCAAGTTTACAGGAATATCTATTTGTTGTTTTACATCACACAGACTTGCTGATCATTCTACATGTGGTGAAGTTCAGCATTTTGTGTTAGAACATTAAGAGGATCTGGACAGACCGAAAGCAGGCTAACTCTGATAAGTAGGCCAAGAGTTAAAAAAATAAGATTACCAATGAGAAACAAAACATTGTTATAAAAGTGAGCTGGGGCGAACACATTCAAAAATCCTGAATGTTAAACGTGGCGCGACTTGACGGTCCTTAGGATCGCATTGCTTGAGTATTTCCTCTAGACAAACCTCGAGGTCCTTGGGCAGTTCCCCGCTTGTAGTTTTGTTGATATCCCTCCTGAAGAAACAACAGATTTACAATTACTAACCTTCTTACAAATTTGAAATTCCACAGACTATGCACTGTATAACATGTAATAAAAAACTATATGAGCCTTTTTGTGTATTAAGTGTATTTTAGGTAACAACAGGAACCCTTACCCTCTGGTAGGTGTTACTGGAATAGTCCCGAGACGTGTTAAATTGGGTTTGACCATAACCACTGGTGGGAGCATTTGAGAAAGGAGGGCGATAGCCGTCATATCCACCTGATGAAAGAAGTATAGCTTCAACATGCATTCTGTCATTACAATGAATCATGAGGCTGCCTGACAGTTGTATCTCTGTGGAACATAGACAGATGCTCGTACCTCTGAATCCATTGGAGGAGCCCCGGTATCCATTTATCATGCCACGGCTGTTCCTGGGTCCACCCCTGGGCACAGCCCTGCTGTTGTAAAAGGACTGTCCCGACTGTCCGAACGCTGCGCCTGGAGAGGAATCTTCATGGCCTGCTGCTGAGGGCATGACCTGGTCTTGGGGCTGGAATCCACCAACAACTGGACAGAAAGCAAAACAAACAGGATTTAAGTCTCTAATGCACTGGTGGGCGGTTAGTTAAGCAGTTTAAAATGATTTTCTAAAAGCTGAAAAAGCTGCAGCTTTTTTGCCTCAAGACATGCTAATGGACTCCTATGTCAACTTTATTGTCACCAAAGGGATATTCTGTCTTGAGGCACTGAGCCCCGTGAAATCCAAACACAATTTCTCACCTTATGCACACAAAATATTTTATCATACACACAAGTTATTATCTATTAACATATTGTTCATATAAGATAAAATATATCTTTAAGGGGTTTTGAAAGCTCTATACGAAAACATACTAACACTACTATCCTGTAAATGGAAAAGTGATGCCAAATAGGGGTGCGTCATTTTCCAGTTTTGCCTGTCCAGTCCAGTGTATGAGCTTAAACCAGTTTGATTTCATGCAAACCAGCTGAACTGACATAAGTCATTATAATGCCTTCTGGCAAATTAAAAAGTAGCCTGCATCAGCAACCTGTGCTGACTTGCACTGCAAGAATAATAAGCAATATGACAATGTGATTAATATAATATTATGTTTATAAACGGACTAATGGAGCCACTATTGTCTGACAGGCTGTGTGCAATTTACTGCTGAGCCCTGGCCGGTGTCGGCAACATGAAGGAGTTCAAATTTCATAGAACTTGGGCGTGGGGACAAGCAGCACACGTTGGGTTTGTTTGCTAATACAACATTTTGTATTTAATGTCAGAAAACATATTCATATCTGTCACTCACTTTGAAAGTGCTGCAATGGATGAGCAAAGGCTGATTCATGAAGTTAAAATGAGGATTTCACTATATGAAACCTGCTTAATTCTAGGGATGCACCAAAATGAAAATTTGTGGCCGAAGCCGAATAAAATTAAACGCTTGGCCGAATACCGAGTACCGAATACCGAATATCGTTGTTTAGTTTTTCATTCGTTTCTGCAGATGAACCCCCTCCAGATTAGTGTTGTCACGGTACCAAAATTGGATCCCACTGTACAATACCAATGAAAATATTATGGTTCTGAGTAGTATCACGATACCACAGCGAAAATGAGGCAGATGTGCCTTTTGTCATTTATGAAAAGATAAATCACTTTTCTATTATAGGCTACATCAATGATATTTCAGTGGAATAAATTACTTATTGACTTATTCATACTTCAAACAGCATCAATCAGTGATGAACATAGGGGGGGATCAAAATAAAATAAATAAATAAAATAAGAATCAACCAGCCACCCTTCTCCCCTGACAATTAAAGAACAGTCCCTAAAGTGCGGTGAGGTTTGTGGGCTGGCTCGTTTCTCCTCTGACACGTCACATACCTGTGTTCGGCTGGCTCGGCTGTTCAGGTACTTTTGGGCAGTCCACACGCCAAGAAGAGGATATTATTGGGGCCGACTTATCCGTCGCCGGTAAGCCGATGGCCGCCGTATTTGACAGGAATACATTACTGTCTGTGTCTGTGACCCCCGTTCAACCCACAATCGGTGGGATTCACCTTTTGTTTCTGCTGCTGGTTGAAATCTGTAGGCTGCTCGCACAGCGTGCTGAATGATTTAAGCCTATTTTGCTCGCTCAAAACTATTTTTAGTTGCAAATGCGAGTGCAGTAACAGGCGGATCGCCACACTGCCGACATTTTACTCTGCGCGTCACGGCACGCTGTTTTATTGCGTTATCAAAACACGCCGCTATTATTCAGCCTTGCTTTTAACTTATTCCACCGAATACCAAATGTGTGTTTTTTTTGCAATATTCGGCTGAATATATTCGGTTACCGATTATTCGGTGCATCCCTACTTAATTCACCACAAAAACCAAAATACAGTTGCAGCTTACTGGATGGAAATCACAGGGGAGCTTACAGTTTCTGCCATTGCTAATAACAAGCTAGGCTACTTGATGTTGGCTATATTGTATTTCCATTAAATACCTCAATATACAATGTGTTTTCTGTTTATAAAAGTAACATTACAAACACAAAAAGATAGCAAGTATCCCCCCCATGTGATTACATCTCAAGCACACGGCTGACAGCTACGTGGTTTGTTTACATGACGTAACACAAGTGCATATTTTATGGATTCAATGTGGACAGAGAGCTCTGCTGTTACATGATGCTACGGAACAGCCAGACGCCAGTTTTCTGTTCGGACATGGTGTCATTATGTTCCACTCAGGAGCAGCTGCTGAGTCAAGTGGGATACCTGGGAAAAGTACACTGGTCGAGTGGTTTTCACCCCGGCCCAGCCCTAATGCCAAACAATGTTAACAGCTTTTCCAGTGTATATCAACTTCTTGATCTAAAGATATAAAACCAGCCAAAGCCCTCACCTGACTGTAATGTCTCCTGTGGGATGTCCGGCTGGTTTACAGGACTCTCTGACTGGCTGCTAAATCCCTGTCCATAGCCACCAGGGAATTGGCCAGGCTGCTTCAAAGGATCTGCTTGGCCGTCAGTGGTTGGCGGTACGGGTGCATTCAGATTAAATACCTGCAGAAGAAAAGAAGGTTTCTGTATCACAATTACAATTGCCATTGAACATCTGGGGAGCAGCATGTACTGTAGGTTTGGGAAATTAAGGGACACGTCAAATTGTTGCCTATTGAGCTGGTGCACCGATGATTAACCAGGTTTTTGCTGCTACCAATGAGTCGTGTTAACTAGCTTTAAAATTTTGATTTAATTTGCAAACTCTTGGCTTGCGCGGATAAGTATGGAATCTGACTGTTTCCAACAGAAAGTGTTAAATAAGTCTAAACATGCTCACTGTTGTACTGTTTACTTAGAACCAGACAGAAAGCGTACCGCTTGCACTGACTGGAAGGGTGCGGCGTTGACATTGATGCCTCCAGTGTGGGTGGATTTGGAGACGGGTGGGAAAGCAGAGGACAAGGAACATGGGGCAGGGGACTGCTCAGATGGCAGAGACATCGAGGCCTGGGGAGGGGGGAAGGGGGGGAATATGGAAAGCAAGGAAACAAGGATTGTGGAAAAGTCAGTGGGAGAGATGGGATCTCATGTTTATCACCTTAAAGCGCCCTTCGACCTAATCATAATATTTATGACTCTAATATCTCAGTGTAATCCAGAGTAAATAAAATGAAGACATGTCAGAGGACATGAAGCAGCACTTTGAAAAATATGGCCCACACAAAACAAGATGTAACCTGTACTACCACTCTTTCAGGCATATCAAAACAAATGCGTCCTGTTGCTTCCACTTTACTTACTTGTGAGGATTCCTGTGGTCCGGACACGACACTTGTTTGAGGAAGTCTGGACTCTGAGTGGGCTGTTTGGAAGAAAATAAAAAAAGTATGTATTTTGTATTCATTTTACAGCTGACCTTTAAAGGAAACATGTGGAAGGCATGTGTTCTTTAAAAACCTCTAAAATCACACCATTTATCGCAGCCAGAAACTGTGAAAAACAGAAATTATCTTTGAATTTTCATGCGTGATGAACACTTCTGTCAGAAAAAAAGACCAAATCTGAGCTTAAAATAGTGATCTTTCATCAAAATCACTTTAATTCTACATTTAAAATTTGTCCAAAAATAAACCATTAGCAAGAACTAACCAGCATACACGTCAACAGTGAAAAAACATGGCTTTTTACAACTCCAGGATTTCATCTTTAACTCTTTTAGCTTCAGGGAGGGTAAAAAAAAACCCTCAAAGTCACACCCATGCCATCTACCGCCTCTGATAAGTGAAGAACAGTCCCTAACTGGTGTATTACACTTTTAGGATAATATATCCACATCACATAACAGTGACAAGTCCCTACTCCATAGAATATATGAGACAATCTGTTCAGAGTCAAAGTAAATTTACTGGCACTGACCTGCAGGGCAGCCCATCTGCTGCAAGTCAACATTCTGCACAGGCTTCATTGGCTGGGCAGACACAATGGCCGGGTCCAGAGCCTGGCCGTCAAACTCCAACATGGAATCCTAGGAAAATCAAACAAGAGCAAATGTATTGCTGAGTCATGGATCAGATGTAAGGCTAGTGCAGTGACGATGGAAATCAGGACACTACCCTATAACTTTCAGATCTGGGTTCTATCTCTTCTGTCAGCTGGCATTTGCCCTACTCAGGCTTAAAAATAAACTGCTGAGAAAAGAGGGGTGGCTGAGTCATCTTTTAAAATCTCTTTCTCAAATATACTTATACTACTATTACTTTTTTTTATTTGGAATTTGTTTTGACATATTTTAATCTGGTCCAGTTTAATGTCTTTTACCATTTTCATTAATTATTGTTGGGTCACCACTTGTTCTACAGGGTCCTTTCTGTTCATAACTGCTTGACAGTAATCTCCATGTGAAAAGAGACCAAGATTTCACTAAATAAATTCAGTATCTCAGTGTATAAATAACACATGAAGTCTCCATATCTGAGCAGTAACAGTGCTGAGCTGGTCACTGTAGCATATGCTGGACATTTTTACCTGCATAAAGTTGTATGTTCCTTGCATCTGAGCCATGAGGTCTTGCACTGCCTGCTTCCTGACCACTGGGTCAGCGGCCGGAGGGGGGCTGCAATGGTTCACAGTAACAGTTGATTCTATAGCCAGCTGGGCAGGAGGCTGGTGCTGGAGGGAATTCACCATCTAGTCAACACACAGACACACGTGATAAGCACGTTAGAGTTCAGGCCAATACAAGGTGCTGAGAAATACATACAGTTACATTAAGAACTGTGGTGTTGCAGTTGTGCAGTAGTACCTGAGCCTCCACTGTCCACTCATCCACTTGGTCTTTGTCTGGACTGCTGTACGTAGTTTCTGGAATGAACTGTCTGTTTACAAACTGTAACACAAGAAAATGTGAAAAAGGTAAGAATATGTGATACAACACACAAAAAACCCTCTCAACTACAAGGTTGCGATTTGTTCTGTATTATGTAAATCTCACCTCTGTGGTTTCCACTTGAATTTGCTCTGCAAATTTTTCAGTAGCTGTTCCTTCTGAGAAAAAAAAAGAAAAAAAAGCAAATGTGAACACAGTTTTCTTACTGGGTGAAAGAAATATATAACACATTCCTGCTATGTGTTGTTACCAAGTTCTGATGGCTGCGTCCCAGCATTAGACTCAGCCACAACAGTCTGCTCCTCTTGTTCCTCCTCCTCCTCACACGTCCCGTTCTGATGAGTTTGTGCTCTGTCAAAGTAACCACTCAGCAGCACTTTCTCAAGAGTAGCCTTCACTATCTTGTCTGGAACAAAGTGTGACAAGTCAAAACATAAGAAAAGGCGAGGCTTGATGATATACAAATACATAAATTACCTAATAATTGTGTTTATGTGTAGCCATGAAAATATTTACATGTGGTCCCTCCCACAGCCTTGTCCCGGCCCTCAAGCAGTTCCCACAAGTGTACTGAGGCCTCATCATATTGGTCAGTAAACCTGCAAGTTACACAGCATGGTAAATATACAGTTTGGTAATATGCTATTGTTCCTGTTACAATATCCTTACCCACTAAGTAGATAAAACAAATGCAGCAATTCACACATCATAGCCATAATTTAGACAACATATTTAAACAGTGATAATTATACTGTAACCCCTTATGCACATTTAAATATTAGTGGTACCTCATACCTGACGTCATAGTTCCTATCAGGTCCCACCAGTTTGTAAAAATCATCAAGGGATGTGAGGTCAGCGTCAGTGAGCAAGGGGGAACCGGTGGCATCAGGCCTTTTAAGGTCCTGCCTGACACTCTCATCTCCCAATTGGTCCAGCAAAAACTGAAACTCCAATACTGTCTTCAGCCGCCGTTGTTCCATCTCCTCCCGCTGCAGCTGCTCCCGTCTTGCAGTCTTCTTCACTGACTTTTGGATCTGAACACACACAGTCAGACATGTCTTGGTGCATTTGGGTTCTCAAAGTTTACAAAACAAGTCAAGTTTGCAAAGGACTAAGCCTATATGGGGCAAACACTATACCAGGTGAGCCAGAGGTCGCCCCCATATTCAGTGAATTCTTGTCATGTTAGGTTGTTATGATTCGCAGCCTAAAGTCTGATCCCTGGAGTTTGGTATCAGCCACAACAGGTTTTGGTAACTACAATATTTGTAAGCATGATCTTGATATAGAATTTGCCTTTAAAAAAAGACTGGGAAGGAATACAGGGTTTCCTGATTTTTAAAGCACTAAAAGTCCTAAATAGCCATATCACATTGATAAAAGCTTTAAATAACCAATCAGCAAGTTAGAACAACTGTAACTCAGGACTCACCTCTTGGCCCAAGGCCATGAAGCTCTTCTGCAATTCTCGAGCAAACTCAAGGTTGTTGGTGATCTCTTGGTACTTCGTCAAGGCATCCTTCAAGTACATCAAGAAAAAAATTTGAGATTTGTGTATAATGTAAAAAACATTTTCCTCTCATAGAACGGGATAAAGTAACAGATGAAGATACAATGTTTTCCAGAATGTTGATAGGACTGGTGGGATTTTAATAAAAACTAGAATTATTGCCTTGCTGTTGTCTGCCTCTGCCAACCAGACAAGTTAGAGTTTATATCCATGTTTATCTACACTAATAATATGTGCAGAGGACTTTGAAGGAATTTAACAGAAGGTATTAAGTGTATTTGTATGTATATGTATGGAAATTATCACTATATTGACATGTATGATTCCACTGAATAATTTCCAGTCAGATACAGGCTGTCTTCAATTGCACACTATTTTTACAGAGGAGCACAGATGACTGATGGAGAGGTTCTTCACATGGTGTAATGTTAGTCACATGAAGCTTTATATTAGCAAAACCAGTGAGCTTGTGTTGAACTACCAGAGGAACAGGTGAGTAAACAAAGGTGCACCAATGACAGTGAAGATGCTTCTAATATGGATGTTGCTAAAAAAAAGTTCTAAAACGTGGATGCTTCACATGTCTTCGACCCAGTGGCACAGAAGATCTCTGTAATAAGCACTGTTTAAAGGTGGGCACCAAAGATCAGTGTCACCAATTCAGTATCCAACCAAATTTGAATTATCATCACAAGCTCCATTTCCCTATTTCAGATGTGAGGTCACAGTGACCTTGACCTTTGACCGCCAAAATCTAAAAATTCATCCTTGAATCTAAGTGGATATTTGTGCCAAATTTAAAGAAATTCCCTCCAGCTAGTTCACTGAGATTTTTCATTCACAAGAATGGAACGGACTGACAGACGGATGGACAACCCAAAAACATGATGCCTCCAGCCACTGCTACTGCCAGCACGGAGGTATAAAAAATATACTTGTCATTATTTGTCCTTTATTAGTGTGTAGGTGTATAAGATTGTGTTGCATTTACATTACAGCAGACTGCAATAAAACAATGCTGCACACTAATTGCCATTGTCTTATCTTACCAGCTGATCCTGATTCAGTTGTTCCCCCTTACTCTTCCTTGCCTGACAGTCATCCAGTTTGGACTGTAAAGATATTGAGAAACATGAAATGTGAAATTTAGTTTTAGATAAAATATAACACAACAAAAGGATGAAAAACAAAAGCCTCAAATTCTTACAGTTGTGAAACTGATCTGCGTCACAGTTGGTTGTGAATTTAAAGATATTTTCTGACCAACATAAAACCAGAGACAGGCTCAGTTGGTGTTCAGTGATGCAGTGCTATACACTGGTTAGCATTCAAATTTTACTAGGAGAGTCCACTTGGTAATCCTACTGACATACAGTACCTACTCTAACTTTTTTCAGCTTACAGTAGATGTCTACATCTATGTTCTCCCAATTAAGTAAAAGGAATAACAATGTCATAGCCAATATAATGGGGAAAAAAGCCTGATGACATTAACTATAACACAAAAGCTTAAAAAAATCCCACACACTGCTTTGAATTAAATAAGAGAAAATAATATGACAACCCATTTTAATTTCTTATGTAATACAAATACCTTTTTCTTTTCCATATTGCGAACCTTCTTGTCAATCACACAAAGAATCTGCTTCATGGCCTCTGAATTACTTCCATTTCCCTGGTCTGTGATGGCAGACTGGACAGCACTGTTGCCAACCATCGCTGAAGGCATCTATGGAGAGAAAATATATTATGGGCATTCAAAGATTTATCACATCAGTCCCGAGCATAAGCAGAGACTACAACAATTTAGAAGTCCATCTTTTGTCAGTACAGATGGCATGGACTGCTTTATTCTAAACCGGCAATGACAAGGCACACAAGTTAGGGTTATGCTCTTATGTGTGTATAGACAGTTGTTACTTTTTCACAACCTGGGTAAAAATGGAGAAAATCAAAGTTTAAATTATCTCTAATCCTGCAATTACTTATGTTGATGGGGCAGGTGTGAAGCTTTGAATAGGTTTGCTAAAACAGGTCTATCATTTGGATATTTACGACGTATGCACACAGACATGTCCAAGTTATTTATATTAGAATTTTAACATTACTAGTTATTACTGTATAAGCTCTTTGTTGAGCCAACACTAGGTAACAATTGGATCATCTAATTTTCAGATGAACAATTGCTGTTGGAGCCATTTGGATACGCTTGAATGTGTGTGCTCCTTTGTGTGCCTTAATGTGGGAGAAGCTGAGGATTCAGTGACTAATAAAGACTTATTTACTTCAGACTTTTACCTTTTCTATTTCCATTTTAAGTGTTCATTAACAATGTCATTGAACAGTATTTACTCTATTGTCTGGGTCGTCTGCCACCTGACGACGAACTAAGGTGTCATTTAAATGGATGTGGTACTGAGTTAAAACAGGATGATGTTATTCACTTTGATTAAAGTTAACGCTAGGTGATTAAATTTCATGTAAGATTTACTGAGGGATACTCAAGCCATGCTCAAACCCACAACACTGGGCCAGGGGACGTGATACCGACGGGATCGAGCAACTCAACCCGTCTTTGATTTGGGTTAAAAGAAGATAAAACCAATGATGGTTAGCCTGAGGCATACCATAATGCCAGATGCGAAGTAGTTGCTTAGTTGGGATTATGTATCTATAAGGTCACTTGACTAAATTATGAATTTGACATGGGAAGTTAGCACAAGTTAAAATGTCGGCCTTCTTTTCAAAGTTAAAAACCATAGCTCCCTTTGAGACACCGGCTAACCGAATCTACGGATGCTAGCAATACGTAAATAACGCTCATTCAGCTAATGTCAGTTAACGTCGAAAACACGTCTTTTTGGCTTCGTTAACAAGCTAGCTTGTCACTGGTGTGTCGTTAGCTAACATTACGTCAAAATAATTTAATAAGCAGGTAATACAGGTCTTAATCTCCCTGTTCCATTGTTAGCTGAGAAGCTAACGTTAACCATTAATGTGGTATAGCTAGCGGCTAATGCCCCGAGGTAACCAGACGTCAGTTAAAACCAAACCAGTAAAAACCGTTAGTCCGAGTTCGTACAGAAGAAATGTCGTCGAAATAAGGTTTATAACTATGAAGAACAAAGACCATCTCGATACGCCGCGACAACTCGTCTCAACTAAAGACGACTTATGAAACAGGTTGAAATGCCATTTTTTTTGGTGATGACATGAATCCCATACCTTTATACTCTTTGTCTTCAAAGAGATTTCTTTTGTCGGATTTAACGTAAGCTGTAGGAGTAGTCCGTATTTTTTTTTTTACTTTCAGTGGTATTTTTCTAGAAGGATGCTCACGCTCTCACTAGCCAATGGCTGCTTAGCTGCTGCTGAGCTAACGGTGGAGGCTACAAGGCCCCCTCTGCTGGCCTGCAGAATGCCTGACAGTAAAAGAAACATTAAAAGATGGACAGAGGAGTCATCATCCTAATGTTAGACCTGATGGTGAGCACTTGAATGTTTTTCCTCTGTATCATCCTTTTTATGTTACCCTTTCAATTCAATTCAACAGACTTTATTGGCATGACATTTCACACGTGATGCCAAAGCACAAATACAAGTGAATGAAACAACTGATCACATGGAAGACATTATTAGTCAATACAGTAAGATAAGCAGGCTAATTCAATTTGTAAGCAAAATAGGAATATATATATATGTATATACAGAATGCCTGAAGTACTATATATATATATATATATACATACATACACACAGTACATAAATAGACATATATAGACATATACATACAAAGACACAAATAAAAAGCAGACTTTGGGCTGTAAGGTAAGGAGACAAACCCCTGCTTTTATGTATTGTTGGTGGTGGTGGTGGCGGGTGTGTGTTTATGTGTATCATAGGTGTACTGTATTTATAAGTAACTTCGCTTAAGATCAATAAAGAAACAATTAACAACAAAATATTAATACAAAATCATACACATAAATTGTAAAGGAAAAAAAACTCATGAAATGTAGGACTAAATAAAAAGGCAGAGTGTGAGCTATGAGGAGATGAACTCTTTCACCTGATCATTGTCAATTCGTGTCCATTATGTTATGCAATTTTTTTTTATACTTGTTTTTACAAATAACAGACACAAATATGATGTGAGACCAACTTTGTGTAATATAGCAGGATTTAAAAAAGATCAAGGTCATGGTAGTACCCCTTCCTTAACAAAAATGGAAAAATAAATAAAGGGGTTAATTTCTCATGTTTATTTATTACAAATGTAATTCAGTCAGTCAACTTTTCAGTTATATTTTCTGTGAAATGAATAAATCCCAATATGAAGGCCTTAAATCAGAGGTATCAAACTCATTTTAGTTCACGGGCCACCTACAGCCCAATTTGAACTCAAGTGACCTAAAGTGATCTAACATTGCATAATAACCTCCAAGTCACACCTCCAAATTTTTCCCTTTCTTTTTGAGTAAGCAAGTATATTCTGAAAATGTCCATCTATTTACAAAGCAGATGATAAACAGTCTGAGATGTCTTTGGAAAAATAAGAGCAATTTCAACAGTATGTCTCAGTTTTTCCACATTCAGCACACTAATCACTGTCATCACATTTGCATTTTTCCATGTCCCCTCTTTTGTACTGATGCTGGCGTCACCTCACCAAACTAAAGTGGAAGCGACTGATGAAGCAAGTTAAGCTCCAAGCTCCTGCCTTACAAATCAAATGTTTTGGCAGTGCCTCAGCAACAGGGTTCCACCTATGCTATTGTGAAATAGAAGTTTAACACAGATTATTTTGTACCAAAGCTGCTGATTGACATCACTTTGCACAATTTTTCAGAGAACTGTATTCTGGTCAGGGTGGAAAAACTTCTGAAGCAGCATTTACTTACTGTTTAGCTTGCTCCTAAAAACCTGGCACCTCTCAGCCTTCTCAAGGGCATCTGTGTTAAGTGTGCAAAGTCATCTTGTGGACTGAATTAGACCCTTTGGTGGTCCAGTTCCGCAAAGGAGTCTAAAAATGCTGGAATCACCCTATAAAATACCCGCAAATTGTTCGTTCTTAAACAGTAGAATGTAAACCCTCCACCATGTTCCCAAATACCTAAATTTTCAGAAAAAACACAGAGGGCATGACCTCAGTGCATGTCAGCTTTCAGCCCTGAGATAGTAGGTTCACACACATCATCTCATTTTGCATTGTGCTGGAAGACTGTCATTCTTGGGCCATTTATTTCCAAAACATCCCAAAAGGTTTATTTAATTATTTTAGTATTAGTAGCATCATGCAAAGGGTTTGAAAAGATCTGAACTAAGCTGCTGTGTAAACTTGAGTTATCCAGTCCCACTAATCCTTCTTGAGCAGAACTCAAGAAGGATTAGTGGGAGAAGTCTGCTTAGAGGGATATCTGGCAGAAATCTTTTCATTTCAACCCATACAGCTTTTTTCCCTAACCATAACCAAGGAAAGAAGTCCCTTTCTAGCATAAAGCTCCATAGGCAAAACTACTAGCAGCAGAAATGAATGGTCAGACTGAAATAAGTCATTTTGCCTAGTGATGGCAAAGCATGAACACAAGATGGCGCAAGTGTTCTGTATGCTGGAACGGTATCACGCATAAAATGTACTGAAAAACCAGCTTCAAGCCAAGTTCTGTAGCCAGTGTCTCAGATTGTCCTTGGATGTGTGTTTGCTGTGGTGTTGTTGAAATTTTAAATTGGTTTCACTTGGTCTTTTCTGTAGTATTCAGAGGGTACAGAGGGTACAACAAATTAGCAACCATGTGTTGAAATGACATAACTTTAGAGTGGAACAGCAAAGAACAGAGCAGGAGTTTCATCAGATTTTTAGCATATAGTATAATTACCAGGCTGTACCAAACAAATATTACCAAGCCAAAACACATGCCAGTGTTTTATCAAATCAAAACTTAACACTGGGAACTTTTACAGATTAAAAAAGTTGTGCAAACTTGCATTTAAACATTTCTCTGCAGACACTAGTTTGACATGTTATAATCACTCTGTTATATTTACAACTCCAGTTTATTCTATTATGGCTGTATAATAAAGGATTCAGACACGTATTTGTGTTTTGAAAATTCAGATCTCTCACACTTTGCATCACATGGTAAAATAACAGCACATGAGAGCATCATCATATCAAAACTTCAGAGTTTCAGACCTTTTCAATGAACTTTCACACTCAATTTTCACACCTCCTTTATGATTCCCGGCGTCTGGCTCTCTGTCTGATGACGGGTGTGTCTATAACAAGTGAGGTGGGGGTGTACGGATCTCTAGCTCCTCTCTCTGATGTGGGCAGTTGAGTAATGGCCGTACATCCTTCGGTGCTCCTCTCCTGCAGCACATCTGACTGGATTAAATATGTGCAGAGGATTTATTGGCTGAAAAACCACAAGAGCCCCACAAACACTCCGGCCCCAGACCACTTGTAGCGCAGTCCAGGCAAGCACAGGAATTCATCTGCAACCCCTCTGGCTTCCCCTTTCAATATTACCACCCTCCATTTCCAACTATGTATCTTTACATGTTTTCCTCCGTGGCCTTCTTTCACATTTATCTCAAGCATGCCGTTATCCCAAACATGTTTTTATTCTATGATAAGTCACCAGAAACGCAGAGTCTGAATCAGGATCTTGGGTGTTTCCAGACTTTTTTTGGGGGGGCAGGGGGGGGTGATGAGGGGCTTTTTCCACTCACAGCCTCTCTTTAGATAGTTGGGCAACATTAATAATTCATGGCCCACATGTGTTACAGACAGATTACAAGCATCTCCACTTAAGTACCATCATTATCATTATTACAGCCGGGGAATTTTATTCACCAACTTGCAATTTGCGATTCATGCGATTGAGGTTTGATTTTGCATTGTGGTTCCAGGGTGGATTTGTTTACAGAGCAGTGCTTTGGGACAAACTATGATTATTAGCATCTCCAGTCCTTTGCATTGTAAAATGAAATGCAGCATTTCCTCACTGCAGTGCATTCACAAGACTGTACCAGTGATGCCAGATGCAGAAAGACTTACAAAAACCCCATATTTTGTTTGTTTTGTGAGTAGCTTTAAAAGTTGTGACTCAAAAGGTGTCATAGCAGCTGCAGAGGAACACTGTGGTCCTGCTGGTAATGACCTCAGACATCCATCAAGATATACATCCTTTCATGTCAAGGTCTGGGCCTGAGTCTGGATGGCTCATAACTTTTGTAGATGTACTCTATGTCATTTATTCTTTCTCATTTTTGGAGTCCCTCACAGCTTATCTCAGTCCAACCCTTACATATTTGCACGGGTGAAGATTTCATGTGCTTTTATCTCTCCCGAATAAGTAGCAGAGGATTTTATTTAGGCAGAATGAAAGACATTTACACCAAAAACTGATGCAGAAAAGGCACAAATTGGTGCATGAAAATTCACCAGAAAACAGGAAATTAGGTGTTGGAGGACCCCCAACCCCTCAAACATTTCCCCCTCAATGTTGAAACAAAACCTTCGCCCTTACATATTTGTCTCACCGTCTGTATCTCAAACCAAAAACAAAACACAGTATCACATCTGCGAGAGCATTTCATAATGAGTCACATTGACCAGAAAATGAGCAGACAGTTATCCCTCTATAAAAACATGTAGACCTGTATGAGTACAAAACGGCTTGCCTCTCATAACCGGGCCTATTATATGATTTTATTAAAGTATCTTCCATAACTTTATGAGCTCCAAGGAACACACGGCTGTCAGTCATCCAAATCTAATTAGATGTAAAACAGATGTATCTCACTGAACACCCACACACACACTATACATTTATGTGCACACACAGTAGATGGTCATTGTTTATTGTCCACAACTGGTGTGTCACATGTCAAGACGAATGTTAACGGGCAAAAGAGAAACATATTTGTTTATATGCTAAAGAAGAAAAATATACATATAACAAATATTAAATATACTTTCTTCCCTTTATTTATTTAGTTTATTTTCAATGTGGGATTTAATGTGAAAAAGATTACGTGTTTATTTGAAAGTAAAAGTTGGTAACTTGTGTACACAGCAACAAAACAAAATCGGCGACTTGTATAATTTACAAGTTACCAACTTTTCTCTGGAAGACAGAGCGGCGGTTTCTCCTCCAAGCTGCAAGTGTTCCCAGTTTCCACTTGTTTGCATGTTTAGGTTTTTCTTTCATCACGAGTATCTAATCTGCATCAGAACGCCACACAGAAGTCACTGAATTCAGTCAACCCGTTAAAGACATTGTGGTTTGATATATGTGACAGCTGGTTAAAAAGTGATGATATCAGGCTTTGGTGCGGAGCATCTGCTTTGCATATTACATAGTTCAAGAACAGTTTGCATATTTTAAATTGTGTTGCTGTGAACGTAACCAAAGTGTTTGCAATGTATTAGTATAAAGGCCAGACTGTAATGAAACATGTATTTTGGCCAAAGACATGTTAACGTGTGGATAAAATTAGGAGTCAAATGAAATAAATCATGAGTGAAAGATTTTGAGTTTAATGAAAAACAGTTATCAGTAGCAGTGATTCACTGAATTAGACTTACAGTAATTACAGCAGGTGGGACAAATGTTATCCGCAGCTTAGTCATACCAAAAAAGAGCCACACGTGTATAAATGTAACTGAGGATGCGTGTTTAAATATCTCCTCGACCAGATTCAACACTCTGTGAGAGAACGAGCAAACAGCTTTTCAACATATTTCTAACACAAATCAGTCTTCGTCAAGTGTCACACACTCTATTTACATACTGAAAATATTGTTCACATGTGGTTAAAAGGAGGGTGTGCACAACATCAGTTACAGACTGACTCATCAGTCTTTTTTGTGTTACTGTTTTTTCTCCTTCATTTGAGTTTCCACACAATATCGCAGCTAAAAACAAGTCAAATATGTCTTAGATTTATGTGACAGCTGGTAATTCAACTCATTCAATCTAAATCTTCACTCAAAGGACCTCGGAGGCCTCAAACACATACTTCATAACACGGAAATAACTCACAAACTGCTCTTGCTCTCCCATATTACGATATTGAAATACTACCCATGCCCAAAGAGAAGCTCAGGCATACTTGTTTTGTTGTTGTTAGATGGTCAGCCATCGCTGTGAGGACTGACGTAAATGAGAAGGTGGAGGAAAGGTAAACTCTGACCTTTAACTTCCTGTTCTGCATTGCGTGACTAGCGTTGGCTCCTGAAGCCCAAACCTCAGTACTGGGTCAGCACTAACCTGGTCTGCTCTGTGACAGGAATCCAACACACACACTGATCTTATCTGACAGCATGAAACCAGAGCAGACCTGGCACTTCTGTCCTGCAGAGCCCGACCCACAGGGCATCATGGGAACTCTTGGAAAGCCTGCTCGGGGGTTCATCGACTTGCGACCACCTCTGAAACTAGATTTGGATTGACACTTGTCAGTCATGGACATGGTTAGAGAAGCTCTCCAGTTCCAGCTACATAATATCAAATAGTATGTAGCAACTGTAAATACTGCCGTACATGAAATAAAAATGTAAAAAATGTAGATATATGTAGACCATAGTTTAGTTTTGTCTATTACAAGGAATGTACAAGAGCAAGCATGTTAATGTCAACAGAAGAGGAGGGAACAGCTAAAAAATATACAGAGAACGTATTAGCCAAAGTCTTTCTGCAACATACCGAAGTTGATAGATGTAGGAATAAATAAAAAATGCAAGTAGGTAAAATTATAGCAGATCAGATTTAAGGGGTATATTAGCACTTCCACATATGTATAGTAAGTATAACAGAGGAGCTACACACCATCAAAATAGTCAAAGACAGAATAGCCGGCAGCTAGATTTTAGTAGATCCTGAGCAGAGATGACAGGAGATGAGTTGAGCTGAAATACATACTCGTGCGCTGCTTTGAAACACTCTGTGGTTTTTGTTAAAACTCAATCCACTTTGCCATAAAGCGGACGGAATGTGTCATGTTTACTCTGCGTTTAGATTCGAATCAATTTGGATGAAAACCTAAACTTAAACTCGGTGCCAAATAACCTCCGCTGTCGGCCTGCGTATTTCAAAGTTATGGAAGAGTTTTTGGACTTCCACTGTTACCTCGGGTGAAATCCATCCCCGCTGAAAAACCAAAACAAAAGCGATGTAGAGATAATGATACAGCATGTGTTATCCAAGCAAGTCAAACTAGAAACATACTCGCGTGTAGCCTGACCGTGAAGATGGTATCAACGACCAACTGTGAAGGGCCACGAAAATGCCTGACCTCTTTGGATATTGGCTAAAATTAAACAGCTGGCATTTTAAAAGTAGAAGTTTTCACGTTTAGGAGTAGAGCCTTAACTGTAAGGGCAGGAAAAGTGAAAGCTTTAATGAACACAGCTTGAATGGCAGCAGCTTAGATCTAATGTCTATATAAATGAAAGGGCAGGCAGGCTGGAAGGGCCTTTACAGAGAAAGCCATGGCCTGGAAACACAGAGCCCAAATGAGAAATGTAATACACATTCATCCTATGCCAAGTATGAGCTTAAACAAACAAGTGCAGACCTGGACAATGACAAATGCACGACTGTTTTAAATGAGTGTGCACAGAGCTCTGATATATGCATGATTGTTTCCTATAAGCATTCATGCAACATCAGGACACACAGGCGGCTGACGTCTGGTTTACATCCTGGACAAAAGTCTCTGTCATGACTCCCCTGTATCCCAGAATTCCCTCTGCTTCTGGTGAGATGTTTGCACAAAAAGAAGGAGTATCTGGACCCTGTCAGCGTCTCTCAAAAGACCTCAATTATACAGGCTGGCTTAATTAGATCAGCTTTGATTGCTATTTTAAATGACGGGAATAACATGAGTCTGTGTGTTTGTCATTCCCACCCATCTCTCGCTGTCACACTGCTGCTGGAGTGCTGTGTGCAATTCTGTCCAGCGCCATGTCTGTCATGTCTGGGGCTGGTGAGTGAGTGGGCGTTGTGATGGTGATGAGGGGCTGACGTGGCAGGTGCTCTGCGGATGATCTGGGGTCAGACTCTGGATTGAGCCTGAAGAGCGTTTAAAGGAAAGGCAGGCTTTTGACATTGTGCAACAGGCATCTGTCACAGTGTGTAGATTTATTCAGAGCAACCAGCACCTTTATACTCCACCACACAAACACACACACACACACACGCTGGCACGCCATGAGTGAAGTCCATTTAAGAAGAGTACCAGAAACAAGTACACCACAGTGACCAGGACCGGGTTTGGTCATCCAGAGTCCCACAACAGGTCTCCTTTTGTTATATGTGCGTGTGAATAGGAGGTCATGTGTTTTTGCCATGTTGGAATAACAGTATATACACGCACCATACATAATGCTATGTTTTCCTGTCTGTGTTTTGCTATGTGTCTTGGTGAGATTGCATGTCAAGAAAAAAGGCACACTTTCAGTGACCTCATGGAAACATTTCAAGCCACACAACTCCATTTTTTTAATCACTGAATGTCATTTTAATGTTCAAGTGTTTACAGCAGGGTTTCGGTCAAGGTCAGGGTGGAAAACAGCCTTAATGTGCAAATATATTGTTGTGTGATGTGATACAACAGTATTTTTTTGTAATTATGGGTTATTTTTAGTACTGTAGGGTACTTCATGTGAAAATTTTATAGCTCTGATTGGGTTTAATGGCATATTTTAGATTACTGTGGCATTCTACTCACCCATGTAACCAATTTTCCAAAGACTATTAAAACTGTAAATGAAAAAAAGCATTTTACTGATTCTAAAACCTGGTTTTAAAAAAATTAACATGGATCATGGTATTATGTGTTCTAGTTATAGGTGGATTATGACTAAATGGGCCCCTGAGCTGGCACATGTAAAAGACCCCCTCTATCTTCCCTAGGGATGCAACATGCTGTCGTTTCTCCCCACAGACTTTAAGGGCCCAAAACTGCATAGAGCACTTTAAGTCCTATACATAAACTGAGGGAATAAACACACACTTAAAATGTATCGTGACGGTTGCTTTCTTGTGACATCTATAAGTAAATGTTTAGGCTACTTCTTGAGTTTTTCTTTTTTCAGGACTTCTGGCGCTCTGTTACTGACATTATGACTCAGACCGTTGATGGGAAATGCAAAGTTAATGACAGCGACTTCACGCAGAGGCTGTGGCCCCCTGGTCCTGGGCCCGGTAGGCATGTTCGCTAATAGGCCCCGGCCTGTAGATGGTGGTTAACATTTTGCTTCAAATATTGTACCTTGTCTTTGTGAGGAAATATTGTGAATGATATGTATAAAACATGAATGGGCAAAGGAAAATTGTTTTTTTCTTAACCTCCTGAGATCCTGTGTCCTTGTATGAGGACATCACAGTTCGGGTTTACTCAACCTTGTACTTAATTCTACTGAACTTAGACCTGTTGTCCTCATTTGTGGACACTTTTTTGTGCCACCTAGTGGTAGTAAGAGCACAATACACTAATGCCGATCCCGACGCAAACGTGGACAAGGTCCAAAACCTGATCACATTTTACGGTTGAAAGTTGTTCATCTTTAAATAACAATGTTTGTAGTTTGATGTGATGACAAATATTGACCAATTTTTGCAACAGTAACAAGCTAAGACGCTGTTTATTAGGAAGTGCTCATTTGAGGAGATTGGGACTTTATTATCATCTAATTTTACGACACTGGGACTTTATTGATGTCTCGTTTGAGGACATAGGAATTTAATTATTGACGACAATGTTTAGTTTTTTATACTTTGGGTCCTACTGCTTCCAAAAAGCTTTGAAAAAAATAAAAAATGTGTACTAAACAAAAGTTCAAGTCGCAGGAGGATATAGTTAAAATGGTCTCTAAAGAAAAACCCCACACACAAATACAACTTTGGTAGGTATATTTAAAAGTGTGCTGATGGTGGTTCAAGGAGAGATTGTGGAGAGAGATACAGGCAGAGAAACAGACAGGCAGAGAGAGCGCGAGGGAGACAGTGTGTGACTGACATCTGAAGCGCAACAGTTCATTATGTAGTTAAAGCTGCAGATCAAGTGGTATTGGTGGTGGTGTGACTGTGCATTCATTGTGAGGCAGCCTTATGGTACATCAGGTACAGAAAAACAAGCCATAGAAAATTGAGCTTGGCTGCTTTCCCATTGTCAACCATTAAATTAAGTTTATTAAATCTGAGGCCAAAAAAAAAAAAGATAACAGGGCAGCCCCATCTCCAAACCTACCTCTGATGTAATGCAAATACTCTTTAATGTATGTATCAACATGTGTGAGCAGTGACTGTCTCATATTTGGATGTTGGATTAGAAATGGACTTCCAAAAATTGTAACAAGCAAAACTTGATTTCATTGAACAAATGACAAATTCTTTAAAATTCCACTCAGTCTAATGAGTGATCATCTCTATAAACAGATGTCAGATGAAAGTGGATGGGGTTTTGAAAATAAATGATTAAATTAAATAAAGTCATGTTTTATTTGTGCAGTCCACTTGTCCCATAATACTTTGATGTGCTGCTGAGAATGCTGCTACTTTCCGTTTTTGCTAATCTGTTGGCCGTGTCACTAACAAGACTAATCAGCTCAAAGTGCTTCAGTAGCCTTCGTATGTGCTTACCATATGTATCCTGGTCAAATGTGACATCTGTTTGGCTAGTCTTGCTTTGACTTATGTCAAGCTGTGTCTGATCCCTCCTGTTGCTCTGTATCTGCATGGTGAAGAGGAGACTGTAGTGATGCTTTGTGCTCAAGCTGAGGCCTTTGATGTCCCATGTCCTGCATCCTTAATACAATTATTTGTTGTTTATTCAGCATGATTTTTTTTTGCTTTATCTTTGTCGTCTTATCTGAAAAATGAACTGTCTCACTGCTGATTGTCCTGGCTTGACTCAGTCAAAAATAACTCATTTCTTTGCAAACTACAACAAAACCTGCATCATGCCCATGCAGTTCATATCAATAAACATTTTCAGAGGTCAGGAGGTACACGTCCTCTCAGGATAAGAACAGAGCTGTAGTTCTGCTTTTAAACACACTGTAGCTGCCATGGGAAGGACAGAGAGGGCTTCAGAGAATGCAGACTCTCCTGTCAGTGAAATAACGCCAAGCCATGCAGATCGCCAGCAGGGCTTGTTTCCCCCTGTCAGCGAAGAGAGGAGACCATGAACAGCGTAAATACAGCACTTCCTTCTCCTCATGGTTTTCATTCACAGCAGCGTTCTCCTTCCACTCAGTGCATCTCCTCCCAAATGTGAGAAAAACACAGAAATATAGGCTACCCACATTCCCAATTAGGCAGGACAGCATGTCCACCTATGGACAGCCTCTTTAAAATGACAAGAAGTTCAAGCACACGTTGACAGAATTAAACAAGCAAGAATTTACCATACATAAGTGATTTTAGTTTGTGCATGCATTCTTGACAAAAAAAGAAAGAAATATCATCCATAATCACACTTGACATAATTCTGCTACAGTGTACTTCAGGACAAAAGCATGCAGGACAAAGTAATTGCAGTGACCTTACAGATGCAATCAAGAGTTCAGTGTCCTCAAGCAGTTCTCCTCTCTTCTCTTTGTTCCACAGGACCATCTTAAGCGCTTGTGTTTGCTGCTTGTCCTACTAAACAAACAAAGACAAGCAGAGCTGGAACAGTGATTAGAGAAATCAACAAATCCTCGGCAGGACATGAGCGCATGGGCCTCCGGGCCAGATCAGGTTCTTCGGAAAGGGTGAGTCAATGAGGTTAAAGGACGAAGGGTGGATGAGAGGGAGAGCAGGGGGGGGAGGCAGAGGTGTGAACTCCGAGGCCTCTCTCAATTTAGTTTACCATATCCGTCATGGGAACATCACTTCTATTTTCTTTTCATTACAGGACCAATCTCTTCACAATCCTTCCAAACAACAGTGGAATAACAGCTTATTTGCTCTGTGTGGCCTTGGTGGAAGGTGGAGTGAGTGGAGTCTGGATGGAGAGCGCAGTTCTCGGTGAAGGTGGAAACAATCTTTTCAGTCATTGTAATTTTCCCCAACAGCCCTTTTCTGCAATTTTACAGGTGCACCGCTCACAGTTATGCACATGATGCTGCGAATAAACAAACCGGTAAAATCTATTCCAAAAAAATACCTAAACAAACAGCAACAATTATACTATGACCTTATTCATGTGACTAATGCCTGCAGACATTACTGTTGCGATGCTGCAACACAAAGCTAAAATAGATTATGTTTTTGCCGCACAGCTTCAAAACTCCCAAAGAACAAAATGGGTCAGACATTTTTTTGCCCGGTTTGAAAACATGAGCAGATGTTTCCCTGTCTCGGTTTATTTGGCCAGACAGGTGAGTGATGCATAATGCCACGGCTTGGCATGCCCGTGCATGGCTCAGCTCTGTCTCCGCCTAATTGTCCTTCCCACACGTAGCCTGGTTCAGATCAGATCTGACAGAGTGTGTGCAGCAGACACACAGAACTGATTTCTGCGTACGTGTGAAACACTTTAGGGTCTGTTTAGAGTCTCCCTGAGGACTTGTTTAAGATGTGTTTAACTGTACAGATGGCCCTGGCTTTGAGGCTGGGTGGGGTGGGTACTGGCATATCAAAAGAAGATAAAGATGATGATGGCGGGATATCGGTTACAAGACAATTGGCGCCACTGGAGGAGTCTGTGAAGTTGTCAAGGTAACATCAATTGTCACATGTGATGACAGGCTTTAATGCTGTTTCTGAATTGCATTGAACCAAATAAGTTGTCAAATTCTTTTATTGGTACTGTCCGACCTCCAAAACGCTCCAGAAATGGAGATCCACTGAAGCTTGTTGCATCCCCAATGAAATGAGGTGAGTGAAGGGGACAGCCAGTTAAATCTGTCTAGATATATCTCCTCATGATCAAAAGCTAGTTCCCTTCCTCCCTGTGGTCTGAGAAAGACAATAAACCAATGCAGTGTTGGAGGGGGAAAGGAACAATGGTTAAGTATGGCAAGTAATGCACAGTTCTTGAGGATCCCTGTTTGCTGAAATGTGCGTTACATCTCTGCCAAGAGTCCTTGAGATAGTTTCCTGCCATAATAGCATGTGTGAAAAAGAAGAACATGAGCCGCTCATTTTGAAAATCACGTTAACACCAGAGTGGAACTGGAAAATGTCTGTTTTGAAAAATAAATCCAAGACTTATCTTATGAGCAAATCAAAGGGATGTTTTGAACATTATGTTGGCAATTATTGTCTGCAGACTGTGGTGCTATCCAGCTATTCAACATGCTTTTTTTTTTGAACAGCCAGACACTCTGTATTCCACTTTTTTTTGTCTGGGCTTAGCTTTTAATGTAACTGCAATCAACCACAACAAGATTTTTGAGGCCCAGCGTTCATCCCTCAGAAATCCCACCAAACGTGAGTAGTATTGGAATTCCGGAGCACCATGCCAACCGTGAAGCCTCCCTGCCTCTCACAAGCACTGCACGGAGGGGCAATTTTCCTCCGGCTGAACTTCCCAAAGCTGCCTCACCTGGAACCAATCTGTAACACAATCGAAGGGTCCTGACTTGAAAGCCCATTCCTTCCCTTTGATAGTCTCTTCTTGGTAGCCTGCTGGAAACAGGCCTTTTGTAATCTGCAGATACAAAAGAGCCAGGGATTGAGATGAGTATCCACCCATCAAAGTGTATTATGCAAATAATCGAGTAACAAAGCTCAGATACTCTGTTTTTTCTGTCTTTTTTTCTAGGATGAAGGGGAAATTGCGCTGGCATTTGGAAATTTTAAGCATTGTTGTCATCCGCCCTTTTCCTCTGGATCACATTTTGTTCGTTTTTCCTTGTACTTTAGATGTAACAGCCTCTGAGATAATGAGACACAGTGTGGATGTATGTCAGTGCTTCTCTTTGCCTACCTTTTAGCGACAGGTGTGAGTCAAACACCAGTGATCTCACAGCTCATCCAATAGGCAAAGAGAGCAATTAAACTTTAATAGCTGTCCATTTAGGGCTCCTGGGAAATTCTGTCTTGAGTCAACATGCCAAACCTTATTTCCTTCCTTTACTTTCTACTCTGTGAGCAAAAGCTCCCACCTAGCAAAGCTAACTCATAGGCCTTTCTCACTGATGTAGTTTATAACTACAATGTAGGTAGTGTAGTGTCCTGTAGTAGTCTAAGAAAAAAACAAGTATGCGAAATTACAATGATAAAATAAAAAAAGGTGGAACCAAGTCATTGTTTTGTAAGTCCGAAGTCAACACATTCTCCCCCGTCACATACCGACGTTTGGTCATGGACTTTCCACGTCCAGATACGATGTGAAAGGTACATTCGACACGTGGTTGTTGACGTACTGGGATGCCGTTATGCCTGGCCATGTATCATGCCTACGTTAAAGGATGGCTTTTTTGACAGTGTCTGACACCGCAAGTCACTGCCCAAATGCCAGATTGCCATGACTTCAGAGTGAGATGGGGTTACCCAAGTAAGTCTCAAGTCTTTGATTTAAATCACAAGTCAAGTCCTGAAAAAAGATTGACAACTTCCAAGTCTTAAACTTTGAGTTTCAATTCCTTAAGTCATAATGTGATTATTTTTTGGTCAATTGTACCACCATTTTAACAACAGAGTATTAATATCAAATTTACGAAAATCATGGATACTTTCAAAAAGTTGTCAAAAAGTAATTGTTAAAGCAAGCTTGTTCAAAAAAACTGGTGTTTAGGTGTGTTTAGCTAACATTAGCTAACATTAGCAAAGCATTAACTAACCATGTTAAAATTAGCCTCAGGGCGCCCAGTAGCTCACCTGGTACAGTAAGTGCCCCATTTACTTTACTGTCTTTGCTGCAGTGGCCATGGATTCGGTTCCAACCCACGGCCCTTTGGTTCATGTAATTCTGTCTGTCTACCCCTTTCACTGTCCTACCAAATAAAGCCCAAAAAATAATCGTAAACAAAAATTAGCCTCAAGTTAGCGCTCTTTGTGCAACTTTAAATGTCGTACGAAGTTGATCGAAGTTGTTGCATCTCCGTTTGTAATTTTCGACCTGCACCTTTTTTATACTGCAATTTGCATTTTTGTTGACGACCGCATAGTGAATGTACAAAAACTTTTCTTTGGTATAATAATTTTCCAACTGGCACTCAGTAATGTAATGTTAGTTCTTCTTGCTTCTCTTGTGCAGCTTAAATGCTGTTGGATTGGTTCAAACAACTGGGTCTTGGGAATTAAGAGTCGACTTGTTGGGAATGAACAGCGTTTCTGATTCAGGAAATGAATTGATTCATGGCACACTTTGGGTTTAAAGTATTTCTAAGTCAAAAGGCTCAAGTCCATTTGAAGCCAGGAGTCATTGGTGTCAAAGACCAAGTCAAGTTGCAAGTCTTTTTTGATTTTGTCGAGTCTAAAGTAATTGGATTTGTGACTTGAGTCCAAGTCATATGACTGGATTCCACACCTCTAGTATTAGACATTACAAACTTCAAACTAACTCTTTAATACAAGTAAGACCCATCAGAGTCAGAAATACTTTCTCAGACATACAAAGAAAGAAAAGCTTATTTTTGTGCACAATCCTTTGAATAGGTTATTTAGTTGCTAAAACATGTGATTTCAATTGAGGTGATTAGCTGAAATTGAATCAGCAGCAGAGGAGCAGAGTGTATGGACGTAAAGCATGAAATGAAAAGGACGTTTGTTCAGGGAGCCCTCCATCTACACAGTCACCGTCCGTAACTCTGACAGTAAGTCACAAGCTGATGCCGACACTCGGCCAACAGTCTGCCCTTTGCTGCTCTGCCCAAAGTGAAGTCCAGCCAAACGAAATCCTTTGTTCATTCTACATAATCAACTTATCCTCGTCTGCCTTTCATGTTCTGTATTCTCACATGCAAAGCTTGTTTTATTCAGTACATCTGTCATTTTGTTTCATATCCAAACATCTTAGACATAAAAATATTTTGGACATTAGGCTGAATTTTTTTATCAAAGTTCTGTTTTGTATCATGCGATGGTGCCATCTTACTGTATCTAAATGTAATGTTAATTTGTAATGCTAAGGAGATAAAAGCCACATTGTTGAAAAGGAACACCAGTGTGTTTCTATGGACACTTGCAACCCATTATGTTCATGTTTTGGAGTATCCTGGTATTTTTTCTGATTGTAGGCATCATATCATGGTTTTAGACACCTGGATAAGGTCTAGTCCCAGTTTTGAGAAATGTGAATATGAAGTAGCTACTCCAATAAAAACCAGGATACTGTGGCATGCAAACAACCAGTCCAGATTTGTCCCATTCTCTGCCAGCGTTTGCATGCATTATTATCTTGAGCTTTGTTGTCACACTGGAATTATGAGGTTCTATCTGACATTTTTGTCAAAATTGAGTTAATCATATATTCTTATTCTGTAACAACTTATTAACATTATGTTGGCTGTGGCACAAACCTGACAGTTTGTAAATTTGTAACGCTGTCAGAATGTACCGTTCAGTTATCCAGAGCACCGCAATCTCAGAATGGCAGGGCGCTCTTTCGGCACTCTGTCTGGGGAGACGGAGCAGCAGAGCGCTGAGCGCATTTAACCATAGTTGTCCTTGTTTTTGTTGACAGGAAGTGGTGGCTGGTATGTGTTCAAATTTAAGTTTTGAGCCATTCTGGCTCCCAATAACACAACAAGATTTTAAGACTGCCTACAGCCCTGTGGTGGCGAGTCGTGTTTTGTGTTTTGTCCGGCTAACAAACTGACATCATTATGACGTTCGCCCTAAAAGGGTCTATTTAGAAAACAAAAAGGCTCTATCTCCAAATTCAAACTCTAACTTGGTTCTAAAAGGTCGTATCTGTGAGCCAATTTGAGAAAGCACACAAGACAACCAATCAAGTTCCACTTCTTTGTTATGTGCCAGTGCTGATATAAATCAAAGCCCTATCCTCCTGTCTCCGATAGTGAGCTAGCCATGTGCTCTGCAATGTGGACCAGCCATGTCTTGAAGGAGCGAGATAACAGAGCTACTCATTCAGCAATTATTACTAGTAATGCCGTCCTGGCAATGTTGAAACTGTCCAACGTTGCTGCGGAAACATCATGGCCATGGCCGGTCTCCCCCAGTTAGCCCCACTTAGTAAGTGGCTTCATTTTAAGCAGCAAACCCCCTTTAGCATTATAGCATTACTGTTATCCCTTTTAGCACCGTTAGCAGTGCAGCACAGCTAGTGGTGTCAACATTAACAAAAAAGATAAAGGGGTTTTGCGGCTCAAGATTAGCTGCTTACTCACTGGGTAGACCTGGGGGGAGACTAGGGGTGGCCATGATGTTTCCGCAGCTATGTCATCCTGCTACCGGGGACGATGTTGACAGCGGTATTAAGCACCGCCGCTCGTTAGCTTTCACCTAGTCCGGCTGTTGCACAGTGCAGAACATCCAAGGATAACGTTAACTAACCAGTGAAGACTATTAGTGAGGAGGTCAGCCTGTCAGGTTAGCCAGTTTTGTGAGATATTTTGTTAAAACACATATGATCCAGTATGCATGCACTCCATATGTTACACAGCTAGCATGCTACCAATGTTAGCTGGTCAAAAAAGACATCAAACGTTTTACTCTGAAAAAATCAATACATAGAGATGTATTACAGTTATCAGTATGTCAGCTAATTTGTTTTTACTTCTTGCAGCACAGCATGGAGCATACAGTCTGTCCAAAATCTGCCACAAAAGTCCAATTTTGTCAGTGTAATCAAGGCAAATTCCTTTCCGAAAAAAATGGAAGTGGAGTTTCACAAAGACAGAGTTTATGGAGGTTCTCTTATGGAATGGATGGACTTCCATTTACTCACATACATACAAAAAGCTGTGTGGAAATGAGGCGTAAATGCAGTCCTACAGAGTGGGCAAACATAAAAGCCATGTGTAAACTTAGTAAGGAACCATCAGCTGAACAATGTAAACTCTAAAAGGCCCAAGCTACACTGGAGTTGAACCCTTGGACTTTTTCATTGGGAGGCAACTGTGCAAACCACTAAGCTACTGCCAACCAAAGAAAAATACCCTTGAGAAAGTTTCTCATAATGAGCGTCAGTGCTGTTAGATGTCTAGAAAATCCTTAAAATGTACGTCTCAACATAACCAGAAACTATTTTGGGGAAAATCTTAGAGTAGAGGACAAACATTCTCATCTAGTGACATTTGCTCTCTCTGAATTGCAATGGCACATTGTCCTAAGTGAACACTTTGCATTGCCCTGCACACAGTTGCACTGGTGACACATATTTATTTTATCTTTTTAAAAATATATTTACTATTTTTTAACTGTTTTGATCCCAAACTGTTTCCTTTTCACACTCTCTTAGTAGAGTCTTTAGGAGCACACCACATGGCATTTACTTGTGTATGGGACAAATAAACATTGAGTTGCTGTGTAGTTTTAGTTTACATCACTGCCACCAGGCATTCAGCACTGTTTTCTATACTCCAACACTAGGCATATGCAGGGCTTTGATCACCATATGCTGTCTGTACCCATTGTTCTTTATGTCACTGTTGTAAAAGCACAAACATCTGAGCCCCTTGCTTTGTCATTTTTACATTAGTACAATGATAACACGCCACCTGTTTGTAAGTCATTAAGTTTTTTTAACGACAATGGGCCTCATTCACAAACAGTGCGTACGCACAAATCTGTGCTTAAACTGTGCGTACAATCGTTTGACGCACAAATCCGGGATTCATCAATATTTTCTTACCCGAATTTGTTCTTACTCTGCGAACAAATTTAGAACTGCCTCAGCCCATGCGTACACACAAATGAGGAAGGCCGAACTGACTTAGAAAATGCAAACACATACCTTTTAAGTACATGCAGAGCCTATAAAACCACATTCATTAAAAAGAGATTTAATTAACATTTTTTAAAATCATTAATTTACTAATATATTGGCCAAATGTATTAAATAACCATGAAATTGATACACTTTAACCCTCATCATTGTGACAATTAAAATATTCAACGATAACAACAGTCCTAGTTTACAAAGGAATATATGAGAATGTATATTTCGAAATGTAGGCCTAACAGTTTTGGCTTTCATTTAATTGTTTTGGCCTATAATGATCACCCACTCCCAACAATTTCTTGTGCCATGAAATTATGCATCTGTGGCCAAAGGCAATTGGTTAATTGGTAGCATGTTAAAGGGCATGCAAGGTATATAAACGATTCTGATTCACCTGTGCAAGTGTTAAGATGGCATATCTAGCGTTGCTAGAGGATATTGCAGCCCGTGCCACAATAGCAGACCGGGCTGGGATTTCACAACCCTCCCTGAGCCGTGTCATCCCACGGGTATTAAATGGCATCCTAAGGCTATTGCCTGAATATATCAAATTCCCATATTGATGAACATAATCAGACCGATGTGAAGAGAGGGTTCCATGGCATAGCTGGAATGCCAAATACAATTGGCGCAATAGACAGTACCCATGTGTGCATCAAAGCTCCATCGATTGACTCAATGCAATACATGAACAGAAAAAACTATCACTCCATCAACGTGCAGATGATCTGTAATGCAGACTGCCATATCCTTAACGCTGTAGCCCGCTGGCCAGGAGGCACCCACGACTCATTTAGTTTGCAAAACAGTACAGTGGGAATGCATTTGGAGGCAGGGGCTGTGAGAAGTGGATGGCTTGTTGGTGAGCATCTTTTGTTCTGGTCTTTTATTTCAGTTGTTTTTAGTTAGTATTTTTAGTAAGTCTCTATTCCGTTAATGCTAAAATGTTATATTGTTTAGGTGACCGGGGATATGGCCTTAAAACATGGCTGATGACACCATACGCAAACCCTGAAACCCCTCAAGAGGTGCGCTATAATAACATACACGCCCACACACACGCCGTAATAGAGCGCACTTTTGGCGTGCTTAAGGGCCATTGGATGTGTTTGGATACAGCCGGTGGCAAACTACTTTAGCTATACGCCTGAGAAGGTGTGCAAGATCATCCTGGCATGCTGTGTCCTCCACAATCTTGCAATGGCATGGCATTCCTGTAATTCCTTATATGGAGAAATGGGGGCGTGGCAGTATGCTAATCACAAATTGCGAGCACGCGCCTGTCAATTTAGAATGATTCTGATTCACACACATACGCAAGGTGGTGAGAACAAAATTGGCTGGTGCGCAGGTGTCATGAATCCCACGGTGATTTTGCGTACACACTTATTTTGTGCGCAAAGTAAGAACATTTCCACGCACATATTAGTGAATGAGGCCCATTGTCTTGGCTACAAAAGACACAACTTCATAAGTGTGATATAGTGCTAGCTAGGCTTAGAGCACGATGATAAAACTGTTAGAATACAAGATTCTCTTGGACCATAAGGAGCTCAATTGCCCAGTGTTGTGTATGTTATTTTTTCCTCAGGCACTTCGGACTCCCTCATTCATCATCTCCTTCCTCTGCCCATTCAGACCGGTCACCACTCTCTTTCAGCTAACGGATGTCCTTACACTAAAACAAATTGATTTGTCTTGCTTTAATCTGATCAGTTCATTTCAGTTCAGCTGTTATTTTCTATACTTCTGAGTACTTGACTGTTTGTCTGCATATGAAGATTTATTTTGAGGAGTGGAAAACATACATGCAAACATAATGTAAATGTTAAAAGGTCTCAGGTGGCAGACAGACTTAAATCACCTGGTTGAAAAATACAACAGTGGATCTCAGTGTTTGTCTGAACAGACTCAGGTCAGAGTGATCCAAAGTTCTGTTCTCTTCTTGCAAGATCAGACTCCTTCATGTTTGACTTACACGACCCCAGCCTCAGTAAACAACACATGCAGCTTTAATTGGAATCACTTGGTCCCCCTGAAGCAGGATGAAGAGGGCTTTGTTGCCAGCATGGCAGCTCCCAGGACCTGACATACACATCTCCACAGAGGTGGATGGACACCAGAAACCATATGAATGTCCCACGCTTAAAAATATCCTAACCTGGAGCAGCATTATAGGACTGCTAGCCTACGTTTACTACTACTACTACTACTAATATGGTAGTAATAAAAAATTAAAGCAAAACCAACAGTATTAATCAGTGCCATGCACAGATTTTTTTGCAGGGCAGGTCCTCAAGTGGATAAAAGGACATCTCTTCCACTATTTGTTTTTGCATGCGTGAAGTGGTGGTGGAAAAAAGACCCAACGTGCACTCTGCAGGGAGGTTTCTATCTGCCAGCCGTAAAGCATACAGTACATTTGTACACAGTAATGAGCAGAGAAATGTCTGATCTATACTATATACACCTTGCAGCTGCTACACATTCACTCTCTACATTTATCATTTATTTATAACAGGCAACAACAAAGACAACAATGCCACACTGTGCGCACTTCAGTAATCTATACAGTAAATAATCATCACAATCAACACATCCTCACACAAAATTGAAAAACACTGTTCTCTGAGTAAATAAAATAACAAACCAGTCAATCTACCCTTCTGACTACAAAGTACACCCTCTCCTCTCCTCTCCTCTCCTCTCCTCTCCTCTCCTCTCCTCTCCTCTCCTCTCCTCTCCTCTCAATTTATTCTTGAATCCTTTCCTTTTCTCTCTTCTTCTCTGTTTGTTCTCTGAGGCTTGAATGGAGAGCTGGGACCCTGGGGCTGAGGCATGGATGAATAGCTGGGACCCTGAGGCTGAAGCTTGAATGGGTAGCTTGGATCCTGAGGCTGAGGCTTGAATTGGTAGCTGGGACCTTGGGGCTAAAGCTTGGATGGGTGGCTCAACCCTGGGGCTGAGGCTTGGATGGGTAGCTGGGACCCTGGAGCTAAAGCTTGCATAGGTAGCTGGGACCCTGGGGCTGAAGTTTGAATAGGTAGCTGGGACCATGGGGCTAAAGCTTGGATGGGTGGCTCGACCCTGGGCCTGAGGCTTGGATGGGTAGCTGGGACCCTAGGGCTGAAGTTTGAATAGGTAGCTGGGACCATGGGGCTGAAGCTTGAATTGGTAGCTGGGACCCTGGGGCTAAGGCTTGGATGGGTAGCCGGGATCCTGGGGCTGAGGCTTGGATGGGTAGGAAGGACCTGGGCCTGAAGCTTAGATGGGTAGCTCGGCCCTGGGGCTGAAGTTTGAATGGGTAGCTGGGACCTTGGGATTGAGGCTTGGATAGGTACCTGGGACCCTGGGGCTGAAGCTTGGATTGTCGGTGGGACCCTGGGGCTGAAGCTTGGATTGTCGGTGGGACCCTGGGGCTGAAGTTTGAATGGGTAGTTGGGACCTTGGGGTTGAGGCTTGGATAGGTAGCCAGGACCCTGGGGCTCGGGCTTGGATGGGTAGCCTGGCTGCTGGGGCATGGGCTATAATCCCCTCTGCTTCTCTGCAGTTGACGAATTGGTATATACAAGTTGATCTCACAAATGCAATGTTCTTTGTCCCACCTGATGAATTTGCTGTATTCAAATTTATGGTTTAAATCATTCCACATGATCAGACTTGATTTACATCTTCTTAATTGATAGCTCCTACTAAACCCAATAACGTATCACCTGTCCAGAAACTGGCACGTTGATCCCCTAAATGAATCTAAACTACCCTGTCGTTGTTGGGAAAAGTTTGCTTCGAGGACTTTCTGCAAGAAAGAGATGTCTTGATGAGGAAGGTTAGAAAAAAAACTCGTTTGGGGTTAAATTAATAGATTGATGTGAGAAAGGGCTTTCTAGGAGAGAGCCTACAAGGAAAACAATGGTTTTATGCATGACATTAAGACCTCAACACTCTATCTTTGTCTAATACATGGTGAGGCTATGTTGTTATTTCTTTGTGTGCAGCTCTCTAATGCAGCTGCTTAAATGTGAATGCAAGCAATCTGGCTAAAGCAAAGGGATAAACAATATCAGCTGGAAAGTGAAATTTGAAATCTGCATTTAAGAGGGTGCCCCGTGAAGTTCTCATAGGACTTTGGTTTACATTCAGTGGCAAATGTTGTTGTTGAGTGATCACTGAAGAGTTCTCTGTGTCTAGAGATTAAATTAAATTAAATTAATAGATTAGAATTCAATTAAGCAATGTTTTTGAACAAGCTGTAGTTTGAGAAAGGCCAGGAAAAGAAATGCAAGACTTCTAAGAAACAAAACAAAACACAATGACACAAATTTCCATGACATAGCTCCACAGCGGCATGTTTTTAATTTACCAACACTTGTTGCTAATTACAAAGCAGACTTTTACTTTGAAACGTTTCCATGCTGAACTGACGCATAGTAACAGAAGTAGCACACGCAACAGTACTTTCAAACAACATTTTTTATTGATAGGGTATTTTTTTAATCAATATTAAATTAATTAAAAGATTCAGCAAAGGTTTCAAAGTGTTAGGCGTGTGTTAAATTAAATAGACGTGAGGAGGTGAGTAGAATTAAATGGAAAATAACATGTTAAAATCTCCTTTAGACTAAGAAGATGCTGTGGAAGACAATAATGTGCTATTGTCAAAATATAATCAATTGTATTAATAAATTAAATGTTGTTGGTCAGCAGCTCATATTACATAATAACAAAAACACAACTACAAGAGGACAGTCACCAGAGGAAAATATTGGCATCGTATGTTTCTGCAAACTATGATTGAGTTACATTTGTACGTTTCACACTTATCATATCAATGTTTCTAAAGTGACATAATGTATAAGCTGATTTTGTCATCTGGAGCTAGAGGGGATGGCGAATGGTGTGGCACCTAAGTGAGATGCCTGCCAAGCTGGAGTCCACTGCAGTCCACTGTTCTAACACTTTCTCTCTCCCACCTCGTCACATATTGATGTTTGGTCATGGACTTTCCACGTCCAGATACGACCTGCAAGGTAGCCTGGGTGCGTTGGTTGGGGAAGTCTTGGGATGCCGTGTCAAGCTAGGCCTGTTACATGCATTGTCTTCTTTCAAGACACACTTCCGTTTTCACAGGAAATTTACCGTTTACATGCAGTCTCTTTCAAAATAAACACACTACTTCAGTACAATACCGCAAATTGACATTTTCTTTCCTCCAACAACAACAAAAACACAAGGTTAGGTTTAGGAAAAAAGAACAGGGTTTGACTTTATAATCTTAGGGGACACAAACACCACTTTCCCGGGTGAAAGTCGGTGTTTCTTAGACCCAACCACCACCCCTCCCACCTGCCACACTCAGACTTTCACTGCCTTATCTTTCGCTCTTGTCCCGCCGTGTTTCCCCCTGACACCACCGAGCGCCATTAAACTAAAATGGCAACTGGCTGCATATCATGCCGACGTTAAAGGAGGGCTTTTTCCATCAGTGTCTAGCGCTGCAAGTCACCGCTCAAGCGCCTGATTTCGATGACTTCGGAGTGAAACTGGGCTGACTGTTCAAGACCAACAAACAACAAAACCACTTGCGTTTTAGGGAGTGATTGCTGCGTGTCTTTGGCTTTTTGGGCACGAATCGTGGGTGTTTCACAGTGACCCATTTGTATTTTTCCTGTGGTAATTCAGGCCAGAAGAGTGATTGTTTGTCCTGCCAGGACTGTGCCCCCCCAAATGGGGTATTTTATGCCAAAACATCTTTTCCTAACCATATCCAAGTGTTTTTGTGCCTAAACCTAACAACACTTTAACCACAGCGCTATTGAAACTTAAAGTTTCAGTGTTTCCGCTATATAATAACATGCAAATGTTATGTATCTGTGGTTTGCAGAAGTGTTCAATACCAACATGTTTTCTGGCAACTGGGTTGACCACAAATACAGCAACATGGTGCAAAGGAAAGGGCAGACCAATTAAGATGCAAAGACTGTGATATTTGGATAAAATATGTTTTTTTCTTCAGTCCCTAGCTCTTCCGCATCTTTCTTATGTGAGTAAATTAACTGGAGGAAAGGCCTTAGGACTGACTTATGAGCACAAAAATAGTAACCATTCATTCTTGTGTGATTCCTTAAATTTCCTTAAGTGAATAAATGTCCGTCTGACGAAAGTGGCATCTGCGTCTGTGCGAGTGTCCTCTCAAATTAAATAAAGAACATGACTCTAATTAAGATCCAGTTTGAAAGGACCTTTTTTTTCTCCTCGCAGCTTCCAGGACATTCCAGGGTATTAGACCAGTGAGTGAGCTCTCTGTTTTCTCTTGGTACTGACCTTTGCTAAAAGGGTCACTTGGGTTTCAGCACTGGTCATCAATGATGTTTGCTGCTCATGGAGTGGGTGGTGCAGTTTGATATTTGCCCTGTTTTGTGAAGTACTTGGGCCACTGAAAACATAAACAGTAAAATTTTGATGTATTTATGTATTATTTGTTTGTTTATTCATGTGACAGAGCCAACATGATGCCCTCTTCTTATTTGTGTTGGACAAAGAAGAAATATCTGTGAGGATAAACAACATGCACACAGACTTTTTGAACTCGTTAGTTATTATTCTTTAACAATAAGAAAGTTTCTGTAATTGTTAATAACTTGAAAAAAAAAACTTCCTTATACCCTGGGGATCCCTCTGTCTTGGCCAACATCTCTTTTGTGTCTCTTTAATCTTTCTGAGTTGGGTATCAGGACAGACGCAGAGGTAGGACACACAAAAAACATGAATCTAACTTAGTGCTGCAGTCCAGTGCCTCTTATCAAATGCTTACTAGAACATGATAGAAGATGAAGATAAAACGTACATATTGCAGCTCACTTGAGGATTTCCTGAGGTAGCTGTAAGCAGAGTATCTGATCCGACATTTTTATGAGACAGCATAAGTTTCATGACTTTAACAATATTGAGATATAAGCCTCAACTCCATATCACTACAGTATAAACCTTTGGATCTATGTTCTTGTAAGACTAATTCTTCTCCATGGTGCTCTAAACAGGATTTCTGATTGTGAACGATGGCATTTACTGACTTTGAACCTTAACATTTTGTGATGTGCCTGTAGCGCAGCCAATCAACGGTCAGCCATTGCAGCCAAACCCATGGTGCAACAGAGGAAAACAAACTTCCATTCAAGTACATGCAGATTGCCCTGTGTGAGAGTCTTGTTTATTACTTGGTACTATGAAGGCACAACACCAAATGTACCCTAAGAATGACATGTCACGAAATAGACCAAAGCCCCTTTTCCACTGCACAAAAAACTTGCTGACATCTTTTCAGTGTAATGGGAAAGGTTACAATCAGCATTCACACCCGGGTGAAATGTCTGCAGTTGTCACAGGTATTTATTGGCTCTGATCGGCATTGATGGAAACACAACATCCAGGTAAAAGCATTCATTTTAGCCCCTTATCCGGTGAGGTGCCAGCACAAAATACTGTCCGTCTCCACCCAAGCAGGGCTCAAACATTGATCCAAATAAGTCTGTGCCAAGTTTGAAACAGAGACTGAATAATTAAGAGATAGATAAAAAAGAAGTAACCGCCGTAAAGGTTTCACATGCCTTCATGTCGATTTCTACAGTTTATCAACCTGTTTTCCAGCCTTCCCGTGATGTTGAACGTTACACACCAAAAAAACACACAGGCACACAGAAAGGCATACATGCCTGCTTCAGAGCTGTGCACACTGCTTTAGTTTATTGGCAATGGGAAAGGAGTCTGTAGCCTAGTTTCAGCAGGTTTACCCATGTTTAAAGAACGTGCACTCACACACTAATTTGAGTGGAAAAGGGGTATAACTGTTGCGTTACATGGAGTTTTCAGAACTCATTCATCCATTCTAGAGACTATCCCACAGATGAGGAGGGTTCTATTTCCACTTAAATGCAACGCTGGTTCTGTGAGTTTTAATGTTCTCTTGTGTTATAATGCCAGGAGCTGTCAGTTCATACGTTCTCATATCAGGATATGTGTATGTTAATCATGTGATGACCCAACAACTTCCCAGTGGTACACTATGATAGACTATGATCATAAAATCATCACATCACAAGTATATGACTATTACCTGGATTCCCCTTTACCGTTAGCATCCCCCTGCAGGCTACTTTTTTCAATTAGCTGGCTCCTTAAATCTCTCTGAACAAACTGCACTAAGTCAAAGAAAATTCAGTGAGGCTATTTCTTGACATCTGTGCACATGTTCAGCAGCAGCCGTGCCCTTTGACCTCTTCACTGAGCATCCCACATGCTGCCGTGGCCCTCTTCTCTGGAGTCTTGGTGATGTCCGGCGGCCCGAGTTCGTAGGTCACAGCGATGACAGCGAGCACCTTGCTGCGAGACTCCTATCTGCCCACTAAAATAAACACAGGAGGTTTCTGCTCCAGCCCTCCCACAACACCCCCTGTCCAGCTCCAACTGAGTCTCAGAGATTTAACTCTAAGGATGCACTGGATCCCGCCTTCTCTAATCAAAATACTGTCAGGGTCAAAGGTCGAGCTCGGAGATCACAGTCAACTTTTATCCTAGCGACATTGTTCCAGAGAATGTGGTTTTACTCTGAGGAGGGAGAGTCTTGGCTGTTTTCCTTTGCTGAACTCCTGTTTGAGGAGCTTTTCTCCACCATCTGTTTGTCTTTCTCTTTTCTCTGCTCACACATAAACAGCCCGTTAAAGAGCTAAATATGCACATCAGTGCAAGTGAAGAACACAACAATTCACATCTGTCACTGATGTAGAAAACACATCAAATTTAGATGTCAGATGCTCCCTTTTGAAATGTTTTTATTCAACAAAATGTCATTTCATTGTATTTCATGATTCAGTCCATCAGAGAATCATCTACACCAGAGAGGTAGAAACACAGTTGTGCCATGCGTAAAATAAACACATACCTTTTATTAACTCACATTAAATCCACACTATTTGACTGATCTTGCAAAAGATACGGTAACTGGATAGAGGTAAAATAAATCAATAAATAATAATAATAGCAACCCTAGACACAGGAAGTTAAGATTTTACTAACATTACTGAGAATCAGAAATGGAGGACAAAGTATTGTTGTCTTCTGTGGGCATCTGTAGCTCTATGATTCAACGTCAGTACTGTTCAGAGAAACAACACACAAGGAGGGGGCTTGTAGAAAAGTGCGCAAATCCATGGGACCACATGGTAACTTCTGAAAATATGTAATGTGACTTGTGACTTTTAATGTAACTTAGCAAAACGCTCTGAGTAGTTTAAGTCTGTTTTTGTGGAAAGTAAACAACAGTAGGAGTGACGTGCTGACTTAATAGCATAAAAAGTAAAGTGTTGGCTGTCTTGGTTCACTAATTTACAGTGAGCAACATTAGTGATAGGTTAACTGTTACCCATGAATCCTTGTGCAATCGTGTGAGCTAATGCTAAATCACTGTGCAGCACCTGACAACAAGGTGAACTAATTAGCTTACAATTATGTACTATTAAAACATAATGGCCGATTAGCTGTATTATTTTCAAGTGTACGGACACACCATCAACTGATGATGTGTCGAGGGGTGGCTCTGCCAGGTGGTCAACGCCGAAACACCTTTTCTCTGGCATGAAGCGTGCTGAAACTCCAGGGATTCTAACACCAAGTTCTAACTGATGAATCTGTACATGGGGGAAACCAGTGACTACTGTGAAAGGGCAGCTGACAATGGGGGCAAGAGCTTGTGATGGAGAGACAAACAGGAGGGAATAGACGCCATGGGGTCTAGCATAGGCCAGCTAGTGCACATGATCCACCCAGCCTTTGCTACAAAGACTTCAAGAAGAAGAATACCCCCCGAGTCTGCGAGAGTGGGGGCGTAACAAGACTCACTGATGGACCACACGGTAATTGATCCAGGAATGGAAACAACGACGAACCAGAAGATCAGCACAGCAAGTGACTGAGCAGCAGCGCTGGGATTCATGGGCAGGCCCAGAGGTAAGTGGTGAAGGATCTGCCCAATACAGCTGAGAGTTGCAGTCAGAGCCAACCTTCTGACACACACCCAGGTCTGATCAGCCTGTGGTGGGCCTCCTTCAACGGAGGGTGTCTCGCGATAAAGGCCGAAACACCCGATGATGTTGAGGTGCACAACTGATGATGTGTTGGGGGGAAGCTTTACTGGATGGTCACGGCCAAAACACCTATGCTCTGGCATGAAGGGTGCTGAAACTCCAGGGATTGTAACACCAAGTCCTATCTGATGAATCTGAGCCACAGTGGCTTGTTTTGTAACTTTTCGAGCAAGAGACTCTGATATACCGTGCATGGGGCTAACACAGCTAGCCATGCTACAGCTGCGTAGACTTAGCAACTACAGGCAAGCACAAACAAGAGTAGACACAAAAAATTATTCAGTGAATTATCTTAAATGCAATTCGGTTTCATACAATATATATAGTAGGGCGTCCCTGCTCGGCCTCTCTTTCACCTCAGTGTCCTTGGCCTGGAAGACCTCTGCAGTAGAAGACTATTATACAATTGAGGACAAGTAATTGTTTGCTAAAACATAAATATAGGCAGATATGGTGTATCACAGGACACACCCATGAGTTTGTCTACTTTGTGCTCTTGAGTGCCAAAAAAAATCTCTAAGTACGACTTTTAATGGGAGATATTTAAGGTTTTGTTGCGTCATAACAAGATTACGGATATCAGAAAATATGGAAATCAGTGGTTAATCTTACTCTCCAGATACGCTGTGTTTCATACGACTAGACTATTATAAACCAATAAGGGTTTCTGATTTATAAGCTATTTGCTATTGAAACAAATCAGTTGGAAACCTCATAAATCCAGGCCAGATACATTATGGTTTTATATCAACTTTCATTTTTGAGTTTCATGGTGGGGGACTGAAATTTCAGTAACAAGGTTGAGGTTAGTATGAGGCAGAGACCTTGGAAATATCCAGCAGCGTACTGTGAGTAAATTGAAGACAGTTGGCCTCATTGACTGTCAATGAAAGTCAATCTCATCTTTAAAGAATTAATAGTCATTTAACTCCCTTCAGCGGTTTTCCAGACCTTAACATGGTGTACGGCTAGAGACTCTGGGTTTAGCGTTATTTGTAGACTTTCAGCTTTCTTACCTAAACTATTTTTATATGTGCACATGTGAAAGAATGAAAAAGATGTACAGTATGTGAAACAACACCCTGCATAATGAAAGGAGAGCCAGTGGAACCAAAAAAGCTGACAGCATCAACCAACACTTCAGCATCTGGACATTTACAAAGACAGGGTGGTAGGGAGGGAGACAACAAATTGTTGGACATTTGTATAATTTATTCAGAATACAGTGCCCTCTAGATTGCAGCCTGCAACCTATTTGCACAGCATTATCTCTCAGAAGTGGTTAGAGTCGGGTGAGGTGCCAGTGCAGCGTTTCTGAAGTATCTTCATACTGGTATACATTAGTATCACATGTCTCTACTGCTCGTTTTTTTTACTTTCCATATAGTGGAACTTTAAAATGTGTATGTATTGGCAACACTTTGGCTTCTTTAATGATGGAAAGTATTAAAGGAATACTTCACCGCCCAAATGACCATTTGTATATCATTTACTCACCCTGTGATGCATAGAATCGAAGAAAACGTTGTTTTTTTGCATGCCTCCACAGTGAACAAAGAAGTAAAAGGGGTCCACGTTTAACAACAGCAAAGCTATATCAAAATATTCCTTTACAAACTTTCACACAACTTGTGCAGTATAATCCAAGTCTCATTTATCCAGTTGTACGCACAGTACTTCCCAAACACATGCATTTTCAACATGTTCTCACTCTGATCTCGTTGCATGTCGCAGTTTGGTCATGGACTTTCCACGTTGAGATAGAACCTGCAAGGTACCCTGGGTGCGTTGGTTGTTGACGTTCTGGGACACCATGTCAAGTTCTGCTTGTTACATGCATTGTCTTCTTTCAAAATACACTTCTGTTTCCACAGGAAATTTACGTGAAGTCTCTTTCAAAATAAACACACTAGGTTGGTACAACACAGTGAAAAGTTGTTTTTTTTCCTTCAAGAACAAATGCATGTGGTTATATTTTGCAAACACGGCTACGTGGTTGAGTTTAGACAACAAAAACAGGTGGTTGGGTTTAGGAAAAAAAGAACAGGGTTTGGCCTCACAGTCTTACAGGAAGCAAACACCGGCCATCCACCACCCCTCCCACTCGACCTACTCGGACTCCCGCAGCCTTAACTTTTGTTGTTGTCCCACCGTGTTTCTCCCTGACGCCGGTGACTGGTTATGTAGTATGCTGAAGTAAAAGGAAGGCTTTTTTTTATCTGTATCTGACACCGTAAGTCACTGACCGAGCGCTGGATTTCGACGACTTTGGAGTGAGACCGGGTTGGCATTTTCACTAAAACCTTGTTATTCAAACCTGAACAAAAAAGTGAAACTTACTTGTGCTTTGTTCAGACATTTTGTCACACCCCTCAGCGTCTCATAACGACACACAAGGTAACCTTAACGTCTCTTTGTGACACACAGCTAAAACACATTGTGATGTGTGGTTAATGTTGTGAAATGGTCACTTAGATTAAGATGGCAAACTACTTGTTTTGTAGAAAAACGATCATGTTTGGGGTTGAAATAAATATGTCTGTTAACAGTAACTTCAAGTCAGTGAGTAACGACTGAATTACAAGTCACGTTAAAACAATACTGACTGTTTGTTTCACCCAGGACACAAACAGCGATCTCCTGAACCAGAGTCTTGTTTTGTTTGACCCATCAACCAACCCCCCACTCTCGAGCCCTGCACAGACTTTTTCACCCTCTATACTACCTCAGTTTCTCCGTCAGCATCAAGTGTTGCTGTGGATGGGTTTACACTTGAGTTTGCTGAAAGCTTGTTAAAAAACAAAGTCACACAATAAATCAAGCAAACAACTGATTGAGGCAGCGGTAAACCAGAAGTCCCTGTGTCCCTTTATTCACTGTGGAGGCGTGTGAGAGAAAGTCTTCTTCATGAATTAACACATAGTGAGTAACTGATATACAAACAGTAATTTTGGGTGTAAAGTATTCCTTTAAGAACATATTTTTAATTGATGTATCCCACAAACAATGAGAACATTTACCTAAAAACATTTTTTTAGTATCAGTATGGCTCCAAATTCTTCCTCGAACAACTCTTAGTTATTTTCTAATCATTACCCCATCATTTTTGACGAGTAAAAGTGATGCAAAAACAATGTATTCTTCTTCACAGCAACCTACAGCACAGAAGTTGTCCTGGCCTTGAAAACACACACAGTAGCACATTTTGAAACACTGCCATTACATTTGTTGCTGTCGGCTGCGCAATCACCATGTTCAAGTGTCATTATCCTCTGAGGAGTCCTGCGGACATATTTGTGGCTGTGGTTTCCAGACATCGTAAAGCCAACTGAAGACCTCCCTAAAAGCTTTCTGCCCAGTAGAGCCAGTACGGTTGCTCTTGGGAACTAAATTATAGGTAGGGGCAAACACTAGGCTAGAGAGGTTACCAAACATGCCAAGCATTATCCATTTAAATGCCAGTGGGTTGTTGCTAAATAGCCAAGAATTTGATTAATGGCAACAGCTTTTTCAACCTCAAACATTCTTGGTAACTTTTTGTTAAGCATGTATTTAGAGGCATCACTCACTAACAACTGTGTGTGTACTGCAGTGTGAGGGCTGGTCTCCCTGCTGTTATCTACACTGGGTTCAACCCCGACTGCTTCTGACCTCATGTCAGTGTGTATGAGATACTGAACCCCAAATTGCTCCCACTGAGGAGGGAAAATGTTTGCTGCATTGGACAAAAGCAGCTGAATGTAATGTGAGCTCGATGTGACAGATGGGATAAGTATTTCGCTGGATTCTAGTCAAGTCTGAATTCATACTTCTTTACTAGAAAATAAATAAATGTAATAGTTTAGTTTGAAGGGACAGTTGACCCTAAAATCAAAAATACACATTTTTGCTCTTACCTGTAATTATCAATCGAGATTATTTTAGTTTAAGTTGCAGAGTGTTGGAGATATCGGCTGTAGAGACGTCTGCCCTCTCTGTAATGTAATGAAACTAGATGGCACTTGACTGGTTGTGCTAAAAGCACCAAAAAATACAACTCAGCAGCAATGTCTCTTTCTAGAAATCATGAACCCGTTACTCAAGATAATCCACAGACTTTGTTTTGAGCAGTTTCATGTAGAAACTATTTTCTTTCTACCAAACTACATCCACCAACTGCATCACTGTGCAAAAGGAAGCTGGCTTCTACTACTTGCTCACCTTAGAACCAGCTTATGTTACAGGAATCAAGAAGGCTGCGATCACGTGACCAGTGAGCTGACAGGAGTAAAGAAGGAAGGAGTATATAGAGCAAAAGTCCAGGTAATGAGGCAGGTTGGACTGGTGGATGACGTTACAGGAGACCGGTGATCAGGACCATTTGAAACCAAGTGAACCAAGTGTTCTTTTCTGAAACCTAACCTACATAACTTTACATTAAGTTCTTAACTTTGGGTAAGGAGGCTATGTAATGTCATTCATAGGGGCAGCCAATACAAACCGTTGTATGAGGATACATTGCATTGTCTTCACCATGAGTAGATGCACACTTCCTTCTCAGTGTTTCCCACAGATTTAGAGTGTATATGTGGTGGTCTTGACAACGGGGCAAACAACCTTTTTTTTTTTCATTTTCAATACCTGTGTCCCTTTTTGTCATTCTGTGCCCTTTCTCTAAATTCAGAGGTTATTGCGGGTCCGTGAATGCAGAGCAGGTGTAGGTTTGTAAGTGAAAACACACTTTTAAACCCAGCAGAGTGAACGGTGAAGTTCTACTTTAAAGCGCCATATATTTCAATAGTACTGCTAATGAATGGTCCAGCCCAAAAAAAATAGAAAATCTATCAGTGGCAGCAGATGTTTTAATAATGGCAAGGTGGCACAAATAAATGAATGTGTGGAAAACCCTGTTTATGTGCAGTGATACAGTTGGTTAAGTGTAGTTTGGTAGAGAGAAAATAGTTCCTTCATTAAACTGCTCACAACAAGGTCTGTAGATTATCTTGAGTAACTGGGTCGGGATTTTTTAAAAGACACATGGCTGTTGAGTTTTTCAAATGTATTTTTTGTGGCACTTTGAGCACCACAAGCTGAGTGCCATCTAGTTCCATTATAGGAGAAAGAAGGCAGACATCTCTACAGCTAATATCTTCAACACTCAGCAGCTGACACTAAAATAATCTAGACTGATTAATAGTACTACAGGCAAGAGACAAAATGTGGATTTTTGAATTTGGGGTAAACTGTCCTGTGATGTTCCTCATCACTGTATTGTGCTCATTTTCGTAAGCTGCGGTTCACATCAACGTGCCTGCCTTTCAATTGTACTTTGACAAGATGGTGCACATTTACACTTTGATTCTTGGCGTGAAGAGTCATGGTTAAACTTTAACAATTAGAAGCTCGTTAGCGGCTAAACACTTCACACACACAGCAGGCGTCCATATTTTTCTCACCCTTAAAGCTTAAATAATTGGAGATAAGTAATTAAGTTTTCCTTCCACCAACTTTGCACAACCGCAAATGAACACAGCCACAGAGCAGGATGGTGCAGCGGACAGTGACTCATTCAGGTCAGTGACACACACGCTCCCTGTAGGAACACCCTGACTGCTGAATGAAACCACTCAGTGTGATCAGTATTATCTCCCAGAGTTTATCTGATTGCAGGAATTTGCAGTCTGCCAGCTCAAAGTTTAGCCCACACGAATACACACACACCTCCCTGTCCTGCGGTGCTGTGTGTGCCACACGGGTGTGCTCTGAATTTGATGAAGCAGGATAATTCTCTCAACTGATCATATCAGTAAAGAAGGAATCCCAAGATCAACACCAGATTCTGGAGGTAGTGACATATGGGAAACATTTTTCCAGATCCTAATAAACTTTCATCTGAGGATTTTGTGTATGTAGAGGGTCTGCATGGGCTGGGCACACCAACTCCAGGCCTCCTGCAACTTCTGCAGAGCCTGAAGGTTGAGATGTATTAAAGGAGGCAGATAATAATCCTGAACTGAATACACACTGTACCGCACTAACATGCACATACATATAAGTGCTTACACGTACAGTAAATGCAGTGTCCAAACACTGATGGCAGAGGCTGCATGAGAAATACAATTAAAACTAGTTAATTGGAAATAAAAATGGCGACTTCTTTTATATCGCATGTACATTTATTGAACCGTGAGAGCACATTTGGAAATCAAATTCAATGCTTATGAACCAGAAACACTGAGGTTCACTGGGAGTTTACCTGTTCAGTCTTTGAACCTGCCAGACATGAGGTGCCAGATGTTTTAAGCTCCTCCACAGGAAGTCAAGCAGATGTTTCACTGGCACTGTGTGAAGTATAGGTGCATACTGTTGCTCTGACTGCGCACACCGAGATTACACACCAACCCAAACTCGAAGTGAGACCGGAGCAAGCGAGAACAGATGATTTTTTTCTATTTTTACCTCCTTGGGCCTTTTTTATTAAATTCAAGATAAGTGCAACCACTGGGTCTCTTTGCTTTCCCCTCGTTCTTCATTTAATTTGATCAGAAAATCTGCTGACGCAGTTTGGTCTCGCGCTCATGTGAAACCAATTTCAGCAGCACATAAAAGTCTGCTCTCTGCAGCGCTTCAAACGGGCTGAGGCTCATCTCATCCTCGCCCAGAAGATCTCCGGTCAGACTGGCTGTGGATGTGCGAACCTGCAGGTGTGTTCTTACCACTGTTCACTGCAGGTACAAAGAGAGGGAGGAGAAGCTGTTTCACGCATTCAGCAAACACAGCAGAGGGCTGACACTATCACACAAACTGACGTGCACACGGACAAAGCAAGTCAATATGTTTTGTGTCATGCAGTCAGGACCACAGAAAGACGATATGGTGGCAAAAAAAATCTGTGTATCACTGTGTAGAGGAGACAAACCAGACAGCCAACCAGATACATGATACACACACATACACACACCAGCACTGGTTTACCACACAGCACTATGGATCTCAAAATTCAAACATGATTATGACTAGATTTAATCTCAGCCAGTAGTCTGTAGTAATAACAGGCCATTTTTGACTTCAGTGTGTTTTCAGTGCAACTTTAATTGGTGCAAATGTATTACACACCTGATTTTTTGGCTTGTCTTTATTAAAACGATGTGTGTGAGACCATAAAGTACACGTAAAGCACGTAATCCCAGTCGCTACCTACGAGTCTGTTCTTGAATTTCTATTCTCCAGACCTTCTTTTGCCTTTTACAGCAGCTTATTACTGATGAAAAAGTTTGGTTGAGGTAATTTTATATGGCCATCACAATCAGATGCACAAGAGCCTGATGCGCTGTGTTTAGTGTTTGAAGCAAAACACTAATTTGCAACACCTGTCCACAGGAAGCTTTTTAAAAGTTATAATAGTCCAAACTTTCAGCACACACACATTTATGCAGTGTTTTACTTTATTCGGAGCTGTCGGACAATCAGAGCAAACATCTGATGGAGGACGGATAGGCCTAAAGGTCAGAATAAAGTGGAACACTGCATAGATGTATGTGTGCTGAAATCTTTTTTACAAGTTTGGATGTATTGATGTTTCCAGAACCTTGCCAAGACTGAGCTGGGTGGAGCGGTGGTTGTTCTGCATCAAAAGTTAAAATCATAAAAGTAAAGAAACTACATCCACAAGTACATACACAAAAATACATCCGCAAATCCATACACAAAAATAGGAAGGACGTGTGGAGTGTGGAGAAAACACACAAAGAAGGTGACTGAAAATGGCACACACATTTCTGTTTATAGCAAGTTATATGAATGTTTTTATGAATGTTTTTTATGATAATTTGGATTTGGCTACATCAACCACTAAATTATTACGAGGTAGAAATTACACAAAGAAGAAAAACATTTTATTTTTAAAGACTCTGAAAATAAGAATAATAAAAATGATTATGATGTCTGAGGTCTTTTCTCTTTTACATTGTTGCTTTAGGATTATTTTTGAAGTTTTACCATCAGTCATACAAAAATATATTTCATATATTTCACGGTGTGAATCAGACAGCATTTATTGTGATCTATTGCTCATTGATGTACGAATCAGAGAGCAGTAGCAGCTTTCATACATCTGTGTGGAATTTTGCTCTGCTCATTCATCAATACTCAGTGTGTTATCACTGTGCTTCGTGCCAAAATCCCCCACGAGCACTTGTACAAAAGACCAGTTCAGAGTTCAAATGAATAAAATAACACCACTGTGCAAATATTGCAAAAATGTGCCAAAAAACTTTACAACAACACATTTTGATTTGATGTTTACACCATAACAGAGGTTATGAGGAGCTAAACAGAGGTTCAGATGAGGATAATATATCCAGGACACTGAGAAACACTGTAAGCTGATTCAGCTCAAACACAAGCTCCCCTGCTGCCTTAATAATGTCAATTAACTGCATCAAACTTGAATAATTTGTTCAAGATCAGCTCTCGAGTTACTGTAATGCAAAACCGACTTTTTTAAGTAGCTGAACTTGAAAAATCATCTTCAATAAGCCTCGTCACACTGACACATTACAGTACGTTTAGGTTTGCCTTCCATATGTTTTGGTATAGTTTTGAAGAATCAGTTCTTCAGTTGCTGCAGATGCTTTACAGCTGTGGCTGCTCCCACTGAAGACACTGTTGTAGCAGAGCTCCCAGGAAATTTGGGAATTTTACAGTGAATAGAGATGAAGGCTAAAATGGACTCTAACTTTCATCCTTCTTTTTGTTATTATCAGAGGTAACAACCATAACTCAACATGTATTACACAGCAAATTTACTTCATGTATGATTTCATTTAACAACAAAAGAGAAGGGTCATTAAGCAGTTTTAGTGCTCGTACCATTCATGCCTGGAAGATATGTTATTCATGCTTCTTTAGAAATTTAATTTGAGTTAAAGGCGGCCTACACCTACTTTCAAATTTCATACATGTTATTCCTATGGGCAAAAACAGTCCAAAAATATTAGTAAACATGATCAACTCTCTCCCAAATCCAAAAACTAGAGCACTAAACCTCAAATTTATGAGTATAGACTGAATCACCTTGACTTTGCGCTAACAACAACAATCACTTCCAGGTAGACAAATCAACTCATAACATGTATTTTGGCTCTGTCCTGAAATTGTACAGTGGGTAAACGTTCATATGGTTAAAATTTTTGCTTTGATATACCTAGATCATGTATGGTATTGTACTTAGGCAGGAGGAACTGTGTTAACAGAGGACAGATCCACTGAAAATCTTATTGGCAGCCTGTAAAAAGGCCATCATGAAGAGCTGGTACAAAGCAGAGCCACCAACACAAGATGAATGGCTGGAAATTGTGATTGAAATATAAGATATTAAACTGTAAACGCACAGGATGAGGACTCAAGAGGAGAGATGTGGAGAGACATGGCAGAAATGGACAATATTTGCATGTCAGTGACAAGATGAGAGATTGGATCCCTGAATAAGTCACAAGGATGAATAGCTTTTGAGAGACAGGGCAATCCAGACCTTTTTATTTATTTCTGTACTTAATTTTGTTTGTTTGTGTTTTGTTTAGTACCTTTTTCTCTACCTTTTTATAACAATTTGTAAAACAATAAAAATAAAATATGTAAAACTGGTAAACTTCTTTATCTCTGTTGTCATTTGCCACGTTCAGTTGTAACTGTAACTTATTGGCACTGCGCTGGAGGCCTCCACATATTATTGTATTGTTTTGTGTGTGATTTGTTTGTTGGGTTTGTTGGGTTTTTTCTTATTCTATAGATCAACGTTATGCTCATCAGATTTTGTGAAATGTAATACTAACTGTCACACATAAAGGGTACTGGTAATAAATATTTGATCACAACAAAAATCTATCGGCACGGAAGCAAAGTAATGTACTGCTGTGGAAGGGGACTGTGGCAAAATGTAGTTTAGCTTCTTAACAAAATCTGTATCAGTTAAAATGTACATTATATTTGGAATATTTTCACTGCTTTACCTCACACACTAACCAATAGATACCATGGTACACCAGGAACTCCTGTGTTCTGCTGAGTAAAATTACTGTTTTTCCAGTGAAGTCTGGTGGCTTTGAGATAACGGCTTCAGTTCCCTGTTGGAAAAGGCTCTCTGATGGCAAGGTAAAGTGGTGAAAATACTCTAAATATAGTGAACACTGAAAGTAAAATTGAGTTTTTTAAATTGGCCTTTTTTCAGGTGACTAAATACAAACCAACTGAGGCAGTGTTTGCTCAGTGCCGTTTGATTTTACGCAAGTGATGTTTGGTTTTCTACCTGGAAATCATTGATACCAACCACTGTGATTCAGTCTATGGAATAAAGCTCATTTGGGTATAAAAAAAAGAAAACACCGTGTGGATCCACATCGTCAGGCTCCCATGCATTGTCTACAGAGCAGCTCCAGACTTTGTACCCTGTGACATCACAAGTTTGAAACTTACTTTTCTGGTTTCTGGCTTTGAGAGAGAGTACTGTGTGTTCACAAATATTGATTGAACTTTCCAAGGCCATGGAAATAACATACTGGAATTATTAATTTAGGTGGTGTTCCCCTGTAAGTGAACACAAAGAAGTACATTCATTCAACCAATCATCTCAAGTCAAAGGACTCCCCGTCAGATGTTTTGATTTGCTCTGAAATTGTTTTCAGTCAGCTTGAAATTAATAAAACTTTATCTATTGATTCACCACAAGAAAAACATGCATGATGTAAAATTAAATAAAAGAGGTCAACTTCCCAAATATTCACATGAAAAATACACGAACTGGGTTGAGTCAAGTAGTCATCAAAGAGTCCAACACACCACTAGTGCAGTGCTGTTGTTCCACACTGAAAACACTGTAATGGGATATGACAGGAGGGGTAATCTTTGATTCAGTCAGATACACTGCAGATATTTGCATGTCACGAAGATGAAACACTTGAGCAGAGCTTAGCTCATTCTTTACACTGTAAAAGACCGAGAATGTGGTCAGGACTAATAGCAGATGTTTTGCCTTTGGGCAGGGCCGCCCGTCATTATGCCAGGTAGTGGCTCAAAACAGCTCTCCATGCTGATTTGGCCAGTGCCACTGAAATGTTATACCAGTCATGTGTTCCTAAATGTCTGCTGCCACATGTGATGCGTTCGAAATGGCCCAGACTTTGCTGTTTTGGTTCCAGCAATGCTCAACAAATCTCTGCTGCGCACACACACAGCGTATGATCCCCATGTTGAGGAAGTCTGGGGTTTTCGTACACTGAGATGCCCAAACAGGCTCTGCAAAGATGGAATGTCTCTTTTATGTGAAATTAAATAAGATCAGCTTGTGGGCCTCTCTCCTTCCTGTTCCGCTTTCCGTTTTATGTTCATTTCCATTCCCGAACAAAGCCGTCTCTCCACGGTGTATTAATGCCCATCAAAGGCCTCAATCAAGTTGCTTTGCCACAGGCTAAAGCCAAACTGGAGAGGCTAAAGTTTAATGTTGTCAGTTGCAGCGAGGATGTGGGCTCATGTCTCTTCCGCATCCTTGTGTTTTCTTTTAACCCCCAACGTTCGCAAATATCTCGCAAGTTTCATTAGTGGAACAAGGCATCTGAAATCAGCACATGCTGACGGGCCATCTTAAGGTCACTGAATGTCACAACAGTCTTACTCATTGTGCCACTGAGACAATGTCTGTATGTATTTCACTGAGAGGGGGACATTTTGAAAATGAAACATAATTACACAGGGGCTTCCTAAAAAATTTGTCACGGCTGTGGGTCAATGGACTCTTAGTTTAGAAGTATCCGGCAATGACAAATATTTAAGAAAAAGCTGCCGCCTGTCTGCTGACATTTTCTCTTCCTGAGAGGAATATTGTGGTTTGATTAAAGTTCCCTTAAACATATTAACTCTATCTATTGTGTGCTCTAAATACAGTGTGTGTGACTAACATGGATGGATTTTACAGTAATAAATCCCCATTTTGTTTCTCATACTTTTCTGTTAATCTTCAGATATGAATTGTAAGACATGCAAAAGTACTAAAAATAATTTATTCATTTGAAAGTGCATGAGCAAAGCAATAGATGTCATTTCAATGTCACCTCTTTGCTTTAACTCTCATATAAGCCAGGATCTATTGGCTCCATATACCCAGGTTTTAGGCAATATTTTAAAAATATCATTACATATATTAAAAATGCATAAAACCTGTAAATATTTAACACAAGCACTGCACACCACTGCGTTACAGTATAACTATTTGTTGTCATATAAATTCTGTGTGCTCTATCCCACAATTCAGTGTGTAACATTGAACACATGTTTAATATTTGTCTAAAATTGTTGAGGTTTTACTCAAATTTTATCTTAAAGAAAATGTTTTATACCAAGAATGTAGGAGCATAATTTAGACGTATCATCAAGTGTTCAAATGAACTGAAAATGTGCACCAACATCAATCACTCAAAGAAAACTGGTGACAAACTGCATGTGATGAAGAGTAACTTACATAGATAAGTCCTCATCTCGTGCAGTTTGTCTTTCTGCTGCCAATGAATACATCTGTCTTTATAATAAAATGCAATAAGACATATAATTTCATGTGATCCTCATAAACTAGCCATTTCAGTCCGGCTGTCTCTCCACAGGAGAATAAATACCTACAGTCAAATCAAAAGCATGACTTTATTTGACTCTTGATCACTTTATTCTTTATTCAGGATCCCCATTAGTTGCTACCGCAGTCACGACTACTCTTCCTGGGGTCCACACAAAATGCAAAAACAAGACCAAATATTAATATAATATCGACAAATTTAAATCAAATCCAAACAGGAGACAGCAGCAGTTATCTCACATTACATCAGTAGATCACAAAAGCAAACCAACCAACATGAACATGGTTGTACACTGAGGCATCACCCAAATGAGCACCACAAATACACATAACCTTCACAAACGTTACATCATATGCTGGTAAAACAGATTTCTTTTTTGGTTATGGCTGTCCTTAAGTTTCTTTTTAAAAGTAATCCTACCATTTTTTTTCCCCGTTAAAGTTTTTTTTGGAGGAGTTTTTCCTTATCCGCTGTGAGGGTCCAAAGGACAGAGGGATGTCGTATGCTGTAAAGCCCTCTGAGGCACATTGTGATTTCTAATATTGGGCTTCATAAATAAAATTAAATTGAATTGAATAGTAACCTGGGTTAAGTACAGTGGTAGTTTATTCCAAATCATTTCAGTCAGTGAATTTAAATATGTAACTTCTGTCATCTTGGGTGTAGATATCAGTGGGGGAATGCAAGGGACATGTCCCCCCCAATATTTAGAGCATGTGTATTACATGACATTAGCAGAGGGCAATTGTGCTGGAAAAAAATGAAGACATATACACTATAAATTGATGCAGAAAAGGCACACATTGGTGCATTAACATCACCAGAATGCAGGAAAGTAAGTGTCTGATGCTCAACATTTTCTGGCAGAGAACCCCCAACACCCCCGTTTCAGCTGTGCCCCCACCCCAGTGTTGAAACCAAACCTACGCCCTTGTCTGTGATCAATGGGGACTGCTTTCTAAAAGAATTTGGCTGAGTATTTTATTTCATAAAGACAGAAACAACTTATGTTTCTGGAAGTAAAATATGTTGCCAGTGCTTTTTTTATTCTCTGTATGTATGCATACATCAGTGTGTGTGTGTGTGTGTGTGTGTGTGTGTGTGTGTGTGTGTTCTAATGCTGCCTTATTCACTGCAGGTGGGCCTACTGCTAAGGGGAAGCTTTCACTCACTGTGCCAGAAAAGTGACACGTAAATAATTTTTCAGTACCGAGTCCCTTACGCTCTTTTGCTCCGACCGTCCTGAGCTGTACAGACTGGTTCTTATAATAAAGCAATAACAGTTAGTAAAACTCTGGACACTTTTCCCTGTGAAAAAAAAGGGGGGAGATCAGATCATGCTTGTGGCCAAAGCATGAACCACACTCTAAACATGCCAGTGGAAATATAAAACACATTATATTCCATCTTTATTTACAGCGGTCGCAGACTTCCTAGAGCTACAGTAGAGATAGAAACAGACAGTGTTCAGGCACGTATAATATTTCAGAGTCCTGCTGGTGTCCATTGTGCTTCCTGCTGAATATCACATACATCTGATTAGATAATGACCTTTCAGCTTGGGTGCATGGTGGTGAACTAAATGTTAAATCTGTAGAATTAAACCAAAAACATGAAGTATTATTGATTTGCATTGTAGGTGACCCTCTCACCCTCACTGCTAAGAATAGCCGAGACAGAAAACTGTTCCAGCAGACTGAAAATTCAGCTTACTAATCATTAAGTCTGGTTCACTGCCATAAATCAAGCTGCTGACACACACAGACTTCACAGTAATGAGATATTTGTTTGACTATATTACATGAAACATAAACTGCTGTAAAGTCATTTTTATCTTTGCCCCTTGAGACAGTCACTTCACAGCTGTGAGTGTGAGCCAGAAAGCGTTGTATCACATGTACAAGTACGGACACCTTTCAGCCTGACAGAGTTCATTTGAAATCCAATCATATAAACGGAGCACATTTCTACTCCTCTTTCTCTCGGCTTGCTTTCTTTACTCCCCTTACACATGTGCTGTATGTGTGTACATGTGTCCGCCATGTGTGCGCGGCTGAATATGTTTGTGTGTTTGTTGCAGTATGTGTTCAGTATGTAAAGCTCCTAGCCAGTCTGTCTGTCTGTTTTCCTGCCCGTTGCTTACAAGCTGGTGCCAGTGTGCACCCTGGAAGGTTACAAGCACTGACAGGGAAAGCAGAGGAGGTCTCACCTGCACACCTGCAGCAGAGGATGGAGCAAACTGTGTGCTGCTCATCTGTAATTTTGACACTCCTTTTTTTAAGTCCAGGAATTTAAAAAAAAAAATGTCTCTGAAACTGCATTTAAAGTTTGTACTTAGTTTACATGTGTATTTGCACTAGCTGCAGTGATTAATTGTAAAATTGTTTTGAGTCATTTTTTTATTCCAGCCTCTTACATGTGAATATTTTTTTGTATCTTTCCTCCTCTATAACAGCAAACTGGATAGCTTTGGGTTGTGAACAAAACAAGACATTTGAGGATGTCATCTTAGGCTTTGGGAAACACTGATCAACATTTTTCACCAATTTTCTGACATTTTATAAACCAAAAAAAACTACTGTCAGATTAATCTACAATAAAAACAAGTCTAGTTTTTAGTAGCATTCAATCCACTGTTGATAGATTATTGTGTGAGCGAGACATTTTCTATTTCAGATACAGAGACTGTGAATGTAGGCCGCCTGCTGTAAATCACGGGGAATTTTTGAAGCAAATAAAATCCGCTACATATTTTTGATCCCACAGTTTCAGCTTGTACATGACAGTAAATTTCATGATACACCAGGTCACAGGTGGAAGCCATGTTTGCCAAATGATTGGGCTAATACAAGCATATCTAAGAAATAGCAGTAATATAATCAGAATCAAAGGAAAATGCATTACTGAGAAATAATTTACTTGAACCTAATTTGGCTTTATAGGAACAATTAAACAGGAGTGTTTTCTTGTGCAGTGTTTTATGGCATATGTCACTGTGTGTCTTTCTTTTACTCCTACTGACATGACACTGCTTTAGAAACAAACAAAAAACAGGTAAATATTGAATTAAATTGCACTGTTTTGAGAAGTATTGAAAATAAATTGTACTGTATTTTAAGCACAAATTAAGGATTTACTAGAATCATAAAGAGGAGGCGAATTAATGTTATGGATGAGGTAGAAAAACCCAGGGGAAAATTAGTCTTATGCTATAGGTGGGGGCATAGATGTAGATTTCGAGTGGGGATGCAGGGAACACCATGTGCATTTGCCCCCCTAAATAAAATCATTAAAGCTGATGACTAATTTTGACAAGATTAAAGACATTTACACCATAAATTAATGCAGAAAAGGCACAAATTGATGCGCAAAAATTCCCCAGAATGCAGGAAATTAAAGGATTGATGCTCCATTTTTTTGGCACAGGACCCCCTCAACCTTGCTTCCCCCTTTTCATGTCCCCCGAAACGAAACCTACGCCCATGTAGGGGATTCAGCAAATAAATTCGTGCACATGACAATTTTTAAACTTAAGCATACAGCAAATACATTAACGGGAAATTTCAAGCTGCAATATAAAAGAAACAAATCTACAGAAACATATGCCATAGTTATTATCCACCAGGTATTAAGCAGCCTGCTGCATTTTTCGTTGCAGGGTGTTTAACTTTTCCAGTCCATGCACATGTTTAGACTCTCAACCTGCTGTAAATCACGGGTTATTTCTTCACAAGCTGCACAACAGGATTAATTAAAACAAATAACTCCAGACAATAGACGGATGTTTCCTCGTTGTAAAACAATATCTAACATCTGATCTCACTAAGATCATGTGGCATAAACACAATTTAAATTTTGATCCTGAAATATTTGCAGCCAGTGCAACCAAGGGCGCAGATTTCCTTTCCAGATTGGGAGGGACACATATAAAGGGACGGGGTTTGGGAGTCCTCCGACAGAAATATTTGAGCATCAGTCATTTAATTTCCTGCATTCTGGGGAATTTCTGTGCGCCAGTGTTTGTCCTCTCTGCGCCAATTTAGGGTGTAAATGTCTTTAATTTGGTCAAAATAAAAATCCTCTGCTACTTTTACGCTTTTATAAGGGGGCAAATGCACATGTTATAAATACTGAGGGGGACGTGCACGAATAAGCTGTTTTCTTCTCAAATTAAAGAGGGAAAAAAATGCAAAACTGATCACTGATGTCTCACATCTTTTTAATTAGGTTATCTGTGTGTGATAAGACATATAAAAGCAATCTTTTTGTAGCATTATTTATATTTCGAGTCCTTTTTTGTTTAGGTTTATTATTCTTAATAATAATTTTGCACTAAAATCACGAGAAATTTAAAACAAAGTAATATTTTCTTCAAGTTTGGGATTTTTTTTCATCGCAGATCAAACATGTATTTATTACTGAAATAAATAATTCGGATGTAAGTGACTCTAAAATTCGTTCAAGTGGTGACTCCGACATTAAAAGGCTCTTATAAACCAAAGCCCAGTTTTATTCAGAAGCCACAGAGCTGGCTGAAGGAACACAATCGGCCGAGTATGGATGATTTGCCCTTGATGAACCATTGCGAATGAAGCGTGAAATTGTGCCCTCTCCGCCCCAGTGCCATCACTCATGGGCTATATTCATATCCAAATTACATTAATGTCATGTGTTAAGCCCCCCCCCCCCGCCCCTATTTTGCAAATTTTTTTTTTTTTTGCAGCTAATAAGTGACCTAACTGGCTCATGTCATCAGCATAATCACTTGGGAAGAGGTCTCGAAGCCAGCAGATCTGGGTCCCATCCTCTGAGGAAAGACGGGTTTGTGTAACTCTGCTCAAACCTGAGGGGGAGTTTGGAGTGTTTGGTCAACGACAGTGGTTCCTGGAAAAGATCTGAATCGTTTTATAACCAAACCCAGCTGCGGTCTGGTGTGCGCTGCAGTCTCTGCATGCATGTGTGTGTGTGTGTAGGTTCATCTGTATGAGGTAGAGAGTAGAGGAGGGAGAGGAGGAAGAGGAGGGGGTGTCTGCGCTTCCCTTTCCAAAAGAGAGAGAGAGAGAGTGAGTGAGTGAGTGAGGGAGTGAGAGAGAGAAAAGTTTGGTCTTTTTCTCCCCTTCACTGTTTTTTAGGCATGAACGCCGAGACCTGCGTTTCATACAGCGATATGACATCCATGGATTCATATTATAGCCCCTCTGCAGCGCAAGGTAGGGATCACCAGACGGACCACTTTAGGACATTCCCAGCCTCTGACACTAAATACAGCCCCACTGCCTTCCTGCCCAACAAAGGTCAGGCTTACGGAGAAAAGTCCCGGAGCCCCTTCCAGCAGGAGTGCCAGTCATTGGATGCCGCCGCAGCTGGGCAAGGCACTTTCAGCAAATACCACCTCTTCATGCAGAGGTCTTCTTGCAAAACACCCCCCGAGGAGAGCAAACTGCACCAGGAGAGTGGACACAACGGAGCGCTCATCCCCTGCTATGGTGAGTGGAGAGAAAATACTTTATCATGACTGAGTTAGAGGTGCCCACTTGGCAAGGTGAGGCTTCCCGCGAGTCCAGAGTTGAATTTGTGAAGCTGTTTTCGTCATAAAAAAGAGAGACTGTGAGGAAAGTGTCGGCAGAATGTGTTACAGGAGACAGGCAACAAAAACACTCCAGTTATCCAGAGTCAGGATGTTTTATCCGGGTAGTTCTGTGTCTGATAATCACCTATACCTGTGCTGATCATTTTAACGTCATCATCAACGTCATCACTCATCATTGCTCCATTTGATTGCACAGGATCCGCAGATACAGCCTGACTGAGTGGTTCCGATCGTATTGATGGCACATGTGCGTAAAAGTGGCCATCATGGTTCTCAAATACGCCATTTTTGGTCCTGAACTGTCTCCTTACTGTCTCACTTTTAAAACCACACTGCAAAACTATTTCAGCATGTTGGTGCTTTTAAAAATCCCTTGTTTTGTTTCTTCCTCATGTCTCCCTAAATATGGGAGACTTCCTTCATGCGTAAAAAACTCTCCTCTCCAGCAGCACACAGGACGCCTCAGCTCGGCCCAGAGGTTCTGTGCGTAACGCAGTTAAGAAGAGCCATAATCTACCCGACTATCAAATTGTCCCTTTGGCCATCAAAATTAAATTAGGGTGCATTTAATGCGATAATCTGCATTACAATCCTTAATATTGGAGCTGAGTCGGACAATTGAATTAACAGGTTTTCAGATGGCACAAACATAGCGAGGCTCCAAACTGATAATATTTGCATTTCATTGCTCCGCCTGATTGGCTCCAATTAGATTTAATTGCGTGGGGACGCTACTGTAATGGGTGAATGATGAGGGTGTAAATAAAACTTTGACCCTTGTCAGGCAGGCGGCCACTTTGAAGAGGCATTAATTCGTGTTTTTAACCCACCAGGAAAGTTTTTTTTCTCCTCAAACCGGAAACACACATGATGGAAACTGCAGCATCAAGATGTGTCACCCTAAAAGAGGCTTTTAAAGCTTTTGGTAAATTAATGATAATTCAACTGCTTTTACACACACACACACACACACACACACACACACACACACTGAAGATGACTACTATTTGGTATCATTACAGTACATTTCAGCGCAAATTTAATTTTTCAGCTTTGTCACACAACTTGAAAAGAACAAAGCCACAGAAATTAACAGACAAACAAACAGACAGACAAACAAACAAACAAACAAAACAGGATTGTTAGACTGACTCTGATTATAAACGTTAAGGAGGAACATGCCACTTTATGCATACGGTTTATCTCGGAGGTCAAAGATCCAACATCTTTTTATTAAATCCTGCAAAACGCGTTTATGCGTCTTCAGCCATTTTTACGCTGAGCTGAAAACACTCACTCTGAACGTGTTGTAGTTTAAAGGTTATAACAAAAGAAACATTATGGTCTTGAATAAAGTCACAAAGCCTGAGGGCTCTCCTCTATTTGCATATAAAATCTATTAAATGTGTGCAGGACACATCTGAAAAGGATCCACTGAGGAGCTTTGTTGTAAACGGATGGATCAAGTAATTATGGTCAAAATATCGTCAAAATAAAACACTGAGAAAAATCACTAAAAAATCCCAATTTTGTAACTTTAAAAAATAAAATAAAGTACAATTAAAAAATAAATAAATAATAATAATATAATTAAAAAACAGATAATAAAAAGTAACTTTTACGCATGAAGCCATCACTCATTTTTTCTTTGATTCACTCGGGCTGCTTGTCCATCAGTATTACACTGAGATGTTTAGTGGAAGTAGTTTAAGGATGTTTTGACAGTTTCTGGAAATCGGCCTGCTGAAAAAAAAAACAAAAAAAACTTTTACAGCTCCAAAATGTCAAGAACTGAGATCAATCTTTTGGCCCCTATTTTTATAATGCCTGTTAAGTTTTTACTACCTATTAACCCTGACATAGATCCGGTAAATCGAGATGACATAAAGCTGTTATATTGTGTTGTAAATAAGCCGCAGTTATTAGGCTGAGAGTAAACTGCAATTTAAGTCCAAACCACGTAGAAAGACAGAAAGCAACGAATTCTTTTTTAAATAAAGACTCTTTTAAAAGTTATTATTTTACGCACAACTTGGAGAGTTGAGTGCAGCAAATGCGCACAACGATGTATTTAAATTACAGAACATTTAATTTTAATTTTTTCTTTGCATTTTTTTTCTTATTATTTCACCACTAAGGTCAGATTTTTGGGGTGAAACCTGTGTCAGAGCTCAGGCATGGAGACTTTAATGTGGGCCTAATGACCGGATTCACAGTGAAGGAGGCAGGAAAAAACATCCCGGCGCTTATAGACAAGAAGAGCTGAGCCATTAATGCGACTCAGATGTCAAACTGCTCTGTTTACCTTTATTTCCCTGCTCACAGTAACGTGCCCCCCAGAGACAAATGTCTTTTGACTCTTCAGAGCTGTTACAGGAGAGTTTAATGTTTTTATCGTTTCATTTCCGACATAATTTTTAAGATATATGAATAAAAAATAAATCCGCATTAATTATTCAAAGATGTTGTCTTTTAAAATAGCTACATCGAAATTATTTGCCACTGGCTGCAGTTTTCCTGGTGATTTCCACCAAAGATTCTAGTTAACCCATCTATTTTACTGACTTGAATTGAAGGCAGCAGTAAAATATGCCGAGCTTACAAGCACAGGGAGAAAAATGATAAATGATTCCTGATGTGTTTATTGGAAAAATGCTGGTGTATTTTACTCCCCGAGTCACTTCTCTCATCCAACCTGTATTTTACACAACGTCAGTGCAGTTTGAAGCTGTCAGAGAATGGCTCTGTTGTTATAATTTGTGGCTTGATCGGTTCAGTCTAAGGTGATGTGATGACTGGTCTCAGGCCTGTCTGGAGCTGTATAACTGTGACATCTCTGGCCGCTGGAAAAAAAACAGCATGTCTTTTTAATAAACATTTACATACATTAGAGTCACTGCACAACACTGTTTTATTGTTTCTACTCAACACATTGCCAATCATGTTGTTACATGAAATCAACGAGGCAGCTGCTGGAGCGTGGAGCTGAGAGATGACAGAGAGGGAAATGTGGGTGTTTGTAAGCTGCAGAAAATAAGCAGATATAAAAATGACAAAATGAAAAAATAACAGAGGTGGAAAATGTGTTCGGACTCTTTAGTAAATGTGGCAATACAACAATATAAAACTACATTATTACAAGTAAAAGGTCTGCATTTAACATGTTACTTCAGTAAATACTCAGAGGTATTATCAGCAAAAATGTACTTTAAGTATCAAAGGTCAAAGTAATCATGATGCCGAGCATAAGTACAAACATTATTTAGGGGTGGGAATCACCACAGGCCCCACTGTACAATATTATTTTGATTTGAATGGTTTTACAATATGATAAATATTGTGAAATACTGACATTTGTTACACTTTTTTCAGCTGTAAATTATGTCCTAAAAGAAAAACTTTGTTTTTTTTAATAAAATAAAGTTTTCAGTCTGTTCCTGCACAAAAAATTAAAAATTCCTTTGCAATATTAATAATTCATGTAATTAAAAAAAACAGCTCTTGAGTCTGTGTATTGACACGATATTGCCAAACAAATCTGTATTTATTTTTTTCCCTGACCCCTAATTTTATTGGCTTTTGCAGCATTTTTAAGTTAATGTAGCCTAATTTATAGCACCAAAACATATTTATTAAGCTCATATTTTGTATGTAATATCTTAGTTTGCAAAGTCACAGCTGTTAAATAAATACAGAGAAGTAAAAAACAAGATATTTCTCTCTAAAATGTGGATTTAAGTCACATAAAATAGAAATATTCAAGTAAAATAAATGCACAAGTTAGGTTAAAGTCATGCTGGTCACTAAAAGAATGAATCTTTTACTGGATCAATATAAAAAAGGTCAAACTGGAGCTCCTGATTGAAAAACTGTGGCCCCTGAAGATGATTCAGTCACTTCACAGTCTTTCAGCAGCCACCTACACGTCTTTGTGATCCTCCAGAGACACCACACTTCCTTCTTTTGATGTGTCCGTGTCTTCCCTCAGTGTCTGAGTTCGCTGACCTTTAGCTCGGCTTTCCTGCCCTCATCTGTTTGGAGAGCAGGGCGAGTTTCCCTGCACACATGCACACATGCACACAAGCAGAGAGAATCCATTCGAAACCCCCCGTTTGAAACTCTCTGGTGTCAACGTCGAGCACGTTGCAACATTTGGAGTCCAGTTTTACACAGTAAACATTTAACTGCAGCAATAAGACAAAAGGATGTGACTTTGTTGTTGGATGGGTGTTGAATTGAAGCCTAATTATAGTGGGATTTTAGCTTTTATCACTTTTTCTTTTTTTACAGCCACTGGTTTTGCAGGGTAATGACATCTTTGCACCAATAACCCACTGCTGGTGTGATCTGAAGACACACAAAGCTGCAGTTTATCTGGTTTAAACCATAATTAATTTTTGGGGCAAAGTGAGAATGCGATCCAGTTCTGCTGCCCTGTATGTGTAAATACACCATCAGCAGAAGCAGTTAGTATAAGACCAACATTAACGTTCGATTGCACTGACTTGTGAGATTTTGTCACTTGGATCTCCTGCCTTTTTTCGTCCCCTCACCACGTTTAACCCGGCTCAAACCATTTCAGCCTCTCGTAATGGCCGTCTGCGCAGATTGGTTCGAGCAGGGAGTAATGGGAACCAGCCACGCAGCCCAGACAACTGAGGCACACTTCAGCGAGTCAATGACATGAGTGGAGGTGACAAGGACTCAGGATCATTTTACCATTTAGCTTAAAGTTTGGCAGGGCAATTTACATTAGGCTCAGTTTGCATGGCCAAGTGAGAGCAGCAGGGCAAAAAGGCTCCTGCAGTCCAGGACTTCCTTTGGTCTCTTTGTCACCGCTTCATGTAAACTGAACGCTGACACTGAACCAACCGTGGAGCAGTGCAGATCGAGGTTCAGTTGTGTCGCTATAGAGAGGTGACTTTATTTTCTACACTCACTTGACTCAGAAATTTGTATATAGTCCTTGACTTTTTTGAGGTTTACGGTTTTTCAAGGTCCTTGTGTACAGTCGTGTAGCTTCACCAAGGCTGTATCAAAAGCTAGCATAAAGATACTGCTTAATTTCTGGAATTCAGGAGACATATAAGGTTTTAATATTGAAGGTAAATGGTATTTGGAACTCTCATTGCTGCTGAAAAGTTGAATACTAGCTTGCTTGACCTTTAAAGTAGGATTTAAACCTGTATATCAAATACAGATACAAATGCAGTCAAACAGATTTAAGGGTTTTCTTCGCCAGCAGCTATGTTGCTTTTTTACTTTTTGTCATTTTATTCAGTATCATGATGTGATATTGACAGGACTTGATGTTTTTAATATGCCTTTTAATTGCACTGGAGGCCCTAAAAATATACTTTAATGCTGTGTTTTGCCTGTAGCTGTTTAAGTGTCTTAAAACTTTACAAATGTACTGTCCTCAAATGGGTTAGGTTTGGTGGACAGTTAGGCCTTAAACAAATGATCATTGGTGACTGAGCGGTTGCATTGCTGCCGTTAGATGATTGTAATTTCTTATCCATACATATGAACCTACAGACGGTGAGTTGTGACTCCAAACCCTTCAGTATTGTTGCAGGACTTGTTGTCCTTGTTGTTAGAATTGATGTCTCTTGGTTGTTTTGGCAGTTGGGTCCTTGGTATAGGAAAAAGTGATTGTGCATGTTGTTAAGTGAGTTTCCCAGCAAAGTATTTTTCATTTTATGTGCGTGCACACAAAAATGTACTCCGGAGAGTTTTTCCCCACTCGGATGGAATGTTCTCCTTCGATCAGACAACAAAAACATAAGATGAAGGAAATTTTGTTTTGCTCCAAAGTTTGAGCAAAACATTTGGAAAGGGGAGCAGGTAGGAGGGGAAGGAGACGCAGAGGGGGAGAGGGCGAGAGAGACAAAGAGTGCGTGCGGGGTGATTTATCAGTCTTAGGCTTTATGGATTTTTTTTTTTTCACAGTCTGTGAATTTTGCACAACCTGCTGCGATGGATCATCGCTCTGCTCAGTCAGCAGAGTTGGATTTCAAAGTGAACGGCTACCTATCACACGGTCACAAAAGAAAACTTTCTTTTAGGAAAAAAAGCAGAAAAAGTAACGTGCTGATGTTTGAGGATCTGTCTGTGAGTCACATCAACTGTTTCCAAATAAAAGCCAAGGCCAAGTCAAGGCCGATGTGTGTGTGTGTGTGTGTGTGTGTATTGTCCCAAAATGTTTTGATAAATGCACCTGACACCACACCAAGCAAGTATAGTGCCAAGCTATTCATAGTCATGTTATTTGTATCTCCAAAGCAGACAAGGTTGGATTTCAAGAACAGAGGGTCAGAGAGACTTTGACCGCATCTTCAGCAGTGGAAGAAATTTTAAGATCCGTTACTCAAAGCATCTATGGTAGCTGTTTTTATAATAACACTGTATCAAATGACAATGTGACAATGTGAAAGAAGTCGCTGGTAGTGATGAACCTACAGAGAATTATCACCTGAATGTGCAGTTCCAATCGGCTTTATAGTGAGTTTCAGCTCGTCGTTTATCTGTGCTGCTCACAGCTTTACTGTTTTGGTTCACCCTAACTGCTCACATAGTGTTGCTTCAGCAGCAAACAACAGACAGACACAGTTAGCAACTAGCTGGTAGAACATTTAGCACCATAAGAGCCAGATATTTCCCTCAGGAGTTGGTAGAGACCAAAAACAGTGCTAACAGAGAGTTAATATTGGACTGAACTTCATTTAATGACCAGAAACACAACTCCACATAAATGATAATGTTGCCTCATAACTTCTAAATGTGTAAAAGAGAAACTGCGGGCTTACAACTTCACCATATCAACCAAAACTGAGACAGTCAGTGTGTGTTTCCAACTTGTTTCCACTGCACCGGAGTGGCCAAAAAATCAGTCAGCTCAGGTTTATGTAAAAGTAGCTACATTATAAAAATACTCCTTTACAAGTAGAAGTTTTATCAGCAAGTGTAATTAAAGTATCAAAAGTAAAAGCATTATTTATGCAGCAAAATAGACACATTATTCTGTTGGACTATTTCCAAGGAAGCATTAAAGTTGTAGTTGGTAACTTTTATTAAAAAACAAACAAACAAACTTTTTCATATTTGGTGAAACTGTCACTATATTCACACAGCACCAAATGAGACATATAATCTGTGTAAAAAATCATTTTCCTCTGCTTACTCTATTGTCTTGTCGGGCTTCCAATGGCATTACCGCACATACATGAACAAAAACAGCCAATCAGAGTTCATGAGTCTATAAAGCAGCCGTCAATCACATCAATCCTTGCTTGTGAACCTCAGTCAAACTGTTTAACTAGGCAGCTCTGCTCGAATATAAATCAAGATCCTGTAACCGCGTTGCCTATTTCTCACCTCAAATGTTTTCAGAAACAGATTTTAGTGTACTGTTTAGCTGTAAACAGAGAGATTTTTGCTGTTGCGGATGATGGTTGGTTGAAAGTATGCAACATGGCGACTAGGTCACAAACTTTCACATTTTACAGCTAAACAGTATACAAAACTATGTCAATAAAAACACAAGGTGAGACATAGGCAATGCAGTAACATAATTTTGATTTGTATTTGATCAGCGCTGCCTAGTTTGACAGCTGACTTGACAGCTGCTCTGATTGGTTGTTTGTGTTGCGCCACATTTGGAATTGAGCAAATGCCATTAAAGGCAGTAGAATGAGGAGGTGAGACATTATTTTTTCTGTCTCATGTACTTCTTTCACAATATAGAGACAGTTTTGGCAAATAAAAGCCATTCTCATAAAAGTAACTAACTGTACCTTTAATGTGAAAGCAGGACTTTAATGTTGTGGTGGGTAAAGTTAGATTAAACTGCTCCACATAGGCTAGTGTTGGGTGGTTTGATCTATAACAGTGATTCAAATCCAAATTTTCAATCTAAAACTAGTAACTACAGATAATGTAGTTCAGTAAAAAAGTACCATATTTCAACCTGAAATGTTGTGGATTGTAAGTACAGAGTAACATACAATTACACCAATGAAGGATGAGTAAAAGCACCTTAAATACAGTACTTGAGCAAATGTAGTAGTCGTTAAATTCCACCGCTTATCTGCAGTTGGCTTGTAATTTGCAAAAAGCCTCTTTATGTAGTCATAAATAACTTCATTTATTGTATGTATCATATTCTCTCCTTGGCTTGATTGTCCAGCCCACACAGCATCAGGCCTCAGCATCTCAGCCAGCCTCTGTCTCTGCAGCCAAGCAAGACTTATGAGTTATCCACTGTTCAAATCTTCACGTTAAATCAAAATCCATGTTTTAAGTCAGTTAAACAAACCCCAGAAACACGTACAAATAAATACTTTGCTCACACATTTCCTCTCTCCTCTGTTCGCTGCATATAGTTAGAAAAACTCTTTCTCCTTTCCCCATGTCTTCATCTCTCTTCTCCCCACTGTTTATGTTTCCCTCTATTTCGGATATTTCTTTTCCAGTTTGAGCAACATGTTGTTAATCTCTCCCAGTCGCCGTGTGGTGTGTAATTTATAGCGTTTCCTCTTAACACCGTGAGCTGACCCCAGTCATCCCAGTCAATAAAGAGGCAGTGAAGGTGCCCTGTCGCTTTACAGCCAGTTAAATTACACTTTGATGTTGCCCCCTCATTTTCAACTGTGAATTAATGGCTGTCCGTGCTGAATGTGTGACGCACGAGAACAAACGTGAAGTGCCTCATAATAGTAAAAACGAGGCATGGTGGACTGCTGTAAATCAATCCTCGGTTTGATTTTGATACCGATGCCAACAGTGACATAATGCGTCATAAAACTAAACAGTGTGGCGTGTGTGTGTTGCATGTGAAAATTTAGACTTGTATACAGACTCCTGTGTTGTTCTGTAGTCAGGTGGAAATATTCACATGAGCTAAACTGCAAATTACGGCTCGGCTTGCTCTGAAGTACTTTTCTGTGTATCTGATTTCTGCAGAACTTTCTCTGCGTCCACCATGCAGAGCTGCAGACTCTCCCCACTGTAACACAGTAATTGGACCAGATGCGGCCTGCTGGATCCGCTGCAGTGAAAATAGAACATTCTGTGGTTGCAACTCCAAACATTTTGCATGGCATATTGTTCCGAAAAGAAAAAGAATTTTGGTTGGTGAGTTTCCTGGATTATTGTTGGGACGTGTTGGAGACAGTTCATGCAAAAGTGCAGGTGATAAAAGAAAAAGCCAATTGTACTGGTGAACACTGAGATTTTGATGCGGCGTATGTTTTTCATAGTCGCTCCTTCCTGCCTCCCTCCACAGAGATTAAATCCTGACAGGCATTGTTTGCAGTAAGACTCTCCTATGGTCTTCGTACATATGGTGTTCCCTGCAGGAGGGCCCACTGCTGTTCACCTTGGGCAGTGTTGGAGAGCCTCACAGCTACAGCAGATCGTATGGATAACAAGCAGGAGATTGTCACAATATCCCGCTCCTGCCAAAAAAACATCAGTGACATGCGATATAAACAATGGCCTTTGATCAGCGAGAGGCCTCATGATTTCAAACAGCCTGACAGCTCTTGCCTTGTGGGGACTGTGGGTGCCAGCCAGGGAAATATGATGAAATAACTGGAGAGTATTTATGCTGGGATAAAACACATTTGCTCCCTTCAAGCCTAACAGGATGTGTTAGTCATGGACAGCGAGGCAATGTTGCAGGCGTTAGACCCCCTGCCACCAAAACATGGCTCCACAGGCCGAGTCTGTTTCCAGCACTGTGGGGCAAACATCTCAGGAACCAGAGCGCACTGCTCAGTGAATCTTGCAGGGATGAAGTGCATCTGGTGCTACAGAATCTAAACAGTATAGCAGGACAGATCTTACTCTCTTTGTGCAAGGCTGAAAATGAGTACAGCAACTTTATTTGGCAAAAGGCTTCTGCATGCACAGCTCTTCAGTAGGAGTTAATAAAACCGTAGGCTGTCTGCCATCACTAGACCTGGGCATCAAACAGACCGAAATGTGTTTCTAGCACTGACTATCAAAAACTGACAAGTGTTGAAAGCTGGCATGGATTGCTTTATAAAGTTTGCACTCATGTACAGCTTTGCCTTGGCTTCTTTTGTTAAAAAGAAACAAGGCGTTATTAAAAATGAGATGTTTATCAGGTATTGTAGGTATGTAAAAGTATTATTTTGGTGATAGTGCTTAAAGTCAGGTATTGTATTGGCATATCAAAGCATATCAAAAACATCCAAGCGAACCCCACCTCAGCCAAGAAATTTTACAATTCTCAGTCCTCAATAAATCCATAGCATAAAATGTACGTGTCCTTAACAATACAGTAACAGTTCAATATCAACAAGTCTCTAGTGAACACTAAAGCCAAAACCAAGAGTGGACATTTAGAGCCATATAATGTTTAAACAATCTAAAAGGCAACACCTGGACAACGAGAAACGCTTGTCAGTCACACGTTCCAATACTTTTGCTCACTTGAAAAGTGTGTGGGTTCAAACAAAAGGTACTTTGTCCTGAGTTGTTTAACACATCTAGATGTAAATGCCAGAAAACAAAAGCTGAATTTCTAATCTCTTATCCCATATTCATCTTTTGATATGAAACCCAAATGTCTTGAGTGTACAACAAAAAACAAAGGAAATGGCCTTGCCTTCCAATAGTTTCAGAGGGGACTGTATCTGAATCAATTTTTGTATTTTATGTAAAAAAATAAATACATTTCAGTGAATGTTAAACATAGTATTGCTTTTAAAAATGTTTACATTAAACTACAAACATTAAATAAACTTCATATGACACTGGGTCTCTGCATGCGCACTTGAAAAAGAAAGAGGGTCAAAGGTGACATAATCATGGATGGATTATTAAATGGGTGAGTGACAGGGGTCCAAATTGTCAGGGGGGCCTAGGCCTACACCTGCAAAATGTCACTCAAATTAAGACGTACAAAACAGGAAGAGACACAAAATCACCTTAAAGAGACACACAAAGACAACAAAGGGACACAAAATGACCAAATAAATTCACAGAATTGTGACACGAAATGATCTCAAAGATATACAAAACCACAAAAGGATGCATAAAGACTACATAGAGAAGCCAAACACCAATAAAAAGAAAACGCAAAACCTGTCTTTATGTCTCACAGCTATGTATAATAGAAGACGCTTGCGGGGCCTTTTTCATATCTGTGCCCAGGGGCCCAACGTTGCATAATCCGCCCATGTAATGACACTAAATGGAATAAAAGGTTCCCCGAAATAACAGAAGAATGTATTTGTGCTTTTAATTCTTATCTAATGGAAAACGTTTTGACATTTTTAAACACACCCGTGTCTACATTTTTTTTTAAAAATTCATTACTTTTACTATTAAGACTTGTAATGTTGACAAAAAAGATGAACTTAAAATATCACTTCATAACTTTGTGCATGTGTCTGTGAGAGTCTATGACAAGATATCCATTCACCTCACCTTGCAGCACATTACCCAACATGGCTGTGAGTTGCGGGTCACTGGGTGCGTGTGTGTGTGTTTGTGTGAGACCTTCAGTGCTGACTGAGTGCTGAGAATTGCACACTGATCTCACATGGATGCACACACACACCTCCTGGTTCTAACCTGACAAATGGTTGGATGGGCAGATGAGCAGAGACGTCCTCGATCCTGAAAATAACTTCACCTCAGATGGTATTGAAGGAGCAGGAAGGTGCAGCTCTGCGAGCCACCACTAGACTGAGCCAGAGAGAGACGGGGGGGCTCATTAAGACGCCTGAAACCAAACTCTTTCAGTGATTACATCCTCCTCGATGTGGATGTGTATTGATCCAGAGATGTGTGTATAAACTGGATAGCTCAGCGAAGGGCAGCAGCAGAGCAAAAGGAGCTGCCAGCTTAGACAAAAACACTGGCAGAGACACGGCTGTGGAAATTTATGATCAGAGAGCTGCCTGAGGTTTTATAGTTAAGCTGCAGTCGTGAAGAAAGCAAGTGTGACAGAGAGGCAAAGAGAGAGAGTGCAGAGATGGGGCTTTCTCTTTTCTGTGTGGCTAGAAATGACTCCCTGGCAAATTAATTGCGACAGTCTTGCTGCCAGGTGACTTTGTAGCCACATGCTAAACGCAGGGCTGAGTGAAAGAAAGAAAGTGGGATGTGTTTGTGTGTTTCATGTGTGTGTGCCTTGGAACAGAGGGTGCGGGTGGTTGGGGAGGGTGTGCAGTAAAAAAAAGCTGCAACTTTCTGTCAGTCTCAAATTATGAGCCAGGGTGTCTGTTCCCCAGCACATCACAGAATGATCTACGAACTACAACTGGATCCCGTAAGCAGCCAGTGATCCAGGCCATCCATTACACAGGCAGATATAGACAAACAAATCGACACACACGCACACACACACACACACACACACACACACACACACACACAGACTCGGCACTGTGCGCCAACAGATTTCACAACTGTCACAGTATTTCCTCACAAAGAGCGAGAAATTCCTTTGTTCCACCCCATCAGACCCCATGAATTATTATGCTGATCCTACAAATAAATCACGAGTTTTGAGTAAACTGCCAGAGGCAATATTAGAGCTGAGCAGACTAGAGGCTCGTTTTCATCTGTTTTCTTTCTAAGGGTACCAACACAGTTATAAATATTTGTCCCAGGTTGGGATTAGGAAAATATATCTACAAATCATTCTACATAGGTGATGAAGACAATGATGTAAATCCTCTTTCAGCGTTTATATTCCAGTAGCAAACATGAATGCATTCACATTTTATGAATCAGACTTTCTTCTGACTTGCAAAACAATGACTTGGTTCCAGCTTTGCCAAAAAGCAAAAGTTCAAGTTCCAATATAAACAGTTTGCCCCTTGTTCTTCATTGTCTCTTTATCTGAAGAATCCACATGCACAGCTTAAATCAGCTGACTCTACACTGCAGCCTAAATCATGAAGAACAGCAGTAGAACATACTGCGTTACATCTAAATCTTTATCTTCAGATTTATCTTCAGTTAGAGGTCAACGCATATACAAAGATCAGTTTGTCATCCTGATGGAATTATAAAAACATGAACCTCTCTTGACAGTTTTCATCTCCTTCCTGTCTCTGCAGGTAAAGACAGTTCAGGCCTGACAGACTCTGACTTGGCACCGGACTCCGACCCACCTGGAATGGACACCAGCTACCTGTCTGTGAAGGATCAGGGCGTGAAGGCGGCCTCTGATCGGCCACCGGGCACAGACTTGTCGAGCCCTCTGGACAAGGGTGATGGCAGCGAGAGCAACAAGGGCAAGAAGAGGCGCAACCGCACAACCTTTACAAGCTACCAACTGGAAGAGCTGGAGAAGGTTTTCCAAAAGACGCACTATCCTGACGTTTACGCCCGGGAGCAGCTTGCACTGAGGACTGACCTGACTGAAGCCCGTGTGCAGGTAAAGCAGGACACTCAGCAACAGTGTTTTGGGGAATCTCATATGCAGACAAATGGGCAAAAAAGCTGACAGATCTATAAAAGGACACACAAACCAATAAACTTGAAGTTAATAAAGAAAGTTACAATTGACAGTAGTTGTATAACCTTGGCAACGACTTCATGGAACAACATGTAAAAGTAAAAACAGCTCTTCATCACAGCAGAAGAGAGGATGTTTTAACAACACAACCTCATGGATCCTTCAACATCTGCAGCTCTGCAGAGATAACGTCACTCACTGAACAACATGAGAGATTTATCTGGTAATGTGGGAGTCGCGGGGAGAGAGAGTGGGGGAGTGGGAGCTAACAGAGGCCAGGGGGCCCATGGGGCTGAGGTTGGAACTGCCTGGGCCTCATATGTGCAGTTTTAGGAGAGCAGACTTTCATCAGCATACGAGGAGACTTGTTTGACTCTGCCGTGTGTTGACGGGGTCTGAGTGGCCCGAGTGGCCCTTTCTCTTTGTACCTGAGCTGTTTTGGTTTCCTGAATTTGTGAGTTCAGTTCTGCCGGTATTAGCCGAGCCTGAGGCGTACAGCACCTCTCTGACTGAAACCCTTCCAGTGACCTTCTGGCCTGATTTACATACAATCCGGTCATGACTGCTGTGATGCATTCCAACGCTGGTGAACAGAGGGAGAGACCTCCACCATTTCTGTTCATGTGTGTGTGTTTTTGTGTGTGTGTATGTGTGCACTTTGGACTGCCAAAGCCCCTGGATTTTCTGTGTTTTTCTTTCATTAACATCCAGACAAGAATGTGTCCCTGCTGTGGTGGCCAGGGTAGGTGTGAAACCCTTCCCATGAGCTTTGAGCAAGTTAGCATAGATATTTCAAGTCATATCTGCATTTTGAGCAACTTTTAGGCATATAATTTGTTCCAGTTTTTGCTAAAGCTAATAGAAAGATACAATATTTTGGCCACATTTTCCTTATGTGCCACTGAGATAAGAGATAAGACCTCGATTAAAAGCAATCTTTTACACGACAAGCTATAACAGTGACCAGAAAAGGCTTTCGCAGTGAAACACAGGAAGTCTGTGCAGCCGCGGGGTTATAACTCAACCCCGAGGCTCTGAAGGTATGCCGCTCTGCTCTGCTCTGCTGCTCATACTATCACAGACCTGCCGGCTTCAGATGGATGCAGCTTTACAGCCCTCGGCTCTCCCAGCGGCCCTCTTAAACACTCAAGTTAAAAAAGATAAAAGACACGAGATGCCTAGTCAGTCAGAGAACAGGGCTCTGTACTCTATTCAAGTCATTCACACGCATAAGGACTCACAGCTCATGAATTCTGCGTCTGGAGTGAGAGAAATGTTAAGAGGAAAACTTAACTGCTGCTAAGAAAGTTTACTTTAACAAGCATTTTTGTTTAAATACTAAAAAATGGCTAAAGTATGTGAGTATCATTCTGACGAGGCTGATATATTACACCTCATTGTCTGACAGTTCTCACGCAAAAAAGACAAGGGACTTTCGGTTGAAAAGGGTCTGGAGTTGTTTGCTTTTTCAGTCTCTGGGTTTCAAAGGGAGAAAGTAAGTTCAGATCAGAGTCATATGCACCGCAGATACATGGGAAGGTCAGGGGTCAAGGGTCGGGGTTTCAACAACATCACATTTCTCAGATTTGCTATTCTGTTGGCCTAGACAGCTCAGAGAGCTGAGATGGCATCTGAGGTGGAGTTCAGCGGGCAAACACAGGTGTCCGTATGGGTTTATAGATCCAAATAGTTAACGGGACATGAAACCTGATTTGACCAGTTGGGAAGAAGATGATGGTTCCTTCAACGACAGAGTCGGTCCAACTTGCAGATAAAGGAGTAAAGGAGATAAGGACCATTTTTATAAAACAGCTGAATATATGCTTTAGTATTTTACTATTCTACAGCAGCTCCCAAATCCCTTCATCAGATTTAGGCATTGAATTAGTCGGTTTATTGAACAATCAATGAACAGGATTTAAATCAGTAATTATTCTGATAATCAAGTAATAATCTATGTGAGGTTATGAGCAAAAAAGCCAAATAGCAACTGGTTTCAGCCTCTTAATTGTGAGGATATACTGCTATTATTTATGATACGACACAGAACATTTTCAGTTTTGAACTGTTATTTCCATGAAGGCATAACTTAGGCTTTTGGACACTGCTATCGTGTGTTTGAACATAAAAATAAAATGAGAGTGGAACATACATTCCCATTCAAATCAATATAGCAGTGTGGTCAGAGTGGCGGCCATTTTTATGTGTACTATTTCCACTGCAGCCATTGTAGTGGGCTTATTTCCATCAAAACTTGCTAAGTTGCCAATTCACTGAGGTGAGGTTTTACTGTAACGACCAAATGAGTAGTTCGGCAATGTCACCCTAACTATGGTTCAGACATTTGATAGACTAATCAAATAATCAAGAAAGTAATTTATTAAATAACTTAATTCATAAAGGATTGAGATTAAATGCATATTTGGACTGTTAACAGGTCTTGACGTTCTATCAAAAACTTCCATGAACCAACACAAAAAGACAACAGTCGTAGAGTTAACACATCACCAATTAGCGAGGACAATTACATTTAAATTGCATCGTATTTATCTGTTTGTATCTCTCCACTCTTTTCCTGCACTTACTTTTAATTGACAAGGGAAATAAGAAATTGTGAAGGAGGATTTGGGGGAGAATAGAACAAACTTACATTTAATGAACAACAACACCGGTCAGAGGTGTTTCCATGATATTATTAGTGCTTTGGGGGGTGTTGGAAAACCGAAGCCAGGCTCAGCCTTGGATTTCTTTTCTACTTTGGTATGGAAGCTGACATGAGTGACAGCAGAGGCGGGTTATCAATCCTCTGAGCCGGTCTCTCACTTCAAAGTGTTTTCAGACCCATACAGCTCTCCTGCTGGGGCCAGTTTGGCATTTCTCTGCTCTTTCTCTCTGGGGCTGTAACATAAATAAAGCCTCATTGAAAGTCCACCAGCTACTTAAGCTGTCATGGTCTTTACCAATTACTGTCACGACGTAGAGAGTGCAACACAAAAATATGTTCTCCCTGTATAATAGCCAACAGACTCGGCACAAAGCAGTGAGCAGATGAGAGCTGCCGGTCACACTGTAGAGATAACTTACAAATATAGTTTAATGTATAATAATCATGGCGCAATATTTATTTAGAGAAACACAGCGATGGTGTATGGGGTAAGACAGTGCAGAGGAAGATGTATGAAATCAAGGAGAGAAGGATTACGTCCTCCAGTCTGTGTGCTTCTTTAATTTAGGAGGAGACAGCATCTCAAAGCCAGGAGCTTTCAGCCTCAGGAAATTAAAAAGGAAAATGCAAACAAACCACAGTTATAATCCCATCTCACTTTTCAATTTCCCATATTGCCTCCTTAGATTTATGAGCAAAGAGCGGATACATGAAATAAGAGAAATCATATCAGGGAAGAATCAGACAGGAAAAGTTTGTGTTGCTAAATTTGTGCAATAATCAGTCCGGTCAGGGAGAAACAATCAGATAGTGGAGAGTTGTATAACAAACCTTTGCATTCTGACATCTGAAGGAAAGCATGTCAGGTTTAAAGCCCATCAGAGAGTATTTAGATCACGTCCACACACTCTGAAGGTAACTCAAACACAATAACGCTCTCAATAAACAACAGTGTCAGATTTAAATGTCAGAGATGATTATAGGAAACACTAGTCAGGAGAAAAAGGCCCGCTCTTGACAGACAACAAATAAGCAAAGGTGAGAGGGACGAGATGTGTTTACGTTTGGTGTTGAGGACCTCAAAGGAGTGAAGGTTGCAGCACACTGTGTACAACCGCTATTTTCTTTTCTTTTTTTAAAACAGTGTTTCAGTTTCTTTGCTCAGTCAGCTCTGCCTACACAGACTTACATCTACATTATGTCCACTGCCTCTGAATTGTGTCCACACCTGTGCACTCTAAGTGCACACTTAAGTTTGATGTACTGCAGATACTGTTTCTGGTTTGTAGCCATTCAGTCGTCTTGCAGATCATCTTAAAGGGAAACTTAGATTTGTATCTATAGAAAAGTATTTCCTTCAGATTTTAGCTGTACAAGTCACATCACTCCTCCCGTTTTTGAATCTTAAACCTCACTTTGACTTGACCAAAGAACAACACTGGATACTTTGCTAGATGAAAGTAAAGATCCCTTGTTCTCTCAGAAAAAAAAAAAACTCACAAGTTTTATGACACTCAGACATTTTCTCTCTGCAGGTGTGGTTTCAAAATCGAAGGGCAAAATGGAGGAAAAGAGAACGTTTTGGTCAGATGCAGCAGGTCCGGACACACTTCTCAACAGCCTACGAGCTGCCTCTTCTGACGCGTCCTGAGAACTACGCACAGGTACAGAATGAATACTTCAATACAGGTTTGACGTATGTTAGACCAGTGGTTCCCAACAGGTGGGTCTCGGTCCAAAAGTGGGTTACAAGTGACTCACTAATGTGTCAAGTTTGTAAAAAACACACTTTTTTTGAAGTACAATGAATTTCTGGTACAAGCTTTCATCACTACTTAACAGAGACAGTAAACTACCTCGACAACGTTGTCAAATGCAAGTATGACACTGAATATACTGTGGACCTTGAACCAAAGACTAAGACACAATATGGACCCCCTGACTGGACCAGTTGGGAACCACTGTTTCAGACCATTAACTCCAACATTACATTTTTCTAAACCTAGAGCAAGTAAGAAGCTAGCTTAGCTTAGCATAAAGACTTGAAACTGGGGCTCTGTTCAAAGGTAACAAAGTCTGCCCATGAATACCTCTGAAGCTCACGTTATCCCTTGTTTGTCTAATTCATACAAAAAACAAAGTGTTAAAAAAGTCTTTGCTGGGTTTGATGCCACCGTTGGGTCACTCTTTAACAGTGTTGATTTCCCATCAATATTTCAGATTCAGAACCCCTCTTGGATCGGTGGCGGCAGCGCAGCATCTCCCGTGCCGGGCTGCGTTGTGCCCTGCGACACTGTGACCCCCTGTATGACACCTCACCCCCACTCTGCCAGCGGGATGTCTGATTTTCTGGGTGTCCCAAGCCCCGGAGGTCACGTGGGACAGGCTCACATGGGCAGCCTGTTTGGAGGACCTCCTGGCATGGCTACAGGCATCAACACGTATGATCTGAACATGGACCCTGACCGCAAGTCCTCCAGTATCGCCGCTTTGCGCATGAAGGCCAAAGAGCACAGTGCAGCCATATCTTGGGCCACATGATGTGTTGATACCCGCTGGATAGGGGACCTTGTTGACCCCTGAAATGTCCATACAAACCCAGCATGGGGTGAGGGGGCACTATGATGAAAAACTCTAGAGGCAACAGTGACTACCTTCATAAATGTTGCAATAAAATAATTATGCAAATACACGGATGGGTGAAGATTACTCCAAGAGAGAACAACAAGAGATTTGTCCAGATAAGTGGCGTGGCACTGCCATGTTTCTCAACCCCTCAGAGTGGGCGAGGAGCTTTGTGGGAAGCCTGGTGAGAGGTGATGCTGTACTGTATAACAGGAGTTGCAGTGTAGTACAGATGATAGGCGAAAGAAAATGATTTCAAACAAATCCATGCACTTATTTGCTAAATTACAGGAGATTCTGTTTGTACAGTGCTTTCGGTGTCATTGTAGTTCTCTGTTCAGGTGCTGTTTTATTCTTACCTTATTATTTAAATTTTGACTGTTATTGTTTTGTTTTTTTGTTATTTTTGCCTCCAGTTGTTTCGTTACTGGTTTTCATTTGAAAAATAGTTCAGCAAGCATCCTTAAAAAACTGAAATTATAATTTAGTTGTTATATGCCATGTACATATTATTCTAAGGCAATCTTTTTCAGCGTTAGCACATGCAGATGTGTGCACCTTCAGTCACACTGTTATGATAGTGCTACAGAAAACTGTTTATATCCAGCATATCTGTCACATTATGAAGCTTCTCGGATTCAATGCAAACATTTCAGTTCCTAAAAAAAGTTAAAAGTGGCTCTAATCTCTAGCATTTAAAAGTCAAAGAGATGAAATGTGGTTTGTTTTAGTGTGGTCAGGGTGAGAGATCCACCTGCCGCACTGACTCAGCCTGCTGATGGCCAGAGAGAGGAAGGGATGGAGGAGGAAGTGGTGTGTGGGAGTATGAGAGGGGCACAGCAGGCCTGCTGCTCTCAGGGCTGAAGAGCCTGGGAGCGCCAGCCTCCAAAACAGAGCCAGCTCTGTTTTCAGGAGGACAGACTCCAAGTGGACATGACTGTGCCCCCTTGCATTTCCAGTCTCAGGAGTTTCAGAGGGAGAAGTGCCTACTAGTCAGTCATTCTGCCAGAAATAACAGCGAAAACCAGCAGCAGCCACCTTTGAAACAGAGGAGGCTGGTGGAAATTACACAGTGTGTTGACACTTTCAGACACTGAATGGATGTCAGTGTTCAACAGCCTTCTCTGGACTTAAACATGTCATAATATCTGACAAACTGCTCAAAAGAAGGCATCAACCAGATTAACACAGAGTACAACCGCTATCGTCTTCAGTAAAGTTTCAGCAACATCTCAGTTGGATGTTGCACATTGGATGACTCAAAATAAAAATCCGCTTCATCCTCCATATTCAGAAGTCCTATTTTACGACAAACAAAACATGCTTCTGTCCATCACAAACACATCTAACATATCTCTGTTATTCAATTTTAAGGCAGCAGTGAGAGTCAAGGTGATTTCTATTGGAACGTTGCTACAGCTGACATGCTAATCATCAACCATGCTCAATGAGCGACTGACACAGGGCCCCAAACTCCCACATTCACCAAATGCCAGTTGCTTTTGGGTGATTGGATTAACTGCTAATTTGTGATTTTGCACCACTATAGTGCAATAACGACTGGATCCTGAATTATTATGTAGTCTTCTGGCCTTATCTTGTAAAGGGGCTGTGTGTCAAAATCTATGTCTAAAATCTTAATTATTTAATTTATATCATGCTCGCATTTAATCAGATAACTGTACTTCAAATCATCTTCAATCAAACCTGTCTTTAAGGGGAAATTGGACGCAACAGACAGCTAATGTTAACCCCAAATATGTTAATGCAGCCCCGGTTACAGATAAAACTGCGTAGAGTAGAAGAACACACAATGACTACTGGGAATCGGCATGAGTACTCGATTTGGACCTAAGTATTTGTTCAACGTATAACGTAAGCATTTTTTTTCTCGCTATTCTTATAAAAGAAAATATATAATAAATATAAACGTAAATTGAACCTCTTCTTTATTTAAGGTTTACTTTTTTTTGGCAGGATGTAGTGAAGTATTTGCTATCAATGAATATCTGCACGGATCCAAACAGAAGAAATTGTAGATAACCGCAGATAACGTTCAACATTTTTAGTCAGACATCACTTGAGCTGACATAACAGGCAGAATGTTGACCAGGCATAAGAGTAATCTCTGAAAGTATTTCAACAAAATAAACAAAATCAATGTGCAGCGCAAGCTATGTAACGTTAAACTTGCGTATCACAGCTATTCTCTACAGTCTATACAGCGCAGAAAGGTAGGCTAACCCTAACCCTATGTTCTATTTTTCTTTCACAGTACTCCAATACTCAATAATTTGACGCGAGTACTCGAATATAGAAATTACTTAAAATGCCCATCCCTATTGACTCTGTACCGTCCCAAGGCTTGAGTACGGGGGGATCAAGTGTGAAGCTTGAGCCCAGCCTCATTGGTTTTTGGCATGATATCTGAGCAGGACCTGTTTCGGTAAAACCACTAACGTGTCAGGATAAAGCATCGTAAGGAATCCACTCTGGTTACAGCCTTTACTTGCTGTTTACTTCAATAGGCTTGGAACAATATGTGTTTGTTTCTCTGTGGAAAGAAAAGAGGAGGGGGCCAGCCAGAGATGAGCCCCATCTCTCTGAGCCCAAATCATATCCATACCCTCATATCATTCAAATATTCAAATAGTAAACTTTTTTTTGTCCTCTGTTAGCTCCCCCTCCAGCTCAATAGCAGATGAAGTTCACTAATGAGGTTATGCTTTTTCTTCTTTTGTTTGCATGGCCTGATCTAAGTGGAAAAAAGGGTTTCAAGCAAACCTGATACCTTGTAGTACACCTTCAGGCTGAGCAGAACCATTGCTAATTCTCTAAACTGAACCACATTCACTGTCCTTCTGGGCAGGTACGAGAAGCAGGGTGCAGGCTGTAACCTGTCAGCAGAGCAGATCACCCCAGAGTCCTCCAAAATTACATCCAGTTCTACTCTCCGACCCAAAATCCAAGGCATATGCACAGTCCTGACTGTAAAGTACATATCTCTGACTTAAACTGAGAGGGTCTCCTTGCAAATGTGGACATGGGGCCCCCTGTGCTCGAGCTGCGGGGTTGGACGGAGGGCGAGCCGCGAGGGCGTCTGCTGTGTTCCGGTGTTCTGGGAAAAGGACAGTGCACACAGCTGCGCTCAGGGGGTAAATGCAAAACAAACATGCCTCACACATGCTTCCCCCTCAGCTGTCATGGCTCTGCTTTCAAAGATTCTCCCCCCTCCTCAATACACACATTGCTCTATGCCTCTCCCTTTGCTCACTTCCACTAACGTCCACTGGCTCAAAGCTGCAGCCCCCCGTTTCGCAGGGTCCGAGGCACAGCCGCACGGCCAACCCAGGAAGGCTTTTTAATTAACACTGAGCCATGTGGAGGCAGTGGACTGCGGTATTGTGTGTCAGGACAGACAGGGCCTTCTGTTTTCTGGTTGGTTTAACGTAGACCGTTCCTCTGCACAGTGTGCGCAGACATACTGGCATTCGGTAGCTCAGGTTTACACAACACATACTGGTTTCACTCTTCTGTGTATTTAAGCTTCATTATTCATGGACTGACACATCTCCAGTGAGGTCTTCTGACACTACGAACCACAAACACTATCAATCTACCTGTCCTACAATCACATACGGACTGTTAATGCAATGTTACATAAAAAGCCTCTCCCTCCTGTATGCTGCATAACTCCATCCCTGTGCGATGAAGTCATCATCCACTTTTCTCATTTTCTAATACTACTGAAGTCAGGCAATCAGTATAAGAGTAAATATATGATAAAATATGTGTGCTGTTGTGTGCATGTACATTTTTGTGCATGCAAAGTGGATTGAAGTGTTATAAGACTCTTGGAAGCGTTATTAATTAGATGTTGTTTTATTTTGTGAGACAGTTTATCGAGTATTTGAGTGTTATCACTTTTTTTCATTTGGTGGTAAAATGGTTTTTCCAGAGTTGTGTTTGAACATTGTTTTTCCTCTTGATATGTAATTCTTCTGATTTTTTTTTGTTTTTTTGCTCCAAGTTTTGTGGCTTTAAGCTGTCTTTTGAAATGAGTGTATGAATTTACTCATGCTTGTGTTAAGTTTTGTGTGTGATTAAAGTACAATAAGTTATTGCACTTCTATTCAGAATCAGTATTTAATTTTTGTGAAATGTGGTACATGCTTTACACATATTTACCAATTAGTTTCCAAAACCTATCCCTAACTTTTCCATAGTTTTACCCCATTTCAGTGACTTGAAGTAATTTATAATAGGCACAATAATGACGCTCTTACTCGAGTGTGTTATGCCGTATGAGAGGCATTGTAGCAAAAACGTAGCATGGAATATGGAGTGAAATGCCTTCGTGTCTACACAAACAGATACAAAGTGGTAAGGTTATCTGGCTTGGCTACGACAGGCATGAAATACGTGCTGACGCTGGCAGTCTGTTGAGTGGCCTTTTGGTTGTCTCAATGCTTTTTCCCTTTAGTATGGCCGACCAGAGCTGCTTTCTGTCATGTTGCCAACGTCAAATGTTTTGGTGCAGAGCCTACATCCAGCGCCAGTAGGGTCTGGCCATGCAGTTTATTTATCGTTTGAAAGCCAAACATAATTTAACACACACTTCCCAGGCATTTGCAGATAAATAAACTGCTAACGCTTGCTAACTTCACTTGCTCGTTAGACATTCCCGCCACCAACTAGCTGCGTATGCCTATGTGTATCAAGAGATACTAATGGCATTTTAATGGTTACACAGTGCAGAACTAAATTATTTTTAAATCACTAATACAAGAAATATATTTCCCGTAAGATTAGATATGTTTTGGGATTTTTATGAACACATTTTAAACAAAAGCCAAGACAACGTTTCTACAAAACTTTTCCAAAACACTCTTTTGATTCCAAACCATTTTCAGGCCTGGACAACAGTTTCTGATTTCATGACAATGTGACCTGGTAACAAGGTTTAAACAGCAAAAGATGATAGAGGGTAAAAGGTAATGGTGATGGTGGTTTGCTCTAGCTGTTAAAGCATAGAAGCATGGAAGAAACTCAACCATTCTCCTGTTAGTATCGAGAGATTATTCAAGTCACTCTCAGTCTGAAGAAAAGCGTTTCAAGTCATCATCAATAAAGATAGCGGTTGGCCACAGCTTGCGAATACGATGTCTGCTGTTGTTAAAAATCCAATGAATTTGCAGTGTCTTATTGCATTGCACCACCCTGCCAAAATATTGTGTCATCCCTGTAGTCACATTCTGAAATCCCCACGCAATTCAGTGCCTTTGAAGGGACACGAGTGCTGAAATGAGATCGCACAACCCGCAAGAGTATCACACTAATTGAAGTTGACAAAAATACGGACTGCGCCCTTTTGAACTGCTGACATTGAACAGGGTGGATTAGGCGGCGTATATTAACAACAGGTGACGGGCTGGAGGGAACAGTGGATCGTCCGAGTCACGGAGGGTCTGGACGGTCACAGAGTGGAGTAAAGACAGACGTGAAAAAAGGAAGGAAAATGTCTTACTTCATCTTCTTCCCGCCTCAGTCACACAAAGATGGAGAAAAGAGTACTGAGACATATACGTGGGTTTTTTTTTACTTATCATGTATTACAAAGTCATATATATATATACACGTAGATACATAAACTCAGTCAAAAAATTTAAAACAATTTCACTGACCTTATGGAATTAATAGTAAAAAAAAAAAAAAAAAAAAAAAAGCAAATAAAACTGTCACAAAGCAATGTCAGTGTCTTAAAGGCTGCACCGCTCTCAGTTTTATGGCCTGAACACTGGAGCTGGGACAACTAGGGATGAAAAGGACGAAAATATAAACACACGAAATACGGGTATAATGGAAAAATAAAAACAAAGCATTGCGTCAACAGTTTATACACATGTTTGGAAAAGTGTGGATTTGGGAATTATCTATTATTCACTATACAGAATGCGTCTTTGAATGCTTGGCAAGTGATTGTGCTTATGTAGTGTTCACACACGTAACTCAGCTCATGAAATGGCTTAATGGCTGCTTAAATTAGCATCTCTTTTCTTATATATTTATATATATATATATATATATATATATATATATAACAAAAGGTTTGCACAGGCAGTATAAAATTACAATTCAAGATGTTCCAGCAGCTCAGCATGTCTTTTAAAATCAGCAGTTACTCACTCTAAATATTAGATTTATGGTACCAGCTTTGTCCAATCTGATTAAAACAGAACGCATGTGAAACATCGACTGTACATCATCTGTTAGCCACCGTGCTGTGTGTTATCACATTCAATTAACCATTAGATAAAGCCTACGTAGCCTATATTTCCTGAATATATATCATGTAAGTTAGACATTTATTACTTTTTCTTTTAATACAGTACGGCTAAAAGAATCAGGTCCATGTCTGCTTTTGAAAGAAGAAGAAAAAAGAAATCCTACTTGGAACATCATAAATTATGACTACTATACAGCACTGCTGCAAAAATACAAATATATACACTGTATACGCTGATTCCAGAGCAGCTGGAGCCTCAAGTTTCCAGTTCCAAGACAGTAACAGTGAAGGACCACAAGTCTCCAGTAAGTCAGCCTGTCCATCAGACATCAGCCTCAGGGGGGACCCTCCAATAGCAGTTCATGTAACAGCGGTCTGTGCGTTTGTATTGGTAAATGTTAGATAATATCTTTCACTTTAAGCCAAATAAGCACGTCACTCTCATCACCATCCCCAGAATCCAGTGTCTCCTGTCAGTCAAGATATTAACTTAACGTCCCGTACAATACTGCCTGTTCAATTCAATCTAAAAATCAAAGTGACAGTCATTTGAACTGAGAGGTGTCAGGAGCGTGTACCACTTTATGTCTGAATACTGATGTCCTGAAAAAAGACGATGTCGGTGACAAATGTTGAAGTTTTGAGGCTGTGACTGGGTCCAAACATCTGTCACAGGCTGGTCAGAGGCTGCCGATGTTGGGAAAGCTCTTGAGCTTCTCTGGGAAGTCATCCTTATAAAGCACTGGGTCTGCACGGTGTTCCACCACCTTCAGAGGCATCGTACCAAAAACTGATGCAAACTTGTTGATGCACTCAGATCTGGGTACGAAAACACAACGGATTTAATTTAAAAGCAGGCATGTGTTTATTTTTGTGGTTAGTAATGTTTGAAAATGTTATATATGGATGTGGATTTTACCTTCTTTATTTCTCCTTCGTTCTGACTTTCCCTTTCTTTCTTTTCCTTGCCTTCTTTCTTCCTTTCTTTCTTTTGTTTCCTTCTTTCTTTCTCTCTCTGTCTGTCTCTCCTTCTTTCTCCATCATTTTCTCTCTTAAATTATTGTAAAGTGCCTGACTTCCTCAAATAAGTTTTTAATATCTAAAATGTATCTATGTTCAGATATCCAGCCACTGATCTTGTGTGTGTATTTTGGCACAGCTCACAGAATTTGCATGTGTGCAAAATATCTCTGACTTCAAATAAATGAGTGCGTCTAATTTAAAGAGGTAATTGTAAAATAAATATTTTTTTTATTGTTTTTACTGATAAAAAAAGGAACAGATTATAAAAAATTGAGTTTCACCCAAACTTTCGTCACTGTGCAAAGACTGTGGTGTTTCCTGCTGCAACAAGACACTTTCACTTTACGCATGGTTGTCTTACAATGAGCAGAAAATGCCTCCATAGGAAGTGAATAAAATATTTGGGAAAAATTGCAAGATGCCCTGCTGTTGGTGATGCACCAGAATCCAAGAACAGACTCTTAATTTACAGTAAGGATGCAACAAATGGTATTTTTGAAAACCATTTTTTGCACAGATTTTTGTATACCATATTTAAATGTGATTTCGATGGTTAAAAGGTTAAAAATGAATTTCCAAAAATAGTAATAAAATAAAAATAAATAAATAGCTATAAAAGTATTCTACTACTGGAAAGTCTGCACAATACCAAGCCACAGTAATGAGGTAGGTATAAGACGTGCATGCAAAAATGCAACAACAGAGAAACAAGAGATTTCAAGTTGAAGTTTGTATACGCACACACACAGACACACAGATACACAGATACAGACACACCCACACACTATAAAAAAAGACAAGATTCTACTGTGCTCATTTAGTCCACCACTCCAAAACAAAGTGCCGTACCTCTCCACCATGTGTGTCTGATCCAGGGACAGTCCGTCAATGGCAGTACACTCAGGGCACTTGAACTTCTTCCTGGGGGTCACCTGAACAGAAGCAGAACAAAGTCACACCAATAACGTCAGTTCACTTTAACTTTTTGTTAAATGTGAGCAGCCCAGACAGACGCTAATAAACTGTCCAGTCTGATGAAATAACTCTGTGACATCCGACAAGAACTTCTGTAAAGCACAGTATGTGGAAAAAAATTCTCAGCTCTCATCAGCAGAGTTGGAGAGTAATGATGTATGGCCTTCCTCTGTCTAAACTCCATCACATCTACACCCCTGACACATGCCTGCACCAAACGCTCTGAACCTGTGAATGTATGTGTGTGTAGAAGAAAGTGAGAGACACAGAGAGGGAGACAGAATGGGTGGGTGTTTTCTGAAGGAACCTGATGGAGATATGGTGGGATATGGGAGTGCGGGCGAAGGTGAAGGGAAGTGTGCGGCTTGCGATTTGATGGCAGGGTGTGCGTGAGCCCCGGTGAGCTTAGGAAAACATACTCAGAGGGGGAGTGCCATTGAGTGACACCCAGATAAGGGAGGTTAAGACTGGGCTTTAGCTCAGGCCCCTGCACCTGGGCACAGTCAGTGTGATGGAGAGGGGGAGAGGCGGTGAAGTCGAAGGGTGAGAGCTGATCAAACCCAGAGATGCTGGTCCGCTATGTCAGGCTTCAGCCTCCCCCTGCAAGCTTAAAGCACCCAGAACAGTCAGAGCTATGGACGTACCTTTATGGGGGCTTTGCCTGTGATGTTCGCCACCAGGAAGTTCATGGCAATATCTTCACAGTTCATGTGAGCGTCCACCCAGTTCTTGATGTCTCCAGGCATCTTATATGTATACAGATAGTTGAAGTACTGGAATGGAAACAAATCCACAACAACAACTGATTACTAGGTGTGATATAGATATACTGCAGTCATTATGTACAATAATACAGACACTGCTTGACACGGTGACCCAAGAGTATGTAGGAGGAAGCACTGCACTAGAATTCCCTTGAACTTAAGTGAGCATGTGAGCTTTTAAGTAGAAGTGAGATAACCTTGCTCTACCTATGACACACTGCTCGTCTATCACCGTAATCTTCCCGTCTGAAATCCCACACATACAAAAAAACAGATGTCTACAGGAAATTCTCAAATCCTTTCTGCAAACTTCATTCTTTATTTGATTTCCACACATAATGGTCAATTTCCTTTCCAAAATTGATTCTGTGTGCATCATTACTACGCAAAAGTCCTGACATCCATGAGCTCTGAGGGAAACGTGTTTGACAGAGGAAGAGGCAGAGGCAGAGCTCAAGCAGCCAAAACCACTTAATATCAGGCTTTTCCCAGGTTACCTTGTGGTAGAAGGCGGCTCCAGTTAGGACCATGGAGACCTCGTTGGTCCACTCCGACTCGTACTTCCACTTCCCCATTTCATGGTCCCAGAGGTGCAGCCGGCCAGGGTAGCCCACCAGCCTGTCTGGGAACTCCCTCCATACCTGGAGAAGGACAGGAAACGGATTGTCAAACACATTTTCAGGTGAACTGAACTGATGGTTTACACTAAAAGATGAATGATTATGAGGTTTATTTAAAAGAGAGTTTAAGAATTAAACGTTTAGTTTTAGGTTTCAAAATATCTCATAATTTTTTGTCCGAGCCAAACATCACAACTGAGATTCAAATTGAAATATTTTAAAATAGTAGTAGCTTTATGACTGGCAGGATATCTCAGGCTTTGCACCAGCAGCCAGTCTGATCATCTGGTCATACGGACAGCTCCTCTATCCTGCCTGTAATTCCATGTAATTATCCTTAAACTGAGCACAATTTTATTAAATGGCGTCTAAATGGATTCAGGTGAGTTTGCTGGGCTAAGTGGGGCCTGGCAGGTATGTGGGCATGGAAAGCATCAGCTCCAGACCTGTCATCATTCCTCACACATCAAACACATCCAGCGAGGCGGTCAAATCCCCAACCAGTGGAGAATGAGACTGTAATCTCCCTGAATGACTTTAAACTCTGGGATCAACTTGAAATGATTCCCTGCAATACGTGCCATCAGAGGAAAGATGGGAAAACGTGGTCAATGTTAAGGTTTTTTTTTTGTTTTTTTTTTATTATTAAATAGGGGTCTTTTTCTCACCTCGTAGCCAAACTGCAGTTCATCAGATGTCAGCATGATGATGTCGTCATCGATGGCTAGCACGGCTTCTGTCTCGATCTCGTCGTAGGGGAAGAAGCGGTTACTCAGCTTGTTTTCTTTAGTTCGCACGACTTTGAGAGGAACACCGATCTTTGGCCAAAGAGACTCTGCCAGGAGGAAAACATTAAAATCATAGCAACCACAATCCTGGTTTTAATCACAGAGATACAGAGCTAAAACAATGCAGTCAATTAATAGGTTCACAGAACATTAATTGTCAATAATGCTGATAACAAAATAAAGGTTTAAAGACTTTCCAAGCAAATATAAGCAAATTTGGTGGTTCAAGCTTCTCAAATATGGGGATTTCCTGTCTATATTTTTCTTATAACACAGCAAAATGACTTAAATTTTTAGGCTGTTGGTCTGAATAATTAAGTTTATTAAGTACATACAGTATGTGTGACAATAATATATTCTTAGGGTTTGAAAAAATGATAAATATGGCCACTGTCAGTGTCTGAAGATGGGTGAGGAATTATAATGTCATTTACCACTGACAGAGATATTTGAAGCTCTGTCCTGCCAGTGGAAAACAGTGCTCTGGGAGTTTAACTTCACTCACTGACTCGTATCACTACGTCAACCTCAAGCACGTGCAAAACTAACCACATGGCGATTCTTCATGAGGCAGATCTACAAAGTGTTTTTTCAGGGCAGCATTTCAAAGATCTTGGGCAGTGTCCATGGCACGGACTATGGCACAGACAGATCACACAGAATGTGTCCCCTCATTAATGGGCTAACTGGGGCCTGGCAGCCTATGAGACGAGCTCCAGGACCTCCTAACCACGTCTGAGGTCTACTGTCAAAAGCTATTGTCAGGAAAACTGCTATGTTAAACGCCCGGAGTTTCTGCTTTCACTCTGTCCATGTTGCTGTCATCCCTTCTTTTAATTCCAGGATTGGAAAAAGACAGTAGGAGTGAGGGAATTATGGGCTATTATCTGAATTTTAAAACTTAACCCCAACCTTCATATGGGTCAGAATGCAGTTATTGTTAATTCTGCTGCGACTTCCTAAACTATATTCAATACCCAACATAACAAAATTCCATACTGTGGAGGATATGCTATGGCTTTAATACATGCCTCCTGCATTTATTGTGACTGTGTGGCTGCTGTACAGACTGAATCATTGTGACGTTGTGCTGACAACATCAGTCACTTCCGGGTAGACAACTGCCAATTGATTTCAATTGTAGAGATACATGTGATCATCAAACTGGTTTATTTCAGCCACAATTTTAATGTTTAAAATAAATCGTTAAATGCGGTGGTTCGACTTATTGTATTTTTGTACTGTGCTTATTTTGTGCACTGTTGTGTTTTCCAAGTATATTTGATAAAAACAAATCTACCAGCACAGAAACTAAGCATCAATTCGCCTGGTCAGCATCTTCTTAAATAAAGACAAGCGGAAGCAAAAAAATAGGAGCTTGTAAACACATCAGATCAAGGCCTGGTGCAAATGGGGAAATCTGCCTTCATATTGGACTGAGCCCCATGAGTCTGACCCGTCAATGGCCCCTTGTTAATTCTAATGGGTCACAAAGCTCCAGCCAGGCGCCGCTGATGCCTCTAATGAAAAGGCAACTCACAGCCATGAGGGAGCACTTCAAAGTCGTCTCATTACTTCATTACATTAGCCAACTCTTACAGCAGCAGGACCGATTTAATTCCTGGTCCAGAAACAGTCTTCGTCTGAGTAACGCAGTCAGTGGGGCAAGGCACGATTAACTGTTGTGTACTTAATTGCCATATTAAGGCAAATAATTACAATGCAAGGTGCAATAAATAACAAATAATAAGAGCATAGTATGACACATCAATGATGGAATACATCTAATGATCAACAGTAATGAAAGACCCAAACAGAGACTGTATGGCTGAAAGACCAGACGTGTAAATTTTCTGTCTGGGGATTATTGTTTTGTTGTTAAAAATATCTCTACATCAAATCAGAATCAAATTAATCTACTTTTGCTCTTGTGATTATACAGTAATGTATTAACAGTGAACCATTATAAACTATGGGAAGTTTGGAGCTCCAAAATGTGAAAATGTCGTTCAGTACAACACATAAAAAGTGTTATTTGTGTAAAATCTTTGAAAATTGTTCACTGTATATTAAGTACGATTAAAATTTAGAGATCAAGGTCATCGTTTGACATCAGTGGCCGGATACTTGCCTGTTAAGTGCGTTTAAAGGAATACTTCACCCACAAAATGACCATCAGAGAATCAATAAGTCATGCCGTGTTACCTTGAATTTGTTAAGAAAACTTGTTTTTCTCGCATACACAGAGAACGGTGAACATATTGATTTATGATTGATTGGGGAACACGTTCAACAACAGCAAAACTAGATTAAAACATCCGTTCCCAAACTCTCACACAACTCGGCGTGCGGTATAATCCAAGGCTCATTTATCCAGCCGTATGCTGAGAACGCCACAAACATGCATTTTTCAGTTCAGGTTTAAATAGTGACATTTTAGTGAAACACGGCATGACTGATTGACATACAAATAATCATTTTCTGGGTAAAGTATTCCTTTAAAGAACAAAAATTGGCATTCAGTACAACAAAAAGCGCTGTTACACCACAGTGTCTTCTGTCATGTGTTATTTGATAATTAAAAAGTATTCAGGCAAATAACGCATTTTTACTTTGGTAACAAATACAACACTGACATTTGATTAATTCATTTTAAGTAAATTTAGTCCTTTTAAAACACTTTTGCGCTTCTAAATGCAATTGTCTAATAGAGAAAGGGCTGCACATCACAGAGCAAAGTCACATCCCGTTGCCAGCAAGGAGAAATTAATGGTGTCATGCAACAACAGCTAAGTAAAAAGCCAATAATAACAATCTAATTAAAATGAAAGATGTTGGTCATGTTCTGTATTATTATCACAATAGTGAATATGCTGTTAAGATTAAAACAACAACATAATCGAAGGGAAACGTTGTTAAAATCATTTAAATCTTGTGTTTCTACTGTAAAAGAAGAAGTGGGGCAGATTTAATGCTACTGTTCATCTTAGTAGTTTTTATTATTAAAAGTTTGGATTAAATCCATTGTTTGATAAACACTGTTACACTGAATGACATTTTAGTAAGATGAAATATCTCTGACATGTATTTAAAAAAAGTGACTGCATATTTCTTGAGGACCACCTTTAAATGTAGAAAGGTAAAACTCAAGAAATCTAGATGAGCTTTTAAAGATTTAATTTTGCTTTTATGTCATAGCAAAAGCTTAGGAGAGACAAGAACGGCAGGAGGTAGAGCGGGGATGACATGCGGCAAATGGCCCGCGCTGGAATTAAACCTGGGCTGCCCCGATAAGGACTGAGCCTTAATACTATGCGCTCGACCATATGAGCTACGATTGGGCCCCTAAATCAAATTAAATCTTAAATTGAATGTTTTTTTGTTTTTTTTTTCCTTCACATTTTAAACCCTTACCCATCTTTGACTTAAATAGAAATATATCTTTTGGAGAGCTTGATGAACCTTATTTTTTTATGAGAATCTGTTACACTCACCCTCAGGAGGACTTTTGTTCTGGTTATTCCACACCACCAGCAGCTTAGCCAAGCTAGGCACTTTGGAGATTTCAGTGATGACCCGGAACAGACTCTCAACACGATCGTAGGTCAGCACCACTGCTGTGAACCCTGGTGCTCTTGGTGGGATGAGTGGCAAGAACAGAGGGCTGTTGACACTGGACCATTTCTATACAAGACAGGAAACCAAGAAAAACACACAAACTGTTTAGACCACAAACATCTTTTTTTTTTAAATTCTTTATCATTCATCCTTTTTTATTTCCATGAAAAAATAACGTAGAGCTTGCCTCGTGGCTTCTGTGTTAACCCCGTCTGTCATGTTTTCCATGATTTAATGCACTATAATAGTGCTTCACTGGACAGTGAGGTCACCTGCAGTAATTTCCAGATTATGGGTTTTATTATGGAGCAAGAATCATCCAATAATGTCTCCCGGGGGCTAACGGAGGCAGAGCACAGGATGCCAAAAGCTTCCAGTTGGAATGCCAAGGAAACCCAACAGAAGCAGCAGTACAGAAGGACACGAAAGACTGGGATGTAGTTTGCAAAGAAGACAGGCTGGCCACCCTAATGCATCTTGTGATGCTATTATAGTGGATTTTTCTGGGACAAATAAGGTGGGACAGAGAGGAGGAAGGGGGGGAATGGGAACAGCAACTAGTGGCTGTCTACAGTCGGTGTGGAACTTGGCTTTTCTTTCATTGCTCCCCTTTAAAATGGCTTGTAAAGCCTGGGAGCCACACTGACTCCAGTTTAGATCAAGTGACACTCTTAAATGAAGGAAGCCACAGGAGAGTTTTCTTATCATACGTGTGAACTAAATACTAAACTTTAAAAGGTCACAGTCATTTGGATTACAGTGGCATCAAACCAGAGACAACTAGTGTTAGTCTGTGTGCAAACAATAACGTTTTTTTTTTTCCAAAGGTTGTGAAATAAAAAGACAAACCGTACCTTACATTTACAAGCATGTGGTACTCTAACACTAGCAGATATAGAAGCATCAGGATTCACTCTTAATAAACTTCCATCAAAGGCTCCAAAAATGTTCCACCCTGGTTACAGAGACAATCAGTCTGAGAAGGGCAAAGAGAGCGTATCTAACCCAGTAAATCTGTGGGCTTCTTGAAGTACATATAAACCCTGCTTCTCTTCTGGGCCCAGGTGGCCACACAGTGATTATGTGGCTCCTTCCACAGCATCAACACAAGTCTGTCAACAGAGACACAGCCACTGCCTTTTACACAACATCAGTCACTTCTCCACCAATAAAAATTCTCTTTACTGGCAAGTGGAAACTTCCTTGTGGTCATTCTCACATTGTCAAACAAGCGGAGGGGGGAAATAATTAAACTAACACGTATATGCGGCGCAGATGCACTTAAACCGTATAAAAGAGGCAGAGACCACTTAAGTCATTTGTCAAACTAAATAAATTAGATGAAAAGAAAGCCGCGACTCATCATGTCACCAACAGATCTGAAGGAGTTAATGTGTCCTTATACTTTATATCTTTCACTAAAAAAAGAAAAAAGAAGAGTTTTATTTGGCTATTTGAACTGCTTGAGTGGTTCTTCGCCAAAGATTACGAGCTTTTATCCATCCTGTTTATCTGTGTGAAACACATTTTAGACATTTTTTCATTCAACTTGAACAACACATTTAAGTATAACTAATGTGCACAGTAGTGGTAGACTAAATCTAATCTTCCATTGTATTGCTTTATAAATGCAAACGATAAAGTTGCAACACTAGACACAGTACAATTCATTAGTATTAGGACAGTGATGTGTTTTTATTATTATTTTGGATGTATTTCAGCCAACTGGATTTCAAAAGAAAAGACTCTGAGGTTTAAGTGCTGACTTTTAGTTTTCAGGGTATTCAAAGTATTCGCATCCACAGAGAGTGAACAGTCTGGGGCTCCTGGGCCTTTTTTTTTTTTACCCTTCATGGATTATGTCTAATACATTTTATGATACATGGTTAATCAATATCACAATCAGAATGTAAAGTTGAAAGTCAAAACTTCAACCTCATAGCAGTTCTTTAATTTCAAATCGAATGTGCAATATAACAGAGTCATTACAAAAATGTCCAAATACTTACAGACTGCACTGTAACTTTGAAACAAGATACTGATCAATTAAGACTTTCATATGTTCAGGTGCCAATCACTGAGATGCCTTAATTCTTATAATGTAGAACCCTTATAAGTATGCCCACTACCTACAACTCCAAAACAAAAAGCCGCTTGTCCCTTATTCTGAACACCCCCCCTCCAAAGGCACCAGCAATCCTGGGAAATGTGCTTTCAATTACCAGCCTAAAGACTACAGGAGGAGAGGGGGGGGATGTCTGCCTGATTTATTTAGTGCTGTGTGCAAGTTCTTCTCACCATCCATTCACTGAATCCATCGAGAAAACACTTCATCTCCCATCTCAGGCAGGAATGGCCAAAGGTCTGTACCCTGACACAATTAACCTCCTCTGGCTCTGGACAAACCTTAAGACCTGAGTGATACTGATAGATTGGACGGGGGGCTGGACACGCTGACAAAACAATTTGACATAAGTGGGCAATGTCAAGTGTAAGTGCTGATTAAAAAGCTACCTGCTCAGAGGAAAACAGTTGACTGTGGTTGAGAGTGGGCAGCTGCTTGACTGTAAGTCCATTAGACATGAATGACTGTACAGATTTGGGCAGAAGTGAAATGACTAACATTAGAAAACACCCCTCGAAGCGCTGCTTGTTTACACCAACGCAACCTGATTGTGACTGCTACCTCTCTAATCTTAGCATTTAAGTGAATCTACTTAAACTGGGATACTTGTAGACATCTGACAGATGCAAAGACACCATTATGCATCCACATGCATGCTCACATGCGCACGCCTCTACCCCACAGGCTGAGGATGGAGGAGACTCTAGATCAGACCGAGCTGATTAACAACTCCTGAGAGATGGTCGCCCAGCCAAGCTGTCTGCAGCCACAAACTCCCACAACCACAGGGATGCTACACACACACACACACACACACACCATTCTTCACATCCAGCATACTCTCTACAAACACAATGACTCAGACATGCAGGAACTTATTTTTCACCACAACGGAGGCATCCTCCTAGTGCAGAACTGCTGACACAAACTGGCTGCCTCAGAGCTAGCTGGGTGTATACCAAACTGTGAAGTGCAGCATGTGTGGCGCTTCAGAGAGACTGAAGGCATCTACTGTCACTCTGCCACAGAGGCTTCGATTTACAAGGCACAAGAGAGTGGGGAAGCTAATGTGGCATTGTGAGCGTCTGTATGGTCAATGCTCCATCCTGGATGGGTTTCACTCAGATGTCTGCAATATAAAGACTTCTAGGAATACAACCGAGCGGCTCAGCACAATAGAGCGCGCACACACACTGTATAGATTAGTTGTATGCTGGAGGGGATATAACTAAATATCAGATACTTCTGAAAGATAACAATGGAAGGTTAGGACACAAAAATTATATAAAGACGAAGTCCCTTCCCTTCCCTTCCCTTCCTGTGGACCACCATGGGAACTTATGATGGGAAGAATATGTACGGTAGTTAATCGTGTGAGACAAATAATGTTTTGATCCCTTTTGAATTTTGCCATGAATCACACATATGATGTTTATCAACTTAAAAGATAATTTTGCAAGTCAAGAAAGAAGCAGTTTGTTGTAAAAATGTTGAAGTAGAAAACTGTAAAAATACCTAATTAAAACAACTATGCGAGTTGTGCAAGAGATGTCTTAGTTTTGAAGCTACGCTGGCTGTGTGTTTGGTGCCAGGATATATTCACGAGCAACAGTCTTGCTTGTTCTTTCACCTCCCAGCTGATAACAAGACCAGGAGTCAATGAATAAAATACACACTTGCATGGAACATAGCTAAGTTACCTAGCTAGTTAGTGAGATGGTGTTGGTGACGTATGTGGTGCGAGATGAGATGTAGTTCACTGGACAGTTTCACACAAAACTAAACAGGACAATGATAAACCTACAACTAGCTGCACCTTTCTTGACTTGCTAAATTATCTTTTAAACTGACAAAATCATATGTGTAATTCATGGCACAATTTAAACAAGAATAAAACTGATTTGTCTCTCATCGCTGACTACCATGCATATTTGTTCTGAAATAAGTTCCCATGGGAACATCAGATGGGGAGGGATTTCACCTCTCTATATAGTCCTACTCAATAGCTAACAGTTACAAAATACATGCAAAATGCACATCAAAATAAAGGCAACACAGTTACATACCACCACAGGGGGATTGTTCCACTGCTCGTACGTTTGTGCAGCATATGGGTAGATGCGGTCATTGATGATCTGGAGCGTTGTCAAGCCAATAGCCTTCATGGAGCTGAAGTAGGCCTCCCAGAACCAGCGTGCCTATGGACGAATGCAAAGGACTTCTTTAAATGTCCCCATAAAAACAAATACTTGGCAAAAACAGCAAATGCAAAACATGCTTAAATGATCAACACTGCACTACACATTAAACAAAATGTATATTAATCAAACGTGCTCTTTCAATTCAGCTGTCATAGATATTCACTGTACAGATGTAGACAATACAGAGTTGGATATTTGCACTAATTGATGAAAAAAAAAAATGTAATAAAGGAAGGGCAATTCTGTCATTACAAAAACAGGTATAAGAAAACCCTGTTTTTGTTTCCAGAATTAGTCACCTTAATGGAAGCGCTACTAACAGAATAATTTATGTGGACTATAATAATTGACCTCAGCTTGAATAACATCATATTTCATGAAACTGTCGACATGTTGTTATTGCTTATAAAAACTGTTTTCTTACTTTTATTATCATTCTTTTCACACCAGTGTGAAGTCATAGCTGTAAAATCCAGATTCCTCCCCCCCAACTCCACCCCTGCTCTGAGACTTTAAAGACAATTTTGCAGCCCCCTCCAGCCTCTTGACCATTAACATCTCTTCTTCTGAAGCTCTCTGAAAATCTCTTTTGACGGTGTCTGTTTTGCTTTAACAGATCTCTGATGTGAAAAGCAGACTTTAATGATAACTGAACTCTTCACCCATATCTTAATGTTATCACTTTGGCTGCTGGAATACCAACTCTACTCACTCAGTTTTTTCCAGCCAACACTGCAAAGATTAAAAAGAATACCTGTATATTGCTGTTTATTTTGGATAGTTTGTCGCAGCTGTAGAGCTTTTATACCATAAATTGATCAATCTAGAGTAGTGCTACTGACCATGACATATGTGTCTCGCCTCCTTCCCTCCTGCAGGGTCCTATTCTAGTTAGAAACTTCAAGGGACAGTTCAGAGGCAAGAGAACCCTATAAGAGTTAATGAAGCTTCAAACAGCACTGTCTCCTGCCAGGAGGCACCATGTAACACTGACCCGACTCCACCCCACCAGCTCCTCAATGACCCGCAGCTCTGGAGCCGAGGATGTGAGTATTTGTGTGTGAAGCACCGAGCTAAATTTCTTTCTCCTCCTAATGCAACGCACCAGTGTGTATTATTGGTTAATGTTTCCCCCAAACAAAGACGATCCGTAGTGACACGTGAACATGTGCCCGTTGCCTGAATCGCCCAAGTCTGAGTATAAGCACTGGGGTTGTACAACAATACAAAAACAGCATTTATTTTTATAGAGAGGGAGAGGAGAATCCAAAAAGACTTTCTAATCTCAGGGGGGAATCCCAACGGCCCATAAATCAGCCGGTGATGAAAGTTACTTTTTCCGACTGGGGGGAGGCAGAAAGCAAACTGTGCTGGCCCAAAGGCCCATACCACCACCCTCCACCCTCTCCCAGCGCCTGCAGGAATTTTTATGAGCATGAAGAAGAGACAGCGTTGCAAGAGAGGAAGAGAAACTCTTTACTCCATCTTCCATTTGCTACATCTAGCTCATAGTCTACACTTTGTTCCTGTTTGTTCTACTAACTAATTAAGATGTGTAACAGCAAATATGGCAACTATGACCAACTTAATTCATGAGCTAACCAAAATTTATTTCACCAATAAAAAGAAAATTGTGTGTAATGCAAATTGTGACAATAAACCTGCTGCAAATATTAAGAAATAATGCAAACAATCCCAAGAGAGTCAGGTCCAGGATATATTCCTCTCTAAGTCAAACTTTACGGGCATCCCATGTAACGCTTGGTTAAAACTAAATTATCTTCTCATTTCCTTCAGTTTGGAAACTTCCCCAGCAGCTGCCACTCCTTTGTTGTTTGAAATCATTAAAATAAATTCTCAAAGAGACGATCAAAAACAGTTTACATTACAGTAGTCTGCATCACTTTGCTTAATTCAGAGGAAGTTGTCAAGTGCCTGACAGATGATTCGACCTATAGAGCAGAATTGGCAGGCAGTGAGCTGTGGACAGAACCAGGCAATCATTAGTGTTTTTGACATAATCAAAAACAGCGGTGAGACCACGTCCGTTTCAATCATGTGAGCTACTCACTGGGAATATTGTTATGCTCAAGATTTATTAGCACTTAACTTTTAACTGTGATCAAAACATTTCTACACACATACACGACTTGGTAATCCCATGTGTAAATCACTCCTTATAGGAATGGCTAAAATTAAATATAAACTTTGGGTCGTGGGGACCGTAACTGAAGACCACTGCTTTAGCAGCAGGTTTCATGTGGAGTTGCACAATCTTGGTGCTTGTTAGCCTCATTGTTTCCTGGAATACAGACAGTGACGCTAGTTTGTGTTGCTCTAAACATTCTGCACACCATAGGACTGTTTATACTTTCAATTTCATACTCAACTTGTAAGTGCAGTGACTTTCTGATAAATTCTGCATTTGAAAAGGTAAAGAAAGAAAGTAAGAATCTGGTCGAGGCCCTCGGTTAATAGTTCAAGGATATAAAATCCGCAACTCTCAACTGTTAAGATTAAGGAGCTGTTATTATATTTTTGACTGACCAAGAAGCCACTGACACCTGTCATCATCCCAGCTGACTGTTCAGTTCTTTCTGGCGGGGATGTACATAAAAAGAAGACTGAACTGAAGAAAAGCAGACAGCATATACGAGAGAGAAGAGTAGACCAACGTGACATATTCTATAAATCAGCCGCAGCCAGTGTACTGCTCTGCATGATGGAGTGCTGGGAGGTTACAACAAAGTTGGGAAGACAGTTGGCTCAACAGACTGAAAGAAAAACCTGGTGGTCAGATTGAAGCTCAATACCAAGGCGGAAGAAGAGCAAAGGATGAGGAATAAGTTTCCAAATCCCTCCTCCCATCTTATATGTTCCAATTTAAAAAAAAAAAAAGAATAGATTTGGCTGAGTTAATCTAATAGAGGTCTGTAGTGTATGTGTCCTATTTTGAGGGTATGACCCAAACGAGGCTCATGGAATTCAGTACACAAACATGGGCTCACATGAGCACTGTTAACATTTCACAGCTGTCTAATATGTGGCCTTTCAAAATGTGACCTAAATGGATGCAATTACATCATCTCAAATTTGTAAATTAGTTCTGCTGTCTGAACAGAGTCTAGTGACTACCGATGAAAGCTCGACAGTAGTCCGTCACAATTTGACCCCGTCACAATTTGACCTTGTCTCTAATAAAACACGCTCTAGGTGGAAAATGTGATTCTAATCCAAAACAGTTTTCATCAAATTCAACGAATATCGCCTCACAATCCGCTTGCTTTCTGTGTGTGTGCTGAAAGACAATCTGATGCTCATACACAGCCCTGGCTCTGTAAATAGGAACAAACAAAGTGACTTGGATCGAGCTACATAGCACTATGTCGGCAACGCTCCCTCTTCCACGTCTTTGCTCACGAGGAACAGAGCTAGACCATGATAGTCATGAAAGGTAAATAACATCAGAGATATTACCGGAGTCTCTGAAGGAGCACTGACGGAAGGGGCGTATTTGTTTGGGTGCTGAGTTCAAATATCAGCAGTCTCGCTCTCCTGAATTGCAGACTCAATCTTTAAGTCAACCAAATGCTCTGTCCCTGCAGGATTAACCGAAACTGTACTCAATGTGTAAATGTTAATCTGCTATGGAGAATATGAGAAAAATATCAACATTTGTGCAAATTAAAAACACGCTTGACCTGCCAGAGATGCTATTGATAAATAATGAATACAAATTACAGGATAGTTTTTCTCTTTTAGACACGCTTTAAAGCTATAGTGCGTAACTTCTACAGGTCCGTAAATGTCCGTTTCACCCAAGCCACTACTAGAGGAGATGACACAATGCTGATTAAGCCGATCGGCTCCTCTAACATCTCGCGGTATTTTTCAATATATATCATTTTTAGTATGCGTGTCGACCGGCGACATTCACGCGCTGGCGCACAGGAAATGCTTCCTCACAACAAGAAGGGAGGGGGAGGAAGAGCGGAGAGTGTCATAGCAAGAGGTAGAGCGCAGGTAGAAAGAGAAAGCAACATGGCGGAGAAGCGGCCGAGACACAGTTCAGAAGTGGATCCTACCACAAAGGCAAGTGTTACTCTGTGTACGGTGTGTGGCGACTGGCGAGTGTTACTCTGTGTACATGGAAGTGCCGCCGGCTTATTAGTTGTAATAACGCATTATCCGCTGGGAGGCGACAGAAGTTACGTACTATAGCTTTAAAGCATTTAAAAATATTATAATTAATATTGTGTTTAACTTGGTTTTCATGCATAAAAAGTAAACAAACAAAAAACCTGAAAATAGTGTGGAGGCATGCTCTTTCTCCTTCAATGAGAAACTCTTGATCTGGCCTTACGTCCTGCCCACCATTGCTGCTTTCCCAATGTTTGCTCATCAAGATGACTAGCGTCAGCATTAGAGGAAAAATCGCAGAGATTCAACAACACATATTTGAGTGTCAGTCAAACCCAAATTCAGATGGAGGGGTCTGATGTGCACCAAAATAGGCACCTAAAAGACATATCTGAATGGTAAGCATAGTTAGCATCCTATTTGTTTGTTGTTTTTGTTAGTAGAGAACTATCGCTCTCTGTACTGTTAAGTTGCTCTGCACTGGAGGTTTCAAGTTTCTTTGCCAGCGTTAGCATATTAGACAGGGAAAGCGTTGCTGGGGAGAGGGTTGTGTGGGGAATACTTTGCTCAGCCTACTGCCCCACAAAACCCGGCTTCGGATAAGCGGTTGAAAATGGATGGATGGAGTGATTGTGTTTTGTATAGTGATGTAATCTCACTTGCCCGTCTTACATTTGAATCTCAGATTTTAGGGAAGTGCACAGACATCGCCCCCTTCAGTTGAAGAATGTGGAAACACCTCTTAAGTAACAAACTTTGCACAGATACAAGGCAGTGTGGTCAAGGTCAGACATTTTAGGGGACATAAATAAAAGAAAAGCACATTTTGAGTGGAGGGGATGTTTAAGTTTATCAGCTTTGGTCAATCAGCCTTTTAGTCTCCCCACAAAATCACTCAAACAACAAATGAATTTTCTTTGATGCAGCTGTTATGTTGATATCAAAGGTAGTTCCCTGGCCTCCAACTAAACTCCAACTTAAAGTAACTATAATTTACATTCACAAGACCTTAAAAACACAAATTTGTAAATTGTAAGTTGTTGATTATATTTTCTTTGTGGTAAAAATGCATTATGTATTCTTATTTTTACATCTGGAAGCACAAGAGTCAGACCACATGGGAACACTGACAGGCACACTGTGAAAGGAAAGGCTGCTGGGCCCTCTGCTGGCAAAACTAATGAAATACATCAGCTCAACCAAATAAAAGAAGTCAATGTCTAAGCTTTTCTAGAGTGTCTGCTTTAAGAAATCAGGCTTTCACCCTGCAAAAAAATGTTTTCTCACAAAGACTAAAATTAACCCATCTTTAACATCAGGATAGGTGAAGAATATCTGCAGGTAGGAGACACTGAATGGTCCCTGACAACACTATGTATATCCTGGTTGAGCTGGACTGCAGTAATGTGCTGAATCCACTTAAATCAAATTTCTATTCAGTATTAAATTTCTGTCCCTGCCCTGCAGTGTGCTTTGGTTTCTAAAGGGTGAGAACAAAATATGAGGTATTAAAATAAAGTGCAAAGCCAGCTATTTGCTTTCTCAGCATTTTAAATTGTATCTATTTTTTAGAAAACAGTGAAGAACATTTTGATCTCTATTATGTTCCCACGATCTTCAACCATTTTTACCTGTGGGTAAAAAAAAAAAAAGTTTTTCAATAATCAGCAATGTGCTGACATCACACTGATGCTTTGTGTGGGTTTAGAGGGTCACTGATAACCAACGGCACAAACATTATCGTGGCGTACCATTAGTTTCACTAAATTTATAGTAAAATTAGTTCTGCAGAGACACGTATCAGACAAGTATTAACCTGCAACATATTTAACCCATCTGTAGACCATCAGACGAGGCAGGGGACGACTGCGACCAATGGATAACAATATCAGATCCACGCTACCAAGTTAGCCGTGAGGGATACACAGCAGAAAAACCACTACCCAACCCCCCATCTCACAACCAAGTTGTGTTTTTGAGCTTGTCTGGTGTAATCCAACCCCAAGCCTGTCTCTGAGCCCTGGGCCTAAAATGTCTGTTTGGCTAGTATAATTAGTAAATGGACTAGAGTTGATACAAGAGAACGAGGAGCAGCTGAATTGCTGCACTTCTCTCTAAGCTGCTTTCACGTTTGTTTATTGTGGCTCAATGCAGATATCAAATGGAAAGTGAGAGTGAGCCGTCCTCAGTGCATTTCATTTAAGCTTAAATCAACATAGTTTAGTCTTGTGAAAGCTTTTTGAAATTTAGACCGAGCAAAGGAGGAAATTCAAAGTTACAAAAAGTAAAAGGTGGCGTCCAAATTTATTCTTTTGCACGTCACATAAAATTGTTTCAGCTTTCAGAGACTTGTTTGGTTTGCTGGTTAAGGTACAGGCACATCTTACAAATGACGTGCTTTAGCCCCACTGACAACGCCTCTGACCACCATGTCAATCTGACTTCTCAAACTGTACCTAAATGTTTGCTGACAGATGTTTTCTCTTCAGCACATTGTGACTGTTACCTGTCTCTGCATCTCTTCAACTTGTCTGTGAGGAATACTCTTTAGGATGGTGTACATCTCTGACAGCTTCTCCTCTGGAATAACCACCGATGCCCTGTGTAGAAACAGTGAACCAAACATTAGTGAACCAAAAACGGCAGACTGTTAAACCATTTATTTGTTTATCAACTGTTCTGTGGTTTAGACTGACCTTTTCCAGTCAAGTACTTCAGAGAATGGCAGAATGTAGGAGTCAGCGAGGATGACGGGGACACAGCCAGCCTGCAGCACATCACTGAGGGCAGCCTGACCCAAACGGGCCCCCCGCAAAACCACACAGAATGAAGACTCCTGTGGAGACAAATTGGAAGCAAACCGATAATTGGGACACAGCGTTAGGGAAAAAAATCCATAAAGCATAGTATTGATTTTTAATTTTGGTAGCCAAATCAATTGCTTTTACAGTCCACTGGATGCATTTTGCCGCAGAGAAAAAAAAAAGATCCAAATGAGGACAAACTGTAAGCTTTATCTCATTAGATTAAATGGATGTTGACAAAGTTTTCATTTGGGGTTGTAATTTGCAGTTAAAAAAATGTAATAAATCAGGACATATGTTATCACAATACTCAGCATATCACAAAATATTAAAAATCGCAATAATACTGTATCGTGGGGCCTCTGGTGATTCCCAAACCTACTGGGAAATGTTCTTGAAACTCTTTGACATAAACAGTTTTTATTTTAATCGTGCTCCCCACCTGCAGGATCTGTGGGTAGTCATACACCTGACCCTTGTAGCAGCGCTTTCGTGCAGAGGCAGCACCCTGAGAGAGGTTGCTACACTTGTCCAGGAGGAGCAGTGCTTCTCCATTTTCTTCCTTCAAGCGCTCCAGTTCAGCACGGTACTCTCGGTGGATGGCCGTTTGAGAGGACAGAATAAAATAGTGCCGTGGTCTGGGGGGAATTGAGACAGGAGATATGCAACTGATTATCAAGTCAAACTTTATAGTTTTGAATGTTTAAACAAGACTAGACAGGAAGCCCATTCTAAATATTACACATTATTATGTCCCCCTGGAGCACTTTCTGTGGGGAAGTTGTTGATGGATGAATTAGGCAAAGTGACTGCAATTTGGTCATGACGTGACACTCAAATAACATGAGGAGTTAATGTGTGATATGTGCTCACCCAGGTTGTCTCTCAGGCAGCTCAACATCCGCAGAAAGTGGGCTGTAAACTGGGATGCTGACATCATAACCTTGTCTGTAGGTCCATGTAGAGAAACCACCTCCAGCCAGCAGCGCTCTGAAACAAATGGACCTGGATTGTAACAATGCTTCAGCACTCAGGGGACTTCAGCAGACATGAGCTACAGGAACATACTTTAAAATTTGCTACCTATGAGAAACGTTTGCTACCAACAATGCTGCTGTGAGACACGATGGGACATCAAACAAGGTGAAGTGCCCTGGTTAATAGATCCCATGTAGCCCACGAGGTGATGAAAAGTACTGCGTATTCTGCTCTATTCTCAAGGCAAGGTGAATATAAAGTGGAAACACACCGTCAGTGACACACACACCTGGTTCTGATAAAGCTCCATACCAAATGGACTCCAGCTGGATGAGCCAAGGAAATTCCTTACAGCTCAAGATAGAGTTCATTGTCTCAAGGCTATGTTCATAAACCCAACCTCTTCCGTCCTCAACCATCACTCTAGCCTACAGGACATCTTATGACACATGAGCTCTTCACTGGTAAATACAACCAGATTTGAAACCTCTCCTCAAGGCCTCTTGAAAAAACTATCTACAAATTGCTTGTAAATATCTCTTTGTGAATGACTGCAGTTAAGGTAAACACTACCAATAGTTGCATAATCCATTGTAGCATGTAAAAGAATTTCATCTGTCCCAAAAATACTTATAATTTGTACCTACAAGTGAGAACCTGACTAAAAAATCCTGAAAACACTCATTTACACAGCATCCTCATGTCTGATGCTGTGAATGAAATGTGTAGTTTCAGATCATTTTTAACCTTTAGATATGTGAAATGACTGTAATAGTATATGACATGACACTTTTTAGTTTAAGGAAATTCATCCACCGAGCCTATACTTGGATCTAAATTTGAGTGTTTTTGTTCTACATGTTTCCATTATTAGATTATAATGAACCCATTCTTAAATATTAGGATGGCTTTACAGATGTATGATAGCTACCTGTCTCTGGGCACATCCAAGGCGGTATTGTAGTCTGGAGGGCCTCCCGGTAACATGTTGAAAAGTAGATGATTCATCCCTTTGTCCCATCTACCAAAAGACACACAAGATTAGCGCTGGAACGATAAGTTAATTAACGGATTATCTGAACAGAAAATTAAATGGCAGTTTTGCTTATCAATTAATGATTTAAGTTATTATTAAAGAGCCGCATTTATAAAATGTGAAAAATGACTTGCTCCTTTCTATTTCGTACAACTGTACATGTTTTTCTCAATGTACTAGAAAAGGGACATTTGGAGACATCCCTTTGGGCTCTTGTCACATTTCTATCTTATGTGGGCATCGGACATTATTTGTGACATTTAGAGAAAAACGATTCATCTATATATTATGTTGTGTTTAAACAATAATTGTTAGTACAATTTGAGCTTTAAGAATTACAACAAAACAGATATGAGTAAGACAAAAACGTTCATAATGACTAGAGAGCAACTGAAAGTGACATACAAGGTTAAAATTGAATAAAAGTAAACATTTACCTGGGTAGCAATGCCAGAGCCTGGGCAGTCTCTCTGATACGCAGGGAGTTCTGGTTCAACACATCAATAGATGGGATAAAAAGACAAGCCCTGGTGACATCATCAGTGTAAAAGTCACTGTCAGAGATGGCGCTGAGCAGGTCATTGTATTCTCGAGACAGTCCGGTGCTGCTGATGGGAACCCCCAGCTCATCCACAAACTTCTGCAGAGGGTAGATGTACACCTGCAAAAGCATCCATATCAACAACATTATCAGAACATCAACTAGGAACACTGAAAAATATTGATAGGATAAACATATGTAAGATCAGTGATGTGGAGATTGTTTCAAGAGACAGCTACCTTGATTCTGTTTTTAGGATTGTAGCCACATCTGTACACGTCGAAACAGGTGTGCATGCGACAGCTGAGGTCACCCCTCTCAGGAATGGGACTGGAGACAGGCAGGCGGACCAGAGGTGCATCGTGAACACTGCGTTTATCGAGGGTCCAGTCAGCTGCGGACTCAATGGAGTGGGGCCAGAACTGAAACATCCCGGTGGCGATTAGTCCCAGCAACACCACAGAGAAGAGGGTGATGTAGTATATGCGGTGCTTGGTTTTCATCCGCGGGATGAGAGCAGGGCCCCGCGAGCTGTATTTCCCAGAGGTATACATGGCTGACACCTCTCTGTCTCCAACCAGCCACTGAAAACACAGGATTCTGATTAATAACAGCTTCGGGTAATGCTGTAAGTACACAATGAATTACCGTTTAGCCTTGTAACAACACAGGTTAAAAAAAGAAAGTGCTACATACGGTCACAGGTCCCCCAAAATCTCAGTATTTTTCAATGTTGAGAAAGCAGTTCACGTGTTTGCCACCAAAAGAAATCGACTGTTTATATGACACTTATTTCAATGCCCTTGCTGTCAATGACGCAACTTGTCAATTGTAACGACAACATATCCGTCAATGCTAATGACACCAAGCCAAAAATATTCAAGATAACGCGAGTGGAATATCATACACATTATCGAGCTATCTTAACTGAGAATTTCCAAGAGAAATTACAAAAAGAACAATGACAGTAGCTTATATGAACAAACGTTACGAGCCTAAATCAGCTAACCGCAGCTAGCGTAGTAACGTTAGTTAGCTAGCTAACCCAGCTGTGTAAACATTCGAGCTAAGTCAGCTCACTAACGTCAACTGACGTCATTAAACGTTGTAAAACGATCAAAAAAGAGGGCAATTTTCAAATGTAATAGATAAATGATTTACCTACCGAGACGTTTAACCGAGCTGGGTGTACCAGTTTGGTCTTAATTCATGGCAACTGTTACAAAACAGGCTACACCCGTACATATAATGCTACACCTAACCTAGCATCAGGCTACCGTTACGGAAAAGCTGCCAGTGGTTTTAGGAAGTCATTCTTCTTCGCTTGTAGCTAAGAAGGTAGATACGTGTTCTTCTTCTTCTGGATTTCCGGCAGACTAGACGCAGCAAAGGCGTGTTGCTGCCTTCCGCAGGATTATTTGTATAAGTCTATTTGATGACTGAGCCTTATGGAGAGAATAATCTGTTTGAGTATTGATTTTAATGACTGATCCGTGACTCCAGCTTCTGCCAGCTCTGCTTGCACGAGGACTCTCAATTCAGTTTCAATTCAATAAGCTTTATTGGCATGATATTTCATATGTGGTGCCAAAGCACAGTTACAATTGAAGACAGTGAATTCAGAAAGAATTAAAAACAATGTATTAATACAAAGCATAAACAACAATTTTTAAAAATCTCATTAAGTGAAGGAGTGAATAAAACAGCAAAGCGTGATCTGTGAGGAGATGAACTATATGTTGTTGTGTTGGTTGTCTCTCAGGCTGTGACAAGTACTGACATTGTTTTCTCCAAATAGATGTTACATTTTAGTCTGAACAGAGATAATATAAAAAAAATCAAAGTATGATTCACTGTCTCTCCCTCTCCACTGCTCCAGTGCTCAACCAACCATTGCCAGCCCATGATTTAGTGCACAGGGACCCAGTCTCAGCCTAGTTATTACCACACTGTCCCTCCTGCCCATTCTTAAACTTAATGTGTATTTAATAGTCGACTGTATAGAAAAATAAAACCTGGGTTTCTTTCCCTCCTCCCATTCTTTCTGCCATCTCTTTGCTATCCCTTGCTATTTCAAACTCTTACACTTGGCTCTTCCATACAGCACTTCTACATCTAATTTCTTCATGTTGATAGCTCTATTTGCTGCCTTGTCAGCTTCTTCATTTCCCTGCACTCCAACGTGCACTGGAACCCAGACTAACCCATAAGTGTTACCCAGCTTAGTAACTCAATTTAACACAATCAGCATTTCAACCAATAGATCTGGTCTGCCCCCACTTTTCCCACTCTTCAGTGCCATTAGTGCAGCTGCGGAATCTGAGCATATAATTATATTTCCAGGTCTGACCTCCTCCACCCACCCAAGTGCCCACAATATTGCCACAAGCTCTATGGTGACGACTGACATCTGATTTGATGTACGCTCTCCATGTTGTATCTGTAGTTATGGTCTGCTCACCATCAGTGTCACAGGATCACCTCCATACTTCCTCTCTATTCGGTCTAATATGGATAGATCTACATCCAGTCCTAGTAAAAGCCATGATGGGCCAACTACTGGGCCCACTGACAAATCCATCATTCCCACCTTCCATTTTCTGTCACCTATGGAGTGTACTAGACTCCCCCTCCTTACTTTTCCACCCTTTACCCCAAAGTTCCCAGTGCTCCCCACCAGACACTTAGCAAAAATTAGAGACCTTAGCCCAGCAGTTCAGAGACAATTTGCTCATTCTCAGCTCTAAAGTGGTTTCCCCCATTTCAATTAAAAGGGCACTAATAGGTGTAGTTCTAAAAAGCCCTGCCACATATTATGAGTGCCTTGGCCTGCACCACATCCAGCTCTTTGAGAGCAGAGGGTGGTGCTGTCCCATATGCCATACACCCATAATCAGTCGCAGATCTAATGATTGCCCTGTGGATCAGTACATTCCTACCAAACATCTCATGACATTATTGACCTTCTCACACTTTGCACCTTATTTCTTTACACGAACCCTCTATGTCATTCTGTCCTCAAACCAGACACCCACAATGTTTTAAGTCTTTCAGCTGCTTTGGTGCTTTCTTTCTATAGCCAAACACCACATATTTTGATTTAGCCATTGAGATTTTCAAACCCCATTCCTCTGCCCATGCTACTACTCAATCCAGTGCCTGCTATAGTTGCATATAAATGTGACCTACATTTTAATCACTTTTCCATATGGCCCCGTCATCTGCGAATAAGGATACACCAAAACCATTTCCTACTAAACGAAAATATAATTGATCCTAATGTTAATGGTATTCTGTAAATCAGCTGATCAGCAAACTATAACCTGTAACATAAGGAACATAGGTGGCAAGAGTGTGGACAGCGTTATACCTGGAGCCAGTGGTGCTAAAGGGGTCCTTTATAATGTGTCTTATGAAATCTCAGAAGAGGAGTTAAAGGTCAGATTGAAGGGAGGGAGAGTGGTTAAAGCAACTCACATGGGAAAGAGAGAAGAGCGAGAAAAGTTCAGCTGTGCTACTGACTTTTCAAGGAGATGAGCTCCTGGAGAAAGACAGTGATTGTTGGTTGACAGTTAGCTATCTGTGCTTCCGAGTCAAGGCATATAAAAGACCATCGTTAAAATGTTATAAATGTCAGACATTCGGCCACATAGCAGCAGTGTGTAGGGGAAACTGCCAGTGCAGGAATATGGCAAAGATCATGATATGAAAGAGTATAATGGTCATTTGAAATGCTGTAGTGGCAGGGGAAATCATGTGGCATCGTTTCGGGGATTTCCCCGTCATGCTAAGGCTGAATTAGCACAGAAGGTCAGGGATGAAAATAAGGTTTCATATGCTGAAACAATGAGAAGAATTAAGGAAGCAAGCAACAGCAGCCTGGCAGCAGGGCCTGGGAGACAGCAGCCATCATATGCAACAGTACCAGAGGACTCAGTCCTGATTACAAAGATGGCATTCCTTGCATTCTTTTCAAAGTCAGTGTGGCGAATAAAGAAGTGTTGAGAAACAAGTCAGATGTTGCATGTGAGATAATCGCAATGGCAGAAAAAATTCTATGCATCAGTGATGCTCTCCCAGAGGCACTGTGTAAGTATATGTATGCGAATTAGCTGAAAGTCAGTAAGTAAGTAACCAGGAGCCAGAGCAAGGATAGGTCAGATGAGGATAATTTGGATAGCTAAGTACTTGATTATGTTTTACATCTTGCAGCAGAATGCTAGGAATCCAGTAGCCAATGGTCAGGAATTAAAAAGATTTGTAGATGCATTTGTTGAGAAATCGGATTTGATATGTGTACAGGAGACCTGGCTGAAACCATGTTTAGATTTTCTTATCCTGGGGTATGAAAGTGTGAGGACAGACAGAACTAGGGGAGGGTGTGCCAAGAAAGGTTTACAATATAGGAATGTAGAGATCAATACTGAGTTTGAATGTGTGGCTGTTAAAGTGTGGTCAGTGCAGGGAAAGATCTCTGTAGTCAGCCTCGACTTTCCTAGGTTATACTTGGAAGAAGGAAAACTTGAAGGTATAGTGGATAAAGTAGAGTTACCAGTAATATGGGTTGGGGATTTTAATGAACATACTGGGGAAGTGAAACATAAGACGGAAATGGGGTTGTGCTGGAGGATTTTCAAAACAAACAAAGACTTGCAGTATTGAATGATAGTAGGCCAACAGGACTCCAAGTCAGCTGGGGACAAACTCATGCATAGACCTATAGGCCCTGACAAACTAAGCTGAGGGCAGCCGTCTTTTTTTGGGCCAGTTCAACATGTTGAATGTTGTTCTGTCAACATTTGTTCAACATGTTGAATCGGCGTTGGCTACAGCCGAAATCACTGTGATTGGCAGTTCAGTTCAGCGCACGAGAAAAGAAACAAAAGTGAGGAAAGTAAACAGAGCTAAAGTCAAGAGGGAGTGAGATTAAAACAAACTTGTAACATAAGTTAAGAATATTTTTTAGCCATTGAGCTCTTCAGCAGAAACGTTTCATGATGGTTTGTGTTATTCTTCACTGGTGCAGGATAAATATGCTCTGTTCCTTCAACACTGGCTTGTGTTGTTAATGTGCTAACTGGCTAACTAGCCTCAAGACGGTGTTCCTGTTTCCCTTTTGAATGAGGATTACAAACTACTGCTGGATGACTGTCAGCTGTAGTCTTTGCAGTGTTCATGTCAAACTTTTTTGGCTGAGACTCAGGCGATGCAGCAGGGGGCCTTAGTCGCCACTAGTTCTCTGAAGTCAGTTTGATATGTCTGGGCCTTCACCTTAACTGCAAGTAAACTTGCCTTTGTGGGGGAATGGGATATAATGGACAAATACACAATGGGAAGTGATTATATTCCAGTACTAAGCAGGTTTGGAAGAATGTTAACAAGAGAGTCTGCTCAGGAGGTTCAATTACTGGAGGGCAAGGTGGGAAGAATTTTAAGTGAGGACTCAGAAGAGATAGGAAATGGAAACAGTGGGGATGTGGATAGTTGAAACAGGTCCAAAATAAGGTCATATAGTGGAATGATGGTGCATGATTTTCCTGTCTGTGCTTAAAATAAAGCATACAGGAAGTCGAGGAACAGCCCAGTAGAAAGCAAGGCAATAGAATATTGCTCCCTGGTGAACCACTCAGCCTTCTGTCCTCAACCAGCCTCTGCTCCTGTGCTCCTGGTTTCTGCTCTCCTGTTTTCCATGGCTGTGTGGAGAGACTTCCAGTCAGCTCTTTGTGAGTTTACCTCTTTTTCCAGAGCTGTGAAGTGATTCGCTGTGTGGCAGCATACACCGCCTTTGTGTGCGCACCACAGAGATTGCTTTTCGTCATTTCTGGTTCCTCGACTCTTCTCACTCAATGACGTCTCCTGTCTGCTCCCCCCACGATACAGCTACATACAACTGAACTGTTTGGGGTGTGTGTGCGTCCAGCAGATGTCAGATATTCTCCTGCTCTTTGCTTCGGTGTGGCTCGCCAAACCTATCCTGTGCCTCGGGAGGCCTCAAGCCAAGGAGTTGAACTTTGTCACTGTTTAACCTGCCTGCTTATTCTGTGTGTTACTACAAGCTGTCCTTTTGACTACGGTGTTGCAGTTGGGTTCCTACCACACCTATGACATCTGCCTGGCATGGGCTGGCTTCTGGTTTAGCACCCTGTGCACAGTAGCTGCAGCTGATAGCTTGTTTTATTTATTCCACTGTACACTTTGCAATTGTTGTTCAGAGTCTTCAACTCTTCTTAGTAGCTCAGCTACAGCTCCACCGAGGCTCCTGTCAAAGTTTGTGAGAAACAGAGTAAGAATACCACTCTGGACCTGTACAGGCTGCCGGTTGATACCCCCACTAATGTCCCCCACAAACTCAATCCTACTGCAAGTCGTGAAATCCCAAACTCCAAATCCAATACCGTTTAATCAATCTAAGGATAGATCAAAACTGCACAGAATTAAATCCAACCTAACCAGTAAAGCAAACAAATTAAAAACTTGCATCTGCACTCCCCTTCTGTCCATCCACTGCCTCAGCTCCCGGAGGTAGATACTTTGCTTTCCTCTGGAAGTAGGGGTGCACTAACATGTGTATCACCAATGCATACTGGTCTGTGTTGGTGCAGCCAGTTAACCCACTGTCTGCAGTATATTACAATTATAGTTTCTACTACTTAGACGTGTCATACAGTCATAATTCATAGTATCTGAAGTATTTGCTTTAGTAGTGCTAGTGTAATTCAGTTGCTTGTTATGTCTGAAGCTAAAGAGGGATGTGATCACTCATCAAAGAATATGTAAACAAGAGGCACATTACTTTAAGAACCGTTTTGACTGTTACAGATAAGCCAGTACAGAAGTATGATTCTGAACCCTTTAAGTAGAAGGCAGGAACCCTCTCAAGATGTGTGGTGACACAATGATGTCCTAAACAAGTATATTATAGTGATGTATTTTAGTCTGTAATCTCTGATGAACTGTCGTTGTGTTGTGTTTGTATTTGGTCTTTGTAGTGTCATTAAAATGTGAAAAAGCATCGACTAATGGATTAAACTGGAAGTTGGCAGTTGAGTCCTCTGAAATGAGGCAAAGGAAATCCAGCCCTCTGAATCTCTGCCATCCTTTAGCTCTTTCTGAAAATATGGAGTTGCAAAGGAAACAGCTCTGCAGAGTCAAGTGGGAGTCTTCAGCTTCAGTATGCGTATTTTCTGAGTCTCTTTTCAGAAGCCTCACTGAGACCACTTTTATTTGAAACAAGTGAAGCATATTTTTGCTAAAGCATTACTGGCATTACAAAGAAACTCAAGCTTGCAAACTATTATATATTTTAAGATTCTTAAATATCAATCTATGTCAGGGGTCTTCTACGTTTTTAGGCCAAGGAAACCCTTAGCTCAAAGACAGATGGAGCAGGGACCCTCTATATACTGCATTCTGAGCTGCACTTGAGAAAATGCTCAACATGGGTGGAGTCAAACGCTGAGCGCCACCCTCCGTTGACCACAGTAGCCTGGAAAAGAGCAATATGGAGCTCTGATTTTATTAGCCTAATTTACGCACTACTATGGATCCCGCTACTTTTCTTGCCAAATCCAGTCTTACGAAATCCCTGAAAAAGCAGACAAAGTCCACAGCTCCACATCCAGGGATATGTGGACACTGGAGAAAAGCCAAGGGCCGTAGGCACAAACTCTGCCGCCCTCCTTCCGGTTCTCTGGTAGAGAAGCAGAGTTCACCCTGGGTCAGAGGGGCTTCTTGAGGGCGAGTTGAGAGCCAGGGCCAGCAGAGCATGTTGGAGAACCAGAGGGAGTGTCCACACACGCCTGGATGTGGAGCCTCTCACCCGCTAGGACTGCCTCTCCAGCTCTGGTAAAACCTCCAGCATACGACGTGGACCCTGGCTCGACTCTCAGCCACCTGGCTCTATCCCACAGCCTATAAGCAGCCTCCGCAAAGAGGTCAATTTTAGGAATATGAGATTTTGCAATTAATAGAATCAAATTGATGATTTAGAACTGATTTGCTTTGGTAGACAGGTAAGTAAAAAAGCCAAACAATATATTTTAAGTATGCATTTCTGCAAGTGCAGAATAAATTACCTGCAGCAAAACTTGGTACTGCAGTATAAATTGCACCACGTTTTACTGATGTGTTTTATAACCAATACTCTTTGCTGCAGGTTAATCTTCACATACTTATAATTTAAGTAGCTATTGTGTTATTAAATAACAGATATTTGACTCATCTTAACTTAGGCAGTGATCACAGATTTCACAAACAACCAACCGTTTGTCACAGAGTGGTTAAAAGCAACATTGATCGATACACAAATACAAAAAACACATTAATAAAACACCCACAGACTAACTAAGTAATTCTACTTTATGAGACAGGCCAAAGGTCTGTCATTGGAGTTATCAAAGAGACACCTCCCATCCACTGTCTCATTTGACCCATGCAACCTCTGTGAGGCTCAACAGCAGATTATGTTCTCTATCAAACCTACTGCACACTCATAATACATTGCACCTACACTTGGGCTTAAATATAGCTCAGAACAACTCATGCCACCTTTACTCAAAATCTGTACTCAGCAGTCCTAAAACTGATGACACATTCTTTGCATCAAATCCAAAGCACATACTTTTTTCCAGGATGGGCTCATTTGGCAAAATCTAATCAGTGCAGTTTTTAGTCCATTGCACTTGGCATCAAAAGCTAAACAGCTTTTACAAATAGCTAAAGTAAAGTAAAGTAGAGTGATTCTCTGCATAAATGTGCCTACAACATACACTATCCTTAAGGAGAAACTGAATAGACCCTTGATTATACACATTCATGATCAAAAGTGTGGACTCCAGTCACATGACCTTGAACTTGAGTCAGACTCGAGTCACAAATGTAATGACTTTAGATTTGATAAAATCAAAGACTTGAAACTCAACCTGGACTTCGACTACAATGACTTGGACTTAAGTCTTTTGACTTTCCTCAAGCCCAAAGATTAAAAAGTGTGCTACGGATCAATTCATTTACCTTCATTTCTTGAATCAAGTAACGTTAATGCTACTCATTTCCAGGTAGTCGACACTTAATTCCCCAGATCCACTCTGTGTGAACCAATCCGACAGCATCCAGTCAGCGTCCAGTCAGTGTTTCTCCATCTAGGAAATATTATCAAAATTAAATCAGTTGTCTTTTCCTGACCTAGAGGGGGGCTGGAGCCTATCCCAGCTGACACTGGGCAAGAGGCGGCGTACACCCTGGCCAGGTCGCTGGACTATCGCAGGGCTGACACATAGAGACAGACAACCATTCACACTCACATTCACACCTACAGACAATTTAGAGTCACCAGTTAACCTGCATGTCTTTGGACTGTGGGAGGAAGCTGGAGTACCTGGAGAAAACCCACATTGACATGGGGAGAACATGCAAATTCTGCACAGGACTTGACTTGGAAATTGTCCATCTTGACTCGGGACTTGAGGCTTAATTGTGACTTACACCCACCTCTGTTCATAATACATTTATACTCTATTATACTCTTATGACTATACTCAGGCTTAACTGTAACCTAACAATTTATTGCAGTGTATAAGACCGGCATACACAGAAAACCTGTAACATGAACTACAGTTTCTGGCTCATTTAAACAGACAGTTATCAAAATGCTGACAACAGTATGTGACAAGTACATGCTGGGAAAGATATGACATCAGTTCACAGTTATTTTCATGGTTTGTAGTTTATTCCATTACAGGCAGGGCAGTGAGGGGAGGGGATTAAATACATTCTCATTGTGGGGCAGGAAAGGAGGGGAAGCAAACCAGGTAAACATGGACAAGACACAGTTGAATTATTCTTCTTTCAATATAGACCAATTTGTAATTTTGCCAATAGTTTGAATATATAACTTTCAGATGAAATATTTTTTTTCTTTATGTCAATACTAATATCATTTAATATTATCTCCTTATTGTTATATAGTTGTTTTCTACATGACTCTATTGGAATTCTTTTTTTTTTAGACATCTGCATAAATAATTACACATAGAACATGGTGCTGTACACATCATGGTGGAAAGTATCATAGTGCTTTCTCTCAGCAGTGTTTTAGTGTATGACCGGCTGCGAGCAGAACCACTGAATGTAGGAAATTGCTGGCCCAACTTTAGTGTATCTTGTGAGAGTCTACTGGGACTGGCAGCATGATTTGAGAAGTGTCAGACTGTAAACTGGCTGGAAATGTCTGCTGTGAGTAACCACAGCAAATCTTAGTCCAAATAAAGAGACTGTGCAGATCACTATGGTGACTCCAGGCTCTGACGGTGGCGCCGCACCAAAGGTCACTTTGAGCAGGCTGTCACTCTGCAGCGTGTCTCACCACTATGAAACATTTGTAAAAAGAGCATATTGTCACCATGCCATGGCAGAATGTCAAATACTTTTCCACTCGGACAGAAAAAAAGCTGAAATATATAACTCCTCACATTTGGGAGAGTCTAAAAAGTTCCCCACACTGTCCCCCAAAAAAACTGAGATAAAAACCACTGACATCAAACCAATCTGTTGCAAGAGCAATAAGGATAATAATACCATCAAATATAGCAATAAAAGTGATAACAACATTAACTGTAATAAATAATGCAAATTGTGAGCCACCTGTTACACCCAGAGTGATATGGAAGAGCGTATGCCACGCACAGTTATTTAGAATCGGCATACGTGATGTTCGAGCCCATTCATTCAGTCCAACCTCAAGGCTGTTTGAGATGAACCACATTAAAGGGAAGCAAACACCTTGACGTCCAAGATGACTGAGAAGACCTTGAGAACAAGAGAGATGATATCCTGGGACACGTTTAGGATACACAGTTTGGTCCTGTCTGCTGACCTGGGCATTTTATAAGCCTCTATAATGTTTGACTCTACATATATTATAATTTCTGGACATGTTTCGAGCTTATTTACTGTGACTTAATGACAAGACTTGTTCTATACCAGCCATGCTACTCTGAAATGCATAAAGCATGCAGACCCTGACCCGGGAGCTCTCCAAAAGAGAAAGGTACAGTAGTTATGAGACTAGGACGACTATTAGCAAGTTCATTATTGGTTCAAACCCAAGGTACAGAGGTTGTGTTTTCGACATGAAAGCCATAGCAGTGTTTTAAGGTCAGGATGGCATATTTTCCGTGGTGTTGCTGTGTAACAGTCTACATGGGAACCAACAGAATGGGAAGGAGATAATGAACTTAGCTTGTGTTTAAATAAAGCAATATCCATATACATATACAAAACTACATCTCATAAATACATTTGGCAATACAGTGTATTAAATTTTTTGGCAAAGGGGGGTAAATTGAGCAATATGATGTGTGCAAGAGTATCCAAATGTCAATCTAAGTGGCTTATTGACAGTTTCTCTTTAAAAATAAAGAAAAAAAAAACTTCATGCACTATAAAGAGTAACCAAAAGACTCAAAAACATCCATAGGCGTCTGTAATAACTTTGTCACAATCACTAAATTTTTAAGACACATGAATTCTCACCAATGTAACACACTTACTCTCTTTCTCAAAGTCAATTCTTTATAGACCTGAGGAACATTTCATAATGGTCTTCTCGCTTCTGTTGATTGACGAATATGTCCATCTTCACATTCCTGATTTGAAAAAATAAAGTGAAATAAAAGCTGGACAAAATTTCCGGAGCTGCTGAGGGTGCAGGAAGTTGTACAGTACATCAACCCAGATGATGTGCCTATGCTAACCTCTTCTACAGTGTTAGTTTTTGAATCCCTGCTCAGTTAAGTATTCTCCCTTTGATTTTTGTTAAGTCGGGGAATTGATGTAATGCTGACTGACGCGTCCCTACGTGGGTGAGACGGCATTGTTTTGGAATGGCATTGTGAAGCTACAGTTATTTATATTCACCCAAAAGCAGTACAGCCCCCTGGCATGCAGAGAGAGGTATCCTTTTTTTTTTAGTCATTGCAATAGTGTGAAAATGCTATAAACAGCGTTCACAGGGGGACAACCTGAAGAATGGAGATAGTTTGTGAGTTGGTCAGTCAAGTTCTGTCATTGGACCTCTGATGAGTGACTGCATTCCATCGCATGCATGTACTGTGATATGTTTTACATTTTGGATGACTGCACCTCTTAATTTAGAGCAAAGGATATTGGAGTCTCGGGAGCACACTACACCATAGATGATAGTGTGTTCTCTTCAGGACAGTGGCAAGGGCTAGATGTTCGTAGGGAGTGCATGGTCGGCAGGGCGCCTTCGCCAGGGGAAAGGTCGTTGAGTTCCTCAGACGACGAGAGAGGGAAGGATGGTGACAAAGAGATGCCCGAAGACGGGTCAGCAGATCCAGCAAAAGTGCGTGGGGGCTTAGGGACTAGGTTAGGCTCCAGTGTTGCTCTGGCCAGAAGTTGCTTGTCATCCAACGGCTGTCCATCTCCGAGACACTCACCTTGCCCGAAGGAGCCCCGGCCTGACTCTGACTCCCCGTCAGATAGCTCCAGAGGTGGTGAGCTGCTGCCGTCCAGTCTGAATAGAGAGTCTAAGTACTGGGCGAACTCCAGCACTGCCTGGCTGGGGTTTCCATTGGATAGTTGGGGTGGAGGAGTAGAAGCTGCCGGCCTGCTCTCTGCACTTTTCTCTGCTGCCTCCAGCTCCCAATCCTCATTTTCTCTATCCATCTGTCTAGAACCAATTTGTGGGCTGAGGGGAGCGTTGGGAGTGCTCCCTGGGCTGTAGACACCAGGCATCTGTTGGTGATCCCCGTCAGGAAGCATTCTTCGGTTGGCGTTAGGCTCTTGCTTGAAAGGCTGAGCCAAGGCGCTCTGGTTTAGCAGAGATGGGGATTGATGTCCGCTGTAGCGAGGTGTGGCAGGAGACAGCCGCATGGGGTATTCTGGGGTGGATCTGGACTCCAGTGGGGTAAAGAAAGGCCCAACCTCACCCAGGTGCTCTGGCGTTTCCTGGCAGAGGCAGTCAGCAGCCAGTAGTTCAGTGCGAGAGCTGAGAGATGGGTTCTCCTCGGGGATAGGGGCATCCAAAGGGAACGGGAGGCCGCTCAGCATCGGTGAGCCCCTTAGCGCAGCTGAGGAGCGTCGGGAATCCAGACTGTAGAGGGATTCGGCGTCTGAGAGACTCTCCATGACGGCCAGAGGTGCTTTGCGGTCCCTCAGCTCCACCGCCAGGCGCTCCCGTGCTCCACGCAGCACTACAGGCACTGGGGGAGGAGGGCACTCAGAGAAACCATCCAGAGATATTTCAGACTGGGCACACGAACTAGAGGAGAGGAGAAGAAGGGGTTGGAGAGTAGTGACGGGGAATGGAAGGGAGAGGGGGATCCAAAACACAAGACAGACATGAAAAGTGGGTCATAACAACTTACGGAGGGTTAGAAACGGGAAAAACAGTCAAGTGTTAGTCTTAAACCACATCTAGATTCTACGAACTAGGTGGACACCAGCAAAACATTGACTAAATGGAAGGAAGAACAGAGAAAAGGAGAGACTGGGAGGCCAGGGGTGTATGCTAGTGCTCTTGTATTAGCATCTAATACAGGAGTACATCATAATTCCACCATCACTACCAGGAGTTCACACTGACTTTGGACAGGGGCTAAACCAGAGGGGGCGAGGTGGAAACTGAATACTACCATACGTTGTAACTGCTCTGTGGTCAGACAGCGTGCATGCGTGCATGAGAGAAGGGAGCACATTATGCAAAATTAGTATTAGCATGCTCTGCTTACCGTGACAATGGTTTTTGTCTTGTTTTTTAAACGGAACAGACAGAAACGATGATTTTGAGAAAACAATAAAGTAGCAGTTAGTAGCAGTAGTATTGTTTAGTACTGGCTAGAAAGTTAAAATTATACATGTCCCCATGATTATCCCTACAGCTTAGGAAGAGGCTTGTTCCATCAGACATTAAGTTAGAGGGGAAACTGAATATACAGAGGATCAAAAAACACTGTTTCATATATTTTTTTAGGCTCCAACACACCCACAGTGGTGCCTGGTGTACTAACCGAACACTACTGTTCCTGCGGTGGTGGGTTGTAGGCGTCGGCTGCTGAGAAGTTGTTGTTGTATCCACGAACAGGCTCTCTGGGTTCAAGTCCACTTCTGTGGGGCTCACCATGATCTTGGCTGCTGATAGCAAAGCTGTTTTCCCTTTGTTGTAGTTCTCCAGCACCTGTCACAAGCACAGAGGTGTACACAGACACGTGACTCGACAGACAGAACAGGGGCGATGAGAGCAAGTGAGCGGGGAGGATGTGCACTGAGAATCAACCTGAGCAGAATGGTAATTGTATGAATAAAGATACACAGGCTCAGTTCTAACTGGAAAAACAGATTTCGCTGCCTTAATTTAAGTTAAAATCACATAATTGTTGCACCAAACTCATAGACATTCAAAATATTTTTGCTTGCTTGCTTAATTTTGCAGACCAAACAAATATTTTTCAGTGGTTTTTCTACTCCTTTCTCAAATAACTGAATGCACAGGAATCTCATTTACTGGTGGAAATAAGTTGCAATTTTTCCTTTAAAAAATATGCCCCATTCTTTTATGTCAGCACGTGGCCAACAATAATTTGAGGAACGTGAACACACACACAGCCACGGGCAGTTTCCCTCCATGGAAACGTGTATCATTTATCAGGTACATGAGTGTTGCATAATGTAAGACCACACGTCTAGTTACGTTTGGATCACCCTTTCCAACATTACAGTGGCCCTTCATTGAGTGCGTTTACATGGACATTAATAACCTGTTTATAATCCGGTTTTTGGAGTATCCTGTTTATGTATTTGAGCATCTAAACGCCATATTCCACTTATGAGAAACCCAAATATGCTAGCTGGAATACTATGGGGAATACAAACGACCCAATTCTCTATGCTCATGTAAACACCATATTCAGAATATGATCATAACCCGGATAAGCCCTACAAACGGGTTATTCATGTGCATGTAATCGCACTCAATGACATTATCCAAGAAACCACTACATCTATATTTAACTGCAGATATGATTACATCTATTATTATAGTGTTAAAAAAACACAGAGTAGTTCAGATAAATGTAAGTGCAACTTAATGGTCGGCTTACACCTACTCCAACTGACATTAAACACCCACAACGGAGTCATGATGCCTGAGCAAGAACTACGCAAGACCTACAGTATGATGAGGGATAGTAAAGCATTAAATGCAACTTCAAAAAAAAAAAATACGAGAAGCTTGTCCCACAAAATCTCAACAGTGTTGTGTTAATAGTTATAAATGTGAGGAGAACAAACACAAACGGCAAATCACATCAACACACAAACATACATGTATTTGGTTAACTTTAATGAGTTATAACACTTGGTGGAAGCACATGATGGTATAAACACAAAGGAAACATACAGTTCACGTGACAATGGAACACTAGATGTAAATGAATGTAAACAAAGACGGAAAATTACACAGAGACAGGCTCAGTTAGTTAAAACATGGCATTAGAACAAACATGTATTTATGTTTGGGGTATGCAGATGGTTTCACATCATAAATTAAAAAACGATGATGTTACATGTGCGAGTATGACCGATGATACATGAGGACAAGATTGCCGTAAGTGTGAACTACAGCAAATATTTGGCACCAACAGTATCAAACATCATCTGCAGTTGCAGGCACATTGAGTTAAAATAACAAAACAAAAAAAAACACAAAGCATGAGACTGCAGACTGAACACCCAAAGAGAGAAAATTATACTTGGGAGTTTTGCATAACGCAATAACGTACTGCAATCCCTACAGCCATATTTTCATATGACATACATAATTTATGAAAGCACATTCTGACATAGCGTTATGAAATGCACAGTGAAGAGCGTGAAAATATAATCCCAGTTTCAGTCTCGTTAATAAAAGCCCTCCACTGTACCCAGTCAGTAATAACAGGAAATTAGAAATTTGTTAGACTCTGCGAGCAGCAATTTTACAGCAGAGCAGTGGAGCCGAGCAGAGTACTCCGTATTTACACATTTCTTCCTCCATGTTACTCCATCTGCTGCCGCTGATGAGTAATTGACAATTCCTTGAAGGGATTATGATTGAGGAAAGGCTGAATATGTGCTTTCAATAAAGGCAAAAAAGGGAAAAGGAGAGCTGCAGCTACTGAAAAACCCAGCCAAGAAGGAAGAAAGAGCAGTTAATGTGGAAGAAATTAGGTTACCATGGAAACTTTGTGAATACAAAGAAAACTTGTTAGCTTGAGGAACGGGGTCAGCAAGTTCATGCCACAGCACTTGACCAAATGTACCGAAGCTGTGAGAGGAACGCAGAAGAATGAAGGGTTGATGTGAGGAAAGTTGGACGATGAATCTCATTAACAAGGGAAATAGTGCAGGTGGGTTTGGACTCATCAAGGGTTGTAAAAAAAAAAAAAGAAGCTATTTTTGTCTCTGCGGTTTGAAGAGATTACATAATCTAATACTGCTATATACACCACGATGTTCAGATATTCCCGGGGCTCCTTAGAGATGACTTAACCCCATCACCTTGTTGTTGTGTACACACAGTCCTTGCCTCAACTTGCTTTTGTTAAGTGCTGACATTCTTTGAGTTTCACCTCCCCGTTTCCTACTTTTCTTGGAACACCCTTTCATGGCATCCTGACAGCTTGCCTGGACTTGCAGCACCCAGCCACCAGTTTTATGTGTAAGTGGAAAGAGCAAGAGGAAGTCTTAATCGTAGGAGAGAACATTTTTCCACTTTTTCTCGTGCTTGTTTTTTTTAGCGGAGAAACTGGCAGGTTCTCTCCACCTCCTCTATGAGCACTTTTTGAATGTTAGTATCAGTCTTTTAAGAAGGCTTTTCTTCAGGGATTGACATCAAATCCTGAGTATTAAAGGGATAGTTTGGATCTTCTGAAGTGGGGTTGTATGAGATTTTATCCATGGAGAGTATATTACATACAGTAGATGTGAGTTGGCATGCCCACAGTTCAGAGAAGCAGACCGGTGTCCAACTTGGAAGCTGAGCAATGTACTGCTGTGGAGGGGTCAGCAACAAAACGTATTTCAACCACCTACAAAATCAATGTCAGTTAAAGTGTACACTATATTAAA
>NC_065506.1:29009021-29022452 GCF_006386435.1 Epinephelus moara
AAAAATATCTTAAAAAAACCCCCCAACAACCCACATTTGAATTTCGTAAATCTGAAAGAATTACGGTCTTCTCTGGTGCTCATGGTTCCAGTAACATTTATATTTGTATGTGCAATCTACACAACTTACAAATGTTAGCTTAAGTGGGTTGTCAACAACTACTACTTATACTACTTATACATCCAAAGAACTTCTGTTAAATTGAACTGCTTGGCAACCAGACCAGGCGTCCAACTGAGACAGGCCTTTCTTTGTCAAAATGTGTAGCTACACCAGGCTAGTAAAAGGGACTGGGTGTTTAATTGATTGACTGAAACGGTTTTATGGTATACCGCTCTCTTCAAAGCCAGACTATACTGAGAAAAACAGTGATTTAACATTGCTGAACACAAGAGCTGCTGGCGTACCGCTGCCTCTATCACGCATTTCGTTTGTGTTACTGTGTGACTTAGGTGTTTCAAGAGGTTTGTTTAGATTCTTAAATTTTACACAGTAAAACAAACTAACTAACTGATCGGGGCAGCGGTAGACCAGCAATCACTGTTTTTCTCAATGGAGTCTGGTGGCTTTGACGAGAGCATAGTTTAGGAGCTGAAGCCGTTCACTGCTTAACCGTTGGAACAGGCTATCAGATGGAAAGGTGAAATAGTAAAAATACCCTAAATATAGTGTACACCTAAACTGTTAAAGATGTTTTTAGGTGGGACTTTTTTAGGTGGCTAAAATACGTCTTGCTGCTCCCCTCCATCCACAGCAGGACATTGTATAGCTTCCATATCAGCACTTCTGCCGCTTCTCCAAACTGGGGGCGTGCCAACACACATCTACTGTATACAGTAAACTGACTATGGATAAGTACCCCATACAACTCTACTTCAAATAATCCAAACTATCCCTTTAACATCAGGCAGAATGATTTTCCGAATGAACCTCACAGGCATGACTTAAGACTGACAGTCTTTAAGTGTTTCACGATAAATTATTCCTTTAACAGACACGACTAGATTGATTAATGTGTTGTGCAGAGAGGCTACTGAAAGCCAAGTCATTAAGTCTATACAAAAGTATCAGAAGGACTGTTTGGTACTTGTAAACTCCAGACTTCATCTTTCTGTGAAGAGCTGTGTGATATTACAATCTCAGAGGGAGTGTTTTCTATCTGAGCACAGTTAGACTCATTAGACAGGATTTCAGAAACAGGAGCAGCAATCACATCCACACAAGGGTGAGAGTCAGATGGGTCTGATTGAGTTTGTGGTGAAATGCATGAATCATCCTTAACTGAGAGCACCCCTGAGTGAGAGTTGGAAGGACTGTTAGAAAGTGGGGGGACAGACACCAAGCACGGCTCTGAGGCAGAGGTGCAGTCTGACAGAGGAGGAGAAGGAGGAAGTACAGACTCAGCTCCTGAAAAAGAGGAAGAAGCAGTGACAGTCAGAGGGACAGAGACAGCCTCAGTCTCTGTGAGGGAGGCGGTGCAAGACAGGTCTTTGTGGGCGGGAGAGGAGGAATCAGAGGGAAGAGGGCTAGAGTTTAATTCTGTTTGTGAGGTTATCAACACAGCGGCACTGCAGGTGGGTTGATCAACTTCCTGTTCCTCTGGCTCCGAGTTTTCCTGCTCAGACAGGGGACAAAATGGTTCCAGTACCTGCAGAAACACCAGAGATATCACACTACAGACTACGTACACACACTTTATACACACACAAATATACAGAACTTATAATCACCCATCCAGAGACGGACTGACACGAGGCTGAGTCACACAAACAAATGCAAAACCAAGTAAAAACTCCTTGTACAACAAGACGAACAAACTTTACCCACAAGAAAAGCAATCCCCACAGTGGATCTGTTACATGCAAACATACACATTTATACCCTGTTATCAAGTCAGATGTTCAATGCCCGTGAAGACAGTATAAAGACCAAAAACACCATAAAACCAGGAGTGAGCAGTTCCCATGCTTTGAAACTGGAAGAAAACAAACAGTGTTGCAAGTTAAAGATTAATTATGGATTACATGCATAAATAAAACAACTTCAATCTATCAAAACTCCCAAAAATAAATTTCAGTTGAACACTTAAGGGGCATACCACTGAGAAGAAGATCAATGGAAACCTAAAGTTTTTTCTGTGACTTTGCAACGGTGTGGTTTTTGTGCGATGAAATCGAATCACTTCATTGTATTTGACAATTTCCTTGTTGATTGCTGCCATATCCAGTCATGAGATGTGTAGCTTTAAAGGGACAGGTTACCCCAAAATCAAAAATACATACTTCTCCTCCTACCTGAAGTGCGATTAGTAATCTGGATTGTTTTGGTGCAAGTAGAGTGTTGGAGATATCGTTCATAGAAATGTCTGCATTCTCTCAAATATAATGGAACTAGATGGCACTCGGCTTGTGGTGCTCAAACAATGTCTCTCTCCAGAAATCATGATCCAGTTACACAAGATAATCCACGGACCTTGTTGTGAGCAGTTTCATGTAGGAACTATTTTCTTTCTACCAAACTACACCCTCCAAGCGTATCACCACTCAGAAGGAAGCATCTACTGCTAGCTCACCTAGCACCACTGCGCTAGCGAACACTACAGCTTAGCCAAGGTGCACGACCTTTCGTCCATGAGTAGATGCACACTTCCTTCTGTGCGGTGATACAGTTTGGTAGGAGGAAAATAGTTTATGCATGACTGCTTACAACAAAGTTCATTAAAACAATCTAGATTGATAAATAGCACTACATGTAAGAGGAAAAATATGTATTTTGGAGTTTGGGGTGAACTGTCCCTTTAAAGCCAGAGAGACGATAAATGCATCACTGCTCTTAAATGAATTTTCTCTGCTGATATCAAAGTTGTTTGCTGGGCATAAATGAAGGAAAGCTTTCACTTCGGTGACTAATAATACCTGGAAGTCTTTAGAAAAGCATGCATTAATGTATAACATTCATAAAGGTGTGTGGCCAGACAACCTCTGGATATTGTATTTTTTATTTTTGGAGAAAGCATCAGGGTGATGTTTTACTGAATGTACAAAGTGAGTCCATATTAAATTTCTAAAATTAAAGTCTATTTATGATTTAAAATGTTTGGATTGGTACATTTTCAGTTTCTCATATTGCCCAAGTTGAACCTATTAGCCTGAGGAGCTACTGGCATTTATTGTAGGCACAACACAAAGTGAAACACTCCAGAACTTGTCACTGTCACTTTCTAAAACATCTATTAAAGACAGTATTTAACAGAGATATTATATCACAGCTGAAACATAACCAAAAATCAGCTGCTAATCTCCAGCTTTAGTTAAAACCATTTAAAAAGTGGTATGCCCCTTTATGAACAATTGTTAAAAAGTATTTGTGAATGCATTTCAATATTTATAGTTAGAGACAATTCACACATACTCATCATCCACCAACTCAATTTACCCAGTGTTGGAAATCAGGAACAAGATTTAAAAGTCATTTCACCACCGTTTCAAACACCCCCCGAGCCAAATCCATCTGCATGCATACAGGATAAACACAGACCTTGTTTAGGCCCTCCATCACCATGTGGGGCATGTGCTCATTAAGCATGGCGGGTGATATGATGACCTCATCGAAGGCCTTGTTGTCCCCCCACAGAGCTGAGTAGGTTGGCTCCTCCTGCCCACAGCTACAAAAAAGAGAGAGACTGTCAATCACGATGAAAGACAAAGGGAACACACATGTTGATTTTGCAACAGCCTGCCTCGGTGTCCATGTGGGAGACGCATAATCCAGGCTATGACACCACTGAGTGGAATATTTTGTGACAGACTTTAGAAATGAGCTCATTTTAGAAACCAGAACAGACTCACGAGGCAGGGAAAAAAGCTCGCTGGCTGCATATGGCATGACGTACTTTGAGTGAAATTACTCAAAGTACATCAAGAAGAGGACAATGAAGAAATATCCAGTAGCTTCATTGCAGTGTTCTTTTTAATTCCATTATCAGACACAACAAATGCCCATAAGGGTGAAATCTTGTTGTCAGTGTTGAGATAATCTGACAAAACCACTTCTGACTCGTGGTTTTGCGCCAGTTTGCAGAGAGTGGTTAAAAGATTTCAGACTACTTGCTCCTGTAATGGCCAGACACGCAGCAGCATTGCAGCAGCAGTGAACCACACAGGTCAGAGATCAAACTGTTGCACCTCCACAGACTTCCAGTGTTGGTCTGCAATGCAAGCATCAGTTGCCTCTGTGTTATAGAAGCCACACACACTTAAACCCTACCAGACAGTGTGTAATAGAGATAACAAAACATACATTTTCCAGATGTTTAACAACAGTTCTGACCATCTCACATCCAAAATAGTTCTTTTATATTTTTTAAGATATAGCATGACATCCACCTGTTATTCATTAGACCGCTGAAATGTATTCTGGCCTTGAATAACAGCCCAGTGTCGAACAGAATCGGTACCATAATTTCATGATCTCTACACATTATTTATGATTTATATTTCCCCTTTAAATATATCCACACAGAGTATAAAATTAAAAACACCAGGTTAGAAAAGAAAGTGCAAGAAGCAGGACAACTGTAAAATAAAATAGGATATTAGACAGTGCAGCAGAGTGCAGATAGAAGAGTTGGGGAGAGCCACGTGACACATTGTAAACCCACACCGTCCCCAGTATGCAGTGTATACGTTTTCCCACTCAGCTGCCTGTTCTTTAATGTCACAGGTGTGAAACAAACACAAGATTTGCTTTGAGTTAACTGTCCACGCATCCGTTACACAACCACTTCACCGTTTGTGAGCTGGAGTTGTGTGGTACAGATTTATGTTTCGCACAGAGACAAGCTTTAAGCTCCAGTACCCCTCGACTGATCTCACTTCTGGAATTTTATACATTTATTCATAAAAAAAATAAAAAAAACATTTGGGGGATTTAATTCCGATAATCTTCAGCCAGCTTTCGAATCAATTTTCTCACCATGTCTCCGGAGGATGGTTGTGCACCACGTGAATGATCCTGCCAGGAGGGTAGAGGGGGGTAGAGGCTGAAAGGGCAATGCTGAGGTCACTGGGGTGGAGCCACAGGCGACTGCTGGGGGGCGCTGCTGGCTGAGACTGAGGATCGTCATCCTCCACTGGAAGCTCTGATTTTGGGATGCATTTGGTGCCTCCCGCAATGATCCTCCACTGTTACAAAGGAAGAAAAAAAAAAGCATTTTAGTTACGTAACATAATATCAGAATCTAAATATATCTCCTGTACATTGTATACGTTTCTGCAGCTGCAACTCAGTGATGCTTTAATTACAGCAGAGATGCTGTGACTGCAGTGATGTGAGAGATCGTGAAGCGTGTAGTTTATTTTTATCAGTCACTGCAAAACTTGGACAACACAGCTTAAGTGTGATGCTACTGGGTTTATGTATTTGATTTAGATGGGTGGAAATGCAAATATGTTGTGAATCTGATAACTATTCAATCATTCATTAGTATTTGCACAGTAGAGATATGTTTTTTGTCAACAGTCCAAAAAGCATTTCCCCAAATAACTCCAAGGCAGCACAGGATGTACTTGGCAAGACCAACTGACAGCATACTGTAAAAGTTTAATGCCTTTTTCTTTGATGTTTTCATAGCAAAGAAGGTCCATAAATTTGTATAAGTGCCATCTTCTACAGTGTCAAGAGATTAAGTCACCTTTGGCTTGTTACTTTTCTGCAAGACTTCCAGAAGGTGGCGTCGAAAACCCTCCAGTTGTGACAGGCCGAGCCTACGAGAGACCGGCAGCAGATATGTTTAATGTGTTAATACTGCAGCAAAGCCAAGTTAACCACAGTATGCTGAATATAGTAGAAAAGATACCTTGGTACCAAGTCTTTTCCTAATACCACGGATGTGACAAACTCTTTGGAGTACTCCATGGCATCCTCACTGGGAAAATAAAGGAGGGAAATGGTCAACTCACAACTCAAACAAACATTTAAGTTCTTCAAATAATAGAATATAATGGGCTGTACAGTATTCTACACCAAGTATTTAGGGAATATCTTTATCTGACCACATCCACAAGATGGCCCACAAATGTGAATGCATGTATACGGCTGATACACACCGTAAATTAAGGACAGAACATAAACAAGAGAACACTATTAAAACAAAATCAGACACCATAGAAAAAAGAAACCCCGCCCTTGCAGAAGAAGTCGACCCTCTCTTCACATGTGCCTATGTGTCACACCATAAAAAGGTGCCAACAACAAAAACTTCATTTCCACATTGTATTAGCATGTGAATGGGTGACCAAAAAAGGGCAGTGCGTGTGATCTCATAGACTTTGAAAAGGACACGATTGATGGGGCAACCAAGAAGAGTGTACAATGAATGAACACTAGAAACCCTTATAAGAGCTTTTAGTATGCGCGCTATGGCTCTTGATTTATGTTTACATGGGAGACACTGGGTTGCTAAGGACAAAACATGTTTACAGCACAAAAGGAAGAAGCACAGTGCAACTTTAAGTACATACAAAACAAATGGAACTGAGGATGCAACTGTACCGCTACAACTGCACACTCAGCATCTGGTGACCACATCATGAGTCACATCATTTTCATACTTAAATCATTCAGTCCTCTCTTGTATGTCCTGCATGGAAGCATCCAAATTTCGTTACGTTTTATTCAGTGTTTCCGCTCATTTTGTCCCCCGTCTTTAATCTTCACACCAAAGTCTGACAAATTAATTTCTCTTGGCTTCGATTAAACACTAAAGGTGCACTGCAGCATTTACTTATCTCTTGGTACAGACTTCCTGCCTGATATGCATAACAAACACAGTTAACACGGCGGCCAGCTGCATGGCAGGCTGGTAGATAGTGTTCAAGTGTAGACAGACAAAATATTAATGGACTCTAAACTGCTGGGCCCAAAATAAAAAGATACCATTCAGGAAATAAGGCAAATTAAAGTGCAAACCACAGCCTGTTGTGGGCACAAGTCCAAAGCACTTTTTTTATGTGTCTTGTTCTTTACAACACCCTGTTTTTTGTAAACATATGATGCATTTTGCGAACCAGTTCTGTGTGACACATAAGGATGTGATAGTCTCCTTTCAGATTGATGAAATGATTTCAAATAAATTTTTATATTTTGGCTCCATGGCCCTGCTCAGCATATGGCAGGTAACTGTCACTACTTGGCTTGGTGATGAAAGGATGTACACATATTTCTATAATAACTGAAGCATTACAATTCAGTTACTATGAAATAATTTTGGGATGACTTCTAGCTTCTAACTTTGAATCCATAAATCCCATTTTTAAAGGATATTTTCCCATGTTTTTGTGTCTCAGTGACTGATGGAGACAATCATTTTTGAAATTGGTCCAGTATTGAGAGAAGCTGCTGCAGCCATAGCAGCCAAACAGGCTGCAATGTGATCCCTGCAGGCAACTGTGCACGCCAATGTATGGCCACTACAAGTGCTTGTTTTTGTCATCGACAGGCTCAGCTTGGTCTTGTAAGTGTCTAAATTACAGAAAGGATCCAGTCAGGTTGTTTGTGTGTATAAGTCTTGCTCTGAAATCTCAGATTTTTCCACACTGTCAAAATCAGTAAAATATTCAGTCACGATATTAAAATATTTTAGATAACACTAAGGGTGCTTTCACGCCTGCCCTGTTTGGTTTGGTTCAGTCAAACTCAGGTTCGTTTGCCCCTTAAGTGCGGTTCGTTCGGGCAGGTGTGAACACAGCAATTGCACTCGGGTGCGCACCAAAACAACCGGACTGAGACCTTCTTGAAGAGGTGGTCTCGGTCCGGTTATAAACAAACTCTGGTGCGGTTCATTTGTGGTGAGAACGTGTTCCGACATCAATCCGATCCAACTGCAGTCACATGACACATTGTTTGGGTTAAACATGAGCATGTTACAGTCCTGGAGGATTATTAATGTGCACCTCCTCCTGTACTGCCTTAATATGCACATTCAGCACATTTAATGCATCAAAAGATTGTTTTCTAGTTGGAGCTGCACCTCGTTTTCAAACTGTATGGTTTGACTAAAATGAACAAAGACAGCAATATAGTCCACGATGACCAGCGCTAAAATCAACCTGCTTAGTTGTCCCTCCATTGTGACATTAGAAAGTGTCACATTTATCTTGCAAGTGTACTCTTCTTCAACCTTTTGTTTACTACCCGTATGGAAATTCTGACTAATCAAAAGCTGCTTTTTCGCGTAAGGCATTTTATCTGGTTCGCTTGTAAATACTGCCATGAGAACACAAACCATCTCTTGGCAGTTATGCAACTTTGTAACAAAATTAGTCCCTGATTCAGACCAAAGCAAGACAACTCTAGGTCTGAAAGCACCCTTAGATACACTCTCTGTACTCCAACAGAACTCCAAGCACTCCTCTCTCCAACTTTCCACTGTTGCTTTCCCTGCAATAAGTCACCTCTCGTAAGTTTTCAGAACAAGACTTCCCCTTGAGCAAGACTTGGTCACAATAACAAACACACTAGCAAAAGGAAAGGAAGAACATTTTATTTCTCTGTAGGGTGTTTTCCGTATTGTCATCAGACACTTCTAATAACAATCTGAGCTTGTCAGTGCCGAAAACAAGTAATTCTAGGAGACGTGATGGTGCACAGTTGCCTGCTGGGATTACACTGCAGCCTGTTTGGCCACTGTGGCTGCAGCACTCTCTCTCAATACTGAATTTCAAAAACTGTCACCATTAGACACAAAAACATGTGAAAATAGCATCCAGGTTGAAAAATGCAGAAGTTGTCCTTTAATAAGGTGATCAAATAAAGAAAAAAAACGACACCACATTGCTCACACTGCTATGTTTGGTCTCCTGTGTAAACACAGCAGGGACCATTTCTGATGAACTGAAAAAATATTTATATTAGGTGTGGTATCATTCTGAGGTTTAGCACTGATGTGTATTAAACCGCAGCTTCAGAGCCAGGGCTTCAGTAAACAGTGATGACCAGCGTATAACCTGAGACAGCGGTCTGAATGAAACGGTCAAACTTGGGTTAAACATGTGCAGAATTTATAAACATAAACAAGGGATTCATGCATGGAAATAGCAAACAGGCTTTTAACGGCTCCCTGCACAATGTACTCAAACAGAATCTTCTTCTCTTCTACGCTCTTTTGTACATCCTTTGAACTCGCACAGATTGACTCACCTAAAAAGGCCACCAGGTGGAGAGTAAGAGTAGCAGTGAAGAGTTGGGTACTGAGGTCTCAGCAGGAAGGAGAGGATAGCAGCGGTGCCTGCACCAAGAGAATGCCCGACTATCACCAGCCCATAGTGCATGGTGCCCTTGTTCTGTGAGAGATAGCCAGAGTCATTATGCTCACAACAGCGCACTTTTGTTACCACAGTGAAGATAATCACTTCAAACAAATTGCCTCTACTGCCATTTGCAGAATTCTTTGTATGCAGTAGGGTTAGGGTTAGTGTACTGTTGCACAGCAAGCGTAGCCTTGAATGGAGTACTAGAGTGGTGTTAATACAAATTCAGAGAGTAAATTATGGAAAAAGGTTCATAATTGAGCCAGCCATTCTTTTTTAGGGTGTACTGAGTCGTGTACCAAGTCTCTTCCAAAGGCTTGTGACAAGATCATTTCCTGCTCCAGTTTCTTCTTAATGTATTCTGCTGAGTAAACCATCCCCTGAGAGTGGAAAGAAAGAGAAAGGGATTCAGCGAAGAGGAGGATGGGGAGAGAGAGAGTGAGAGACAGAAATATGGACAGGATGTCTGCGTCATTAATCTCTTATTAAAATATCCGTGGCAATTATTCTACTATTAACAACTGAAACGACCTTCGAGGTCTGGGATAATGCTACTTGCTGGAAGTGCGCAACGGAGAATAGAGAAATGTTAAGAGGAAAAATGTCAGAGGAGACTGCACAGAGGAGTCTGCTTAATGTATTGTAAGTGAGTGTTTTAAGACAGTAATCTCTGACCTTGTGGCCAAGCCAGGTCCCGTGCTGCTCCTCTACAGGCAAACGTTCAGAATCCCCCGTCAGATCAGTCAAGGCGTCCTGATACACACAAGACAAATTAAAAAAAATTCTACAAAAGACAGCATAAAGCAGAGAACACAAGTGGATGAAGTGAAAACAGGGAAAGTGAAAAGAACATCTTACTAATTAAAGTGCACAGATCGGGCACAAGAATTAAACATACCATTCATAATCTCCATTGGTAACTGGATTATTATTGGTTATAGTGTATTAACTTTTTACCTGAAGAGCTACAGCAAGACTTGTTAGACTATAAGAGAACAGTATATGCTCAGACTTTAATCAGGGTTCCCTTCAGCAAAGATTTTTTTTCGTAACTTTTCAACAATATTTTATCCCATTTTATGACTTTACAGAAGTAGTTTAAGGCCTCGATCACACAGAAAGTGTTTTTGTAATTGTTTTTAATGAGAATGTAGCTTTCTGCTCGCATTTTTTGCATTGCGAAGCGCCTCGCGTTTCTGCTCTCTAGGCGCCTAGAATTTTTGCTGGAGCGCTCTGAACTCCTCCAATTGAAAAAACTTCAACTGCAACTTCAACTTCAGAAAAGTGCCCCACATCATCTCTTTTTCGCCAGCTTTTTTCCCAATTGTCCAATCAGATGATTTGAGAGGCGGGCCCTCTGTGGTGTTCACGACAATACGTTTACAGTTAATAAATAATGGAAGTGAAACTGGTGGTAGCAGTTGCTGGATATTCAGAGTGACATGGCCAAACGATAGACAGCAGGTTGTCAAACTGCCCCCGAGTCATCCTAAAATATGCCTGGAAACAGCCATCATCAAGGTGAAGCTCCTGGACCAACCTGGTGGTACTCCCCATGATTCACCCTCTTTATTAGGGTGTCATGTACCCACACAGATCTCTGTTTCCCTGTGCCGAACAAACTATTTACTGACAGTTTCTCACCCTCAACCAGAGCTACAGCAAGTAGATACTAATTACTGTAAGAGAAAAAGAAGAAGATTGATTACATGGGAAGTTTAGTGTAAGGACATCATGGGGTGGTTGCCTGGCAACAATAAAAAGGCAAAGTAAGCATTTTTATAAAAAAAATAATAATAAAAAATTAACTAGTGGCATTCAATTTTTTTTTTAAAAAAAGGCAGTGTGGTGTGCCTCGTGTTTTGCAACCTGCAAAATGCTTTCTGCGTGATCAGGGCCTAAAATGGGTAAGCCTATACTGTAATACAGCCATACTGTACACATCTGTATGCATTCATTTTTTGTTAAATAAATGTTTGTTTTAAAGACATGTCTAATAACTGTTTTGCGACCTTTCCTGAACCTGAGCGTTTGCAATCCTTAATAAAATAAGGCTGATCACTGTCATGTTCCGTCAGTCTTCCTCTGTCCAAGTGGATGAATGATGCAACACACTGTCCCAATATTGATTATACATGTATAAATATGATACCTGGTGAGTCTGTCAAATATGTTTATTGACTGAATCACCAGGTACCATCAGGCCAAGTGTTGTCTGTAAATAACAAACCTGTTATTAGCCAACTGTTGCATCTTGGCTGTAATTTAGTTGGATATGACAATCTGATGCTGCTATGCTGTATGACTGTAACGTTACTGAAGCAGCCTCCCACTCAGCTAACATTAGCTATCCATCAGCAGTAACTGTCACCAGCATCATATCGCTATATACTGCACTGACAGTGAATGTTCACGAATCTTATGTGCCTGACATGACAACGTGTTTCCTTCTCCCAAAAAGGGACGCAGCCTTGGCAATGATGCGATGCTGGTCTGGTCAATGTGTATCAGGTGACACTAGTGGCATTTAGGGTTGTATGAAATTTTCACAATATGATCACTGCCTCAGAAAATATCGCTGTTTCACGGTATAACGGTATTACAGAATTTACTTTATCATCAGTCAGAGTGAGCCTCAAAGGAATGAAAGCGGAAGGGTTATTTTTGGTTGAACAAACGTTTTATTAATGTAACTGAAACTTGAAACCATTTTGTTAATGGAAGTATGTGTTAAAAGTCTCCCCTTTGAAAATAACTACAATAAAGGTGAGATTCAATGTTTACTTTCATTTTGCTTTCAATATTGTAGATAACCAAATGTACACAGTATGATAACCATCAACTTTTTTATCATGGTATACCTTGAAACTGGTATACCGCTGCAATCCTAATGGCATTTCAGTGGTTACACAGCGCAGGACTACATTTTAAATTAGTAATACATGGAACGTATCTTGCGTAATGTTAGACATGTTTTGTGATTTTTATAAACATATTTAAACAATAGCTAAAACAATGTATACTCTGTTCCTGGCAAATCATTTGAAGGCCTTTTTCTAATTTCATAACTTTTCCGTGAATTTCATGACCGTGGGAACCCTGTTAACTGCTTCCATTTTTCTCAGCTCAACATAAGGCTAAAGCGAAAACCACAGCCTTTGAAAAGGTGTTTCTTATCTTTATAATCCATGTCAGGGAGTAATGAGAGCTCAACATTCACTTACTTAGATCTGATGTTCAGAAGCACCTCGCAAAAGCTTCTTTAATCTTTATACTCTATTTGTAACGTCCCACACTGCATGTACTGTACCTTCATGTTTTGACTGGTTGGAAGCAAAGCATCAGAGATCAATGGGATGAGTGGTTATTCTCCCCTGATCTGTTAGCTGTCGGTTCAATTCAGGTCTTACAACATGATGGGAATTCTCAAATACTTGTGTAAAACAAATGGTAGGACATGTTGTTCTAAAAGTGAACAGTCACGTTTCTGCTCCATGTGTGAAAGGTGTAGGAGTTTGAGAACACTTTATTAAGCTATGAGAACTTCACCTGTTCTGGAGGTGTTGGTGTTGTGAGGTACTGAGGGGAACAGAGTGCGCTAACGTTTAGAAAGAGCTGAAGATATATTACTGTATAAACAAGACAAGAAAGCTATAATTCACCTTTGGCGATAAGGTTCCTCTGATACTGATGACAACCTTCTTCTTCGCATGATCCACTGCCACGAAAAACGGAGTCTCATAAACCTGTAAGGATGCAGAGCGGACAGTAAACGATGGCAGATGGCAGATGGCAGATGGTAGCTGTAATTAAACCTCTCCTATAGAAGTCCACCCTGGATCCAGAGGTGTTAGCCAACTATAGACCAATATCTAATCTTCCCTTTCTGTCAAAGATCCTTGAGAAAGTAGTCGCAGACCAGCTGAGTGATTTTCTCCATGATAATAATTTATTTGAGGAATTTCAGTCAGGATTTAGAGTGCATCATAGCACTGAGACAGCACTAGTTAAAATTACAAATGACCTTCTGATTGCTTCAGACAAAGGACTTGTCTCTGTACTTGTTTTATTAGATCTTAGTGTGGCGTTTGACACAATTGACCATCAAATTCTGCTACAGAGA